>NW_021963033.1:0-313562 GCF_901765095.1 Microcaecilia unicolor | reverse complement strand
GACCTGCCTTTTCCCACTGCAGTAAAAGAGGGCCTCGATACCAGCACAGGCCCCCTTTTGCCACAGTTCATAAAGGACCCTTAAGTGTGATTTACCATTACAAAATATTGGCATAAGGTGCAATTGCATTTACTTTAGGTGTGAGCATTTCCACTGGCTCAATGGCTGATATAAACGCTTGGACCTAACTGCTGTCAGGCACATAACTGATAGTAGTCTATAATCTATGCGCTAAGTGCTAGGGACACCTCTGATCTGCCTAAGCCCTCCCAAGTCCATGGCCCCTTGCAGTTTGTGCCATGGATTTTGCATGCTTAATTTGCAGAATACCGACTACGGGGCCCCTTTTACTAAAGGTTGCCATGCAGCACCGGAATTACCACCGGCCCAACGGAGGTGCCGGCAGTAGTTCCACCCCCAGTGAGCACCAGCACTAGCAGAAATATTTAAAAAATATTTCCGCAGGAATATTTCCGCAGGGGGTTAGCCGGAGGTAATCGGGCAGCATCACGTGCTGCCTGGTTACCACTGGGTTAGTGCAGAAGCCTTACCACCACCTCAATGGGTGGCAGTAGGTGCTCCCCGCCCCAAAATGGCCGCATGGCAAATGAGAACTTACCACAGCTATTTCCTTTTTCAGCCTTTTACCCGCTGCAGTAAAAGGGGTGGGTGTGTGGCAAAAATGGCCTTTTACCACAGCTTAGTAAAAGGGTCCCTAAGGGCAGTTACACATGTAATTGAACGTTTTAACATCAATTATAGCCAATTATTGATCGATGCCAATTAGCAGCTGATTTTACAACTAAGTTACACACATGACTGATAACAAAGCTGCCAAGGGAGGTGACCTCCTATGTGGGAGATTTAGGACCCACCCTGCTCCGCCCATAGCTCCACCCCACCCACAACTCCACCCTAACGCCCACAACTCTGTCTAACCCTGTCCACAACTCCACCTAGCCCTGCCCACAGCAGCACCAGTGGTAGCCTCTCTTTCCAGCAGCAGAAGCAGGAATCTCCTGCTGAAACCTGAAAGTGGGAGACTTGACAGGTCTGTGATAGTATTCTATAACTTGTGTGCACAACTTTGCATGCTAAGTGTCAAACTGTGTTGCAAATTTATAGAATCAGGAGGTGTGGGTGAATTTATGCATGCATGTAAATACATTAACCCTTCGCTTGAGCAGGTATAATGTTTGCACCTTCAATCTCTTCATGATTCCAGTGGTGTAGCTACGGGTGGCCTGGGTGGGCACAGGCCAACCCAGCTGCAGTGCCACACTGCTCCCTTCCCCTCTCTCCTCCGTGGTGTCCCACTATCTGCACTCTGGTCTCTGAGCCTCTTCCCTCCCTGTCTGTACGGTGTCCTCAGCGCCTGCAGTGATTCATTCTTGCTGCTTTCACCGGCCCCACAGGCTTCCATCTGCCGCATTTTGCCAGACAGGAACAGGAAATGATGTCACGAGGGCGGGACATGGCAGATGGAAGCCTGCGGGGCCGGCACAAGCAGTGAGAATGAATCACTTCAGGCATCGAAGACGCCTGTACCACATCAGGAGGTACGGAGTTCAGAGACAGGAACGCAGATGCCGGGACGCCGCAGAGGAGAGGGAGAAGATGTGGGGTAGGTTTTAAAAAAACTCTAATGTTCTTAAAAAAATATCTCTGGGAAGATATTTGTGGTGTGTGGTTGAGGGGGGGGCACGTGTGCATGGAGGTCCCATTCAATTTACCTCTGGGCTCATCCAAAATACCGAGTCTTGCTGTGCCTCTTCCTTATTCCTGCAGGATTTGTGCCGGTATTTTTGGATTTGGATTGATTTCACACTTTTTTTCAGCTGTTGATCAAGGTGAGTACAAGTACAGTAGGTATTTCCCTGTCCCCAGACTTGGCCAAGACCACAAGGGGGTTTGAACCATGCTTTCCTTGTTCTCGTCCCACTGCTCTAATCGTTAGGCTATTCCTCCAGACTTACAGACAGAAAGACAAAGAGACAGAACAATAGCCACTCCACTTTTGTGCAAAACACTCCTAAAAAGAAGCAATATTTTTGTCGCTTTTGGTGTGCTTTAAAATGAGAAATTGAAATGAAAGTACAATGAAACAGCTCTAACAATGAAATGAATTAAAATTCTCTGCACACCCTGATTTAAAACAGCAAAGCAGGTGAATATGATAAAAAAAAATTAGCAAGCCACAAAGGAAAAGGCCATTCACACATTCAGCAAAGATACAGACCATAAGAAGAGCAAACTCCTGAGAAGAATATTCTGATCCTCGAAATTCTTATGAGAAAATTACCAGTTTAGCTTTTGAAGGATGATATTACAATCAAAAAACGGTGGTGAGTTAGGATGCACTAAACAAGGAAGCACTTTCTTCTTTATGTGCTTTTCCCTGGTCTACCCTTTCATTTGACGCTTTTCCTTTTGAGTGCCTCTTTTCATGTGGTTTGTTAAACTTCCTGTCCCCACATGGTAAATGACCGCTGAACTCAAGATTCAACTCAAATTCTGGAAGCCAAGCCCACGACTGCTGCTGAAATGAATGATGTTGAAAGCGGTCTCCCTGGATCTGTGTTGGATTCTAAATTTAGTAGATCAATAAGCAATACTACTTTCAAGCGATATTACTGTCATTTGCTCATTGGGATTTATTAACCACCTGGTAAATGAAAACATGAAACATACTTCAATGTGAAAAACAGAGACTAACAGCTAGTCCCATGGGAGGGTACTATGTAGGTGTTTATCTTAATGGAAGACTGTGATGATAATGGTACAGAAAGCGTAACAAATCCTCCATGAGCTTGAAAGTTCAATACACCAAATAGACACTTTTGTAAGTACTAAGTAATGCCACTGGGAAAAGACCAAGGGTCCATCGAGCCCACATCCTGTCCACGACAGCGGCCAATCCAGGCCAAGGGCACCTGGTGAGCTTCCCAAACATTCTATACATGTTATTCCTGGAATTGTGGATTTTTCCCAAGTCCATTTATAGTGGTTTATGGACTTGTTCTTAGGAAACCGTCTAACCCCTTTTTAAACTCTACTAAGATAACCGCTTTCACCACATTCTCAGCAACAATTCCAGAGTTTAATTATGCGTTTAATAATTCTAGAGAGTTCTGCACCCAAATTTCCAACTAGGGAACAAATTTGCTGGTGCAACTTTATATAGAATAAAGTCAGTTGTGCATGAAACTTAATAGATCAATTAGATGCTAATTGAACCAATTATTGGCTATAATTGGTGTTAATTGCCACTAATTTGCAGTTACACGCATTCTATAAGTTGTGTGCTCTAATTCCAGACATGGGAAGCATGGGCATGTCAGGCAGTTATATATATGGGTTATAGAATATTAGCATCTACACTTCTAACTGCCTATAGTTAACATGAGCATTTACTCCAGTTATTTGCAGGACCGATCTTAGCAATTGTGGGCCCTGTGCAGACCATTTCAATGCCCCCCCCCCCCCGCACCCGCCACCATAAGCCATCATTTATCAGAGTTTAAAAGGAGGTTTAGAGCTCTTGGAACCCCACCTCCCCCCATACCTTGATGTGTCCACCATGTTTCAGTAGAGAGCGGCAGACAGTGGCAGCGATTTTCATATCCCGTCAGCTTCCAAGCCCAGAGCCTCCTTGCTGCTGCATCCCTCCCTTGCGGAAGCAGGAAGTGACATCGAAAGGGGGCGGGATGCAGCAGCGAGGAGGCTCTGGGCTCGGCAGGTGACTAAATATGAAAACGCTGTCGCTGTGTGATGCTCTCTACTGAAATGTGGATGCACATTTACGGAGCAGGGAGATTTTTCCAAGACAGGAGGACAGACATTCCAGAGATTCAGGGCCATAGGAGTGCAGGGCCCTGTACGACCGCCCTGTCACCCTGCCTAAGACCAGCCCTGGTTATTTGGCTGGCATAAGTGCTTGTGCCTTAAGTTAAGCACATAAATGCCAACTTATCCTAGTATTCTATGATGTTAGTTCCACATGCAACTGCTGCTTGTTCTAGGCTGCGCAATTTGGTTTGCTATCCGCTAAAACACTTATGAAATATCACAAAATAAAACAAATAATTTACAGGAATTAGACAGAATTAAAAGTCTTTTTAATTCTCACCCACCACCAGCATCAGACATCAGTTTCAAGTTATAAAACTTACAAAACTAACATCAGTACCTCTGGTAATTATAAGTAATTAGACTAATTAGATAAAGAAGGAAGAAAAGTTTGTTCCTCATACAAAGGTCACAGAACAAGAGAAGAAAGAAAAAAGGCAGAGAAAGAAAGAATGAATGAAAGAAAGATTTGGCTTAGAGAATTAGTTTCTATCAAGGGGGGGACGTAAAACCCCCTTGAGAAAAACCATAGGCCATTGGACAGATCTGAACACTCTCTCTCCAAGCATGCCTGTTTTTTCACAGTTCCTTTGTCTGAAGGAGGGTTTTATAGGCTGCTGTGAGCATCCACCTCTCCTCTACCCTGGACCAATCATAGGTGCTTCATATGGGCTGGAGACTTGTAATTGGGACTTTCATATGTGCTGGAAGCTTGCAATTTGTCCTTGCCACACCTCTAACTCACTTTTGTAACAGGATATACCAGGTATCTGAATTGCCTTAGCAACATGAGACCCCATCAGAGCATGTGACCAGCCAGAAATTCCTTCATGTGGATGATAGGAAAAAGAGAGTTTGGGGGAAATGGGAAATAGTGCAGTATACCTGAACTAAGTTAAATAGTGCAATATACCTGAAATAAAACTTAATTATAGACATGCTATAGAATCCACACTTAAGGGACCTTTTACAAAGCTGCGGTACCCCAACACGGGCATACCACCGCTAATCTGGAACTACTGCCGGCCCAACGTGGGCACTGGTGGTGGTTCCAGCCCCACCATGAGCCATTTGCCACACTGAGAAAATAGCTGGCTATTTTCTAGCACAACACTAACCTAGCGGTAATCGGGCAGCACCCTGCACTACCCGCTTACTGCCGGTTTAGCGTGGGAGCCCTTACTACCACCTGAATGGGTGGCAGTAAGAGATCCCCCTCACATGGCCATGCGTAAGAGCAATATTACCGCATAGCTATGGCTATTTTCAGGTATTTTTACCCGCTGTAGTAAAAAGGGCAGTAGCGCGTGGCAGAAAAGGCCCCAGCTGCTAGCGCAGGGCCCTTTTTACCATACCTTAGTAAAAGGACCCCTTAGAGCGCATCATCCTGGCACCTTACTTTAGGTGATCTATCAGTGGCATATTATATAAGGTGCTTGTGTTGCATATTCACCCCTTGTCAGACCTGCAGCCCCCCCCCCTGCCCATACTTTAAAACGATCTCTGCTGCAGTCTTTGCCCAGGCAGCGTCAGCGGCACTCATAGGCTTTCTCTCTGAACCGTCTCACCCCTTCTGATCCAACTTCCTGTTTTGTGAAGGGCAGGACAGTTCAGAGAAGAAGTCCCAGTGCAGGCCACAGGCAGCCTATGAGTGTTGCTGCCACTGCCCAGGCGAAGACTCCAGTAGAGATGATTTTAGGGTAGCTGGGGGGAGGGGGGAGCGTATGGGAGACAGGGGCGGTGTGGGAGACGTACCCTGTACAAAAATTCCTGCCTACACCACTGTGATCTATTGAGAATTACCCCCGTGAGGGCAATCCTATAAAAAGGAACCTACTGTAATTTTAGGCACTAAGAAGGCACCTGTTTTTCTGTATAGGAAAGTAAGCATCTACTTTACTTCATAGAATGCTAGCATAGCAAGGACGATACATCTAGGTGCTAAACAGAAGTAAAGGACCAAAATGGGGGTAAACTGCAGTTAAGCACATATCTGCACTTAGGCGCTATGCTATAAGGTAGTGCCTAAGGGGGAAATTCTATATATGGCACCTTAAAAATCAGCACCATAAAACCATGCAGTTAGTGTGATTCTATTAAGTATGCCTAAAGTTAGGCATAGCTTCAGGGCCGCCGACAGAGACTAGGAAGGAGACTAGCGGGCCCAGGGAAAGGCCGTCCCGCCTCCCCCCCCCCCCCCGTTGCTCCCCCCTGCTGCTGCCCCCGTCTCTCCCCCCACTGCTGCCATCCCCGCCACTGCAGTCCGCGGTCTCACCTGCCTGCCTCCTCAGCTCAGGGCCTCCTGCATTCAATGCGGCAGTCGCAGATCGCCACTCTTCTGGCCTTCCCTCCCTGTGTCCCGCCCTTGTCTGATGTAACTTCCGGTTTCCGCGAGGCAGTACACAGGGAGGGAAGGCTTGAAGGGAGGCGATCTGTGACTGCCGCTTCAAATGCAGGGGCTCTGAGCTGAGGAGGCAGGCAGCTGAGACCGGGGACTGCAGCACCGGTAGCCTGATCCCGGCGCCAGGCCCCCCTTGGAGGTCCAGGCCCAGGGAATTTTGCCCCCCATCTCGGCGGCCCTACATAGCTTACAGAAATTGCTCAAGTGCCGTTCTTGCACCTAAAATTTAGGCGCACCCATTTAGGCCACCTAAAACCAGGTCTAAATACCTGCGCCTAAGTTAGGCGCCAATCAGGTATATTCTATAATAGTGCACATAGTTTTTTTTTTAAATGCCCACAACCCATTCCACGCCCATGGCCATGCCCCCTTTTGACTGTGTGCATTAGAATTTACGTGCACATCTTTCTAGGCATATTTTATAATTCAGTGCACGTAAATTCTAATTAAAGCTAATTGATACCGCTAATTGATTGAGTACCAATTATCGGCACTGATTGGCTTGTTAATCAATTAAGTTGTGCACACAAATTGTGCAGCCGAATTAGTGTGCACAACTTAAGGCTCCATATATAGAATTTGGGGATAAGTGCTTTATCATGTATGTACAGGTCACACACTTACCTGCAAATCGTATATATTGTAAGTTTCTCCCGTAAGTACCAACATTTAGGTGTGACATTTACACCTGCCTTTACAAGGCATTGTATCACCTTGTAAAGGCAGTGGAGGAGTAGCCTAGTGGTTAGTGCAGTGGACTTCGATCCTGGGGAACTGGGTTTGATTCCCACTGCAACTCCTTGTGACTCTGGGCAAGTCACTTAACCCTCCATTGCCCCTGGTACAAAATAAGTACCTGAATATATGTAAACCGCTTTGGATGTAGTTGCAAAAACCTCAGAAAGGCGGTATATCAAGTCCCACTTCCCTTTCCCTATTTGAGATTCTACATGGAATGTTGCTACTACTGAGATTCTGTTGCTACTATTGGAGATTCTAGATGGAATGTTAATGTTGCTATTCCACTAGCAACACTCCATGTAGAAGCCTGCCCTTGCAGATCAGCAATGCAGCCACACAGGCTTCTGTTTCTGTGAGTCTGACATCCTGCACATACGTGCAGGACAACAGACTCACAGAAACAGAAGCCTGCGCGGCCAAATTGCTGATCTGCAAGGGCAGGCTTCTACATGGAGTGCTGCTAGTGGAGGAGTAGCCTAGTGATTAGTGCAGTGGACTTTGATCCTGGGGAACTGAGCTCGATTCCCACTGTAGCTCCTTGTGACTCTGGGCAAGTCACTTAACACTCCTGAACATATGTAAACCACTTTGAATGTAGTTACAGAAAGGCGGTATTATCAAGTACCATTTCACTAAATCATGGTACCCTTAATGCCAACCTATGCACTATTCTATAGCAGAATCTGGGTGCCCAGATGCCATTATAGAATACTAACTGCACAGATTTATCTTTTGGCACCCTTTATAGAATTGTCTCCAAGTGCATATAACACAAAGCCTATGAAAAATATGCACCATATGCAAATATTGCACACTCTTATTGATGAACAACATTTGTTTCAAATGGCAGCCCATCTCTAAGAATTATTATGGTTTACTCCTGTTTTCTGAAAACATTACAGCAAGGAGAGAGTCAAAGTACACAGCACAAAGGGCCTTCAAGACTGGAATAAGCAGCGATTCTTTATTCAAAGACCCGACACAGGCCCTGTTTCAACATCGCAGCACTTGCACCATTTTTGGCAATTGCAGTTGTGAAGTCGATTCAAGCCGGTTTGACTTGGATTGCGTTCAAACAGCATTATTTGGATCTTTGTTGTCATATGTGACCCTGATGCAGACATTGTGATGCCGAAACACAGACCCTATCGGGTCTTTGAATAAAGAATCACTGCTTATTCCAGTCTTGAAGGCCCTTTGTGCTGTCTTTTTCCAGTTCTGACAAATTAAGCAAATCTCATGCTTTGCCTTCCTGCATCATAAGGAACAATTGGAAAATGAAAGGATTTTTATTTATGTTCTTGGATTTGTTCGCAAAAAGAAGTATATTTTTTTAATCTTGCAATCCCATAGAATATACACCATTGGGGGAAGCACATTTTAAAAGCCTTTTCCTTAGCTAAAAGTATTTTACTCACAGAAATAAACTATTTGAAAAATGCCCAATCTGTATGTGGATAACAGTATGCATCTTTTTCTACAACGTGATCCCTTTTTTTACTCGCGCGTAAAATTCCAATTAAATCTATGCAACCCAGGTCTTACCCATGTGCTAGCTCCGGCCACAGGCCACAAAGCAGAGTCCAGTTCAGTTGGGTTACCATACGTCCGGTTTTACCCGGACATGTCTTTTTGAGGGCACGGCCAGGCAACCGGGTGGGTTTTGCCAGCCTGCCCGTTTGTCTAGATTTGTGGACAAACGGGCAGGCTGGCCTAGTGGTGTCCTATCCTCCCCTCCCCTTACCTTACTGTACTGCCCTGGTGGTCTAGTGACCTCTTCAGGGCAGGAAAGAGCCCCCTCTTTCCTGGCTGGAGTGGCTGCAGACTGTCTCTTGCTGCCTCCGGTCCCGGCCTGATCCAAAATGGCCACCGAGAGTTGAAGCGGCAGCCTCACCAGACTTCTGCAGAAGTCTTGCAAGGTCACTCTTGGTGGCCATTTTGAATCGGCGCTGATACGAGAGGAGCAAGACAGTCTGCAGCCATTCCAGGCAGGAAAGAGAGGGCTCTCTCCTGCCCCGAAGAGGTCACTAGACCACCAGGGCAGTACAGTAAGGTAAGGGGAGGATAGGACACCCTTAGGGGTATGACAGGGGCGGGTGGGGGTGTTAAATGGGTGTGGTAGTATGTGACAGGGGGTGTGGTGGGGCAGGGCATGTGTCCTCTTTTTGGGGGGATCAAATATGGTAACCCTAAGTTCAGGTTAGTTCAGTTTCACATTCAGGGCCACTCTCACCTCACTCATCCATTCCAGTTCATCTGCAGTCGAGCTTGGGAGTGGGTCTA
Source organism: Microcaecilia unicolor (assembly GCF_901765095.1). NCBI lineage: Eukaryota > Metazoa > Chordata > Amphibia > Gymnophiona > Siphonopidae > Microcaecilia > Microcaecilia unicolor. The sequence continues at coordinate 304,288 of NW_021963033.1, read as the reverse complement.
CTGTCTGGAATAGCGATCTGGGGGTTTGGGAGGTCAGATTCTCTCACCAGTTCTGGTTTCTACTCAACTCTGCAGTCCAGGAACCACACAGAACTCCAAAGGTTTAATAAAAAGCTTTACTTTTATTTGCAAACAGCTGCAACAAGCAGATTTCAACTTTCACTTTCTTTCCAGTATAGTCACTTGGTAAACTCCAAAGCGACCTTAACTTCCACCTTCTGTTATTTCCAGACTCTCCTCCAGCAGTGACCCCACCTTTGGTCTACCCTGGTTCTGGGATGAGCCCTTCCTGGCTCGAGTCCCCTGATCCTGGGCTGGGCCTTCTTTTACCCACACGTAGCACAACTGTTTCCCGGTTGCCACTTATTGGAGGCCCAACCTGCCTCTCACAGCAAATGGATCTTTCCAATTTTAATTACTCCCCTCTCTCTCCTCCCAGTCAATAGCAGGGGATATTCAGGCAACTCTAGACCTGCAGGCAACCCTATCACTCTTCAGTACCAGGGCACTATCTCTCTGCATTCTTTCAAAACTGCTCCCCATGGGCTGAGCTTCCTCCCACCCAGGGACATCCTACCACTCCAGTCCTCTAGCAGGGACCTCCCTCCCCCCCCCAGGGCTCTGGAAAAAACTATCACTCAGTAATACCCATTCCATGGGGTATTAACATCTAATTAGTGCCAATAATTGCTTGTTAAAAGGCTATTATTGGTGATAATTAGCTTGCTATTCAATTAAATTGCGTGCATAAATTGGGCACACAATTTTTGGTGACTTTTATAGAATTAGGGGCCCAGTTACTATCATGGTTACCCAATTTCAGAAAAGAAGCATAGTCCCTTTGGAATGAATGACCAACCAGTTAAAATGGTCAGTTCTGTCATAGGGACATTTTCTCAATAAACACAAAGGAGGCAAATTCTACAACTGTCGGCCTATAATTAGGAACCCAGCGAGCACTTGGTGGGAGCTTACTCTGTAAATGAATAAAGGTACCTACTTTCCTTTATAGAATATTAGCATAACAGCTAAAATATGTGCCTATAATTTATTTAAGTGCAAAACCAGTCACTTCACTGGCTTCCTATCCGTTTCCGCATACAGTTCAAACTCCTCTTATTGACTTATAAGTGCATTCACTCTGCAGCTCCTCAGTACCTCTCCACTCTCATCTCTCCCTACACTCCTCCCCGGGAACTCCGTTCACTGGGTAAATCTCTCTTATCTGCACCCTTCTCCTCCACTGCTAACTCCAGAGTCCAGACTCCGTTCCTTTTCTTGCTGCACCTTATGCCTGGAATAGACTTCCTGAGCCGGTACGTCAAGCTCCATCTCTGGCCGTCTTCAAATCTAAGCTAAAAGCTCACCTTTTTGATGCTGCTTTTCACTCCTAATTCTTGTTCACTTGTTCAGAACCCTTATTTTATCATCCTCACTTTAATATTCCCTTATCTCTTGTTTGTCCTGTTTGTCTGTCCTAATTAGATTGTAAGCTGTGTTGAGCAGGAACTGTTTCTTCATGTTCAAGTGTACAGCGCTGCGTACGTCTAGGAGCGCTATAGAAATGATAAGTAGTAGTAGTAGTAGCAGTCTAAAAATCTTCCTCCTAGAACTAAGTAAGTTGGTATCTCTGCCTAGTAGTATTTGGAAAATAAGGATAAAAAAACAGAATAAAATAGCAGATAAGGACTCTAATCTTGACTGCCAAATGTTTTCTCTCTTGCTGTACCTTAGACCCCAGTTGATGCCTGGATCTTTTGAACCCACCCAATCTTCCCATTTATCCCTACTCCAATGCTTAATGGATTTCCTGTTTCTTCTTTTCTCTCTTTGCTATCTCTATCTTTCTCTGCTCTCCCCTGTCTTACTTATCATAGTTATTATATGTTTGTAATATACCTGTCTTTGTTCTATGCTATGTAAACCACTCTGAAGGCCTGTGCCCTGGGCTATGTATCAAAAGACTAATAAACTGTAAATTACTCGACTAGAGTCATTTATGACATGGTGCGATCTGCAAAGTCCAAAACAGCTGTGATATTACTGCAGTGTGCTTCCTTGAAGGCATTGGGAATCCTGCACAGAGTAGCAACTACAGACCAAACGGGATATTAAGCACCCTAGGCAAACCCTCAATCTTTTCACCCAGCCCCACTCTGCACCCACCCCTGTCATATCTCTCTGGGACCTGCAATAGCAATAAAACAAGAAAGAAGCATGGTGTGGAGCCTCTGAACCCCTGCATGCTATGCGCTGAAAGTCCGGCCAGTCCTGCCCCACTGCATCAGAGCACAGCATATGGGGGGTTCCGAGATCCATTTCATGTTTGTTGTTTTATATACATTGTTTTAGTTACATTGTTGTTCCATCTATCCTGAGGAGATGTGGCAGCAGTACAGAAGTGATAATGGCAGGGAAGGGAGACTGGAGGCTGCCACAGCAAAGGCTTTTTTTTTGGGGGGGGGAGCACTTTCTCATGTCCTCCAATTTTCACGCAGTAGGCAACCACCTAGTTTGCTTCAGTGTCATAGCTAGGTGGGGCCATGGGGTTTGCTCTAGGCCCCTGGTTGGCTGTCAGGGGTCCCCAACCCCCGTCAGCTGAAGGCTTCGTCCAGTGCTGGTTTACAGCGGCGGCACCGCAATTCCTGCCCTGCTCTCTCTTCTCACATTGGGCATGCTGTTTTTAGTGAAATTGAGATTTTCACTAAAAGGAGTGTGCTCGATGTGAGGGAAGACAGAGCAGGACCGGCAATGCAGCAGGGCCGGAGACCAGCGCTGGATGGTCTTCAGCTGGCGGGGGTTGGGGACCCCCGCCAGCCAAGATGTTACAGTGGCGGCGGAGTGGGAGCGGCGAGGTGGTGGGGGGGCAGTGGCCCTTCACCTTGGGCTCTGGCCCCCTCCCACCTCGAGGTCTGGCTACGCCCCTGGTTTGCTTAATGTTAATGTCATAACAACAGAACTATGAGTGTATCAAGTCCACAACAAAGCATGAGGATGACAGTTACCTGTATAGAGTACAGTACAGTCTACAAATCCAAAAGGCAGTGGTACAGCTTTGAAACGTTCTATGACAGACATGGTGGGAGGGGAAATGAGTGAAGGTTCTATATGAAAATCTATATGTACATTGACCCATAGTGGGAAAATCACTGCTAAGCAGACTGGAAGGACCATATTGGTCTTCAACTGTTGTCCTTTACTGCAGGGCCAGTGTTAGCAATTGCAGGGCCCTGTGCAGACCAGTTCTGTGGGTCCCGTGCCTACCACCCCCCTCCCCCGTGCCTGCACCCCTGCTCCCCACCTGCACCCGCTACCATAAGCCATAATTGTTCAGAGTTTAAAAGGAGGTTTAGAGCTCCTGGAACCCCACCTCACCCTGTACCTTGATGTGCACCCCGCTCTTACGGAAGCAGGTCGTGACACCAAAAGTATGTGGGACAGCAGCGAGGAAGCTCTGGGTTCGGCAGCTGATGGGATATGAAATGTGGATGCACATTAAGGTACGGAGCAGGGAGGTGTTCCAGACAGGAGGACAGACGTGCCAGAGATGCGGGGCCCCTAGGAGCACGGGGTCCTGTGCCACCAGCCCTGTCACCCCTGCCTAAGACCAGCCCTGTTTTACTGTTCCAGTGGCGTTCCTAGGGGGGCTGACACCCGGGGCGGATCGCCAATGCGCCCTGCCCCCCAGGTGCGCCCCCTGGATGCAGCGCGACACCCCCCCCCCCGGTGAAAGGACACCCCCCCATGAAAGAACACCCCCCCGGTGCACGCCACTGGGGGGGGTGCTGCGCACGCCTGTCCTTTGTTCGTTCCATGCTCCCTCTGCCCCGGAACAGGAAGTAACCTGTTCTGGGCAGAGGGAGCATGGAACGAATGAAGGACAGGCGGACCGCCCCCCCCCCCCCCTTGGTACGCCACTGTACTGTTCCGGTATGTTACTTTTGCTGCTGTATGTTCTTGCACTTTGTTCAACAGCACTTAACCCTTCCCTATGCAATAGACAATATGCCAATACGGCAACTCTTCTGTTGCCCACAGCAGCAAAAATATTCACTTTCATAAAACTGTCTCCACAAATGCAAACCCCCAACCTTGATGCGGTGCAGTTCTGAGGTGGTAATATGAAACGATTTTAATTCTACAAAATTGCAGTTAAATTTGTCCCTATTAGCTGCAGAGCCCTTCGTGCTTTTGTTTGGACGGGGTCAGTCTATCCTGCCTTTGTGCAGTCTGCTGCAACTTTTTTAACTGGCTCTGACCGCTGTTTAAATGTCACTCTTTACAGACAACTTATATTTATATACCAGCAACATCCTATAGAAGTGAGGTATGATTGCACACTGCAGTACAAACCATAAGTACTGACAGTTAAAGATAGAAATAGCTGTGGCAAACCGTCACCCCAAAGTCTATAGTTAAACTAAAAATATCGCAATACAGTTTGATGAGGAATCGATCACTGTGGTTTAGGGAAGGTTTTTTATCTTATTGCAGGCTGGAACGAAAAGGTCAAAACAAAGTCAACAGTTATTATACCCTGCGAAGCCTAAACTTTGAAACAAGACCTACATATTATGTCTCGGGATCACAGACTTCTGTGACTGTTTAATTTTTCCAAAATAAAAACTTCTGAGTCTTAGATTGATGGTCTCTGTTGTTAGGCCCCAGGCTCAACGATTTTACAGCTAAGGTGATTTCTATATAATCTAGAAAGCACCAGGCCCTGTGACATCACAGGAAAAGAATGAGAAGAGGGAAAGCAGAGGGACTTAAATGTTTAGCAGGAGCGGGAAGTGGTACATTTTGCCTTCTTCAAAATAAATAGTAAACTAAATTGTGAATTCATGTTTTAGTCAGTGCAACCAGAGGCAATGACTACCAGATGTTTGCATGCAGAGCTCGCTCAAAAATAGCTTTGAAATTTTAAACTCAAAATAAAATCCATTATTATATTGGTCTTGTGTGAGTTTTCTTCATTTAAAAAAAATATATATACTGTTTTAATATTTTGATGTCGGTCCTGTCTGCTCTCTTTATTCCTCCTTTTTCTCCTACATTACCACTTCACTCCCAATCCAAGGTCCTCTCCTTCTCTATTTCCTGCCATCCTTGGATTCCTGGTCTTCTGCTTTGCTCTCACTCCTTCCTCTTCCTCCTCTTCCAATTCCTTCTCCCATTTTCCAACCTTTGATTGCTGTCCCCTATCCCCCCCTCCCATCATATGCTCTCCTCTTTTCCCATTCTTACTCCCTCCTCTCAGCCCCTCGTCCCATTTGTGGTCTCCCTTCTCTTCCCCTCCTCCCTCTTCTTCTTTTCCTCTTTCTCTCTCATACCACTTTTTCTTTCCTCTTGTTCTCTCCTTCCCTCCTCCCTCCCCATTCCTTTCCCCTTCCCTTTGCTTGCCCCCCTCTTTCTATACTTAACCTCATTCCTTACTCACCACCATATTCTTGATCTCCTCGCTCTCTCTTTCTCTTTTCACTGCTTCCCACACACTCCTTTCTCCTCTCTCTACCCCCCCCCCCCAAATTTGTCCTCCCTCTTACAAACACACACAGTCTATCTCTCCTCTCACACAGTTTTCTATCCCTCACCAACACATATATAAATCTCTTAGGGGCCCTTTTACTAAGCCACGCAAGCGTCTACGTTCGCCCAACGCATTCCAAAATGGAATTACTGCCCGGCTACCATGTGGCTCTTGGGGTAATTTCATTTTTGGCATGCGTCCGATACGTGCATCCAAAAAAAACATTTTTGGGTGTGCATATTGGGTGTGCCAAGTGGCATTTGACTCGCGTAGGTCATTACCGCTCGGTTATCATGTGAGACTTTACCACTAGGTCAATGGCTGGCGGTAAGGTCTCAGACCCAAAATGGACACGCAGCAATTTTCACTTTGCTGCACGTCCATTTTTGGCAAAAATTTTAAACAGGCAATTTTTGCAGGTGCTCTGAAAAATGATTATGTGCACGCTCAAAACATGTGTCTACACTACCGCAGGCCATTTTTCAACGCACCTTAGTAAAAGGACCCCTTACTGTCTCGGACACCCTGAAAATTCTTGGAGTTACCATTGATCGACATCTTACACTTGAAAATCACGTGAAAAATACAAACAAGAAGATGTTCCATTCAATGTGGAAATTAAAAAGAGTAAGACCTTTCTTCCCAAGGACCATTTTTCGCAACCTAGTACAGTCAATAGTGCTCAGTCACCTAGACTACTGCAATGCACTATACACTGGCTGTAAAGAGCAAATCATCAAGAAACTTCAAACCTCCCAGAACACCGCAGCCAGACTCATATTCAGAAAAACAAAATATGAAAGTGCTAAACCCCTAAGGGAAAAGTTACACTGGCTTCCACTAAGAACGAATCGCGTTCAAGATTTGTACCTTAACTCATAAAATTATTCACGGAGATGCCCCTGCCTACATGTCCGACCTAGTAGACTTACCACCCAGGAACGCTAAAAGATCATCCCACACGTTCCTTAATCTTCACTTCCCCAGTTGCAAAGGTCTAAAATACAAACTAATGCATGCGTCAAACTTTTCCTTCCTGAGTACACAGTTATGGAATGCGTTACCGCGCAACTTAAAAACTATCTACGAACTAACTAACTTTTGTAAATCTCTGAAGACCCACCTCTTCAACAAGGCATACCACAAATATCAACAAGTGTAAAAGTAACGCATCTCCACCTTACCTACATTCAGAACTGCTTTTTCATATATCTGCTTGCTTAATTTTCTATTATGTTATTCACGATCTTTATGTAACACTAACTGTCTACCTTCTAATCTATTATCCACCAAGAACGACACATTGTAAGTCACATTGAGCCTGCAAAAATATGGGAAATGTGGGATACAAATGCAATAAATAAATAAATAAATAAATTGTGCAAGTCCACTCTCACTCGCTCGCCTTTTTGCATTCTTCTCTAATTGGCCCCCGGACACATACACATTACCTTTTGTCTCGTCTATCTATATCCCTCCACACACACATACACTCTTGCTGTCCCCCACTCTTTATCTCCTACTCATATCCATAGAATCTCTTGCTTTCCTTCTCAGTGTTTTTCCACTCCAGATCTCCCCCTCATATCTATGACTCATACAGGAGGAGATGCATTAAACCCCCTGCAAAAAAACAACAGTACCTTTTCTATCTCCATTAAAGTTGAACGATTCTGAAAATAGCTAAGCGTGGCTGCTCTGTGCATGCTCAGAACGGCATGTGCTATACAAGTTGTGTGTATGAAAGCAGTGTGTATGGCAGGTAACTACAGAAACTAGAAAAAAAACAAATGTAAGAGAAAATGAACAGATCCACTTCTGCTACAACTTAGCATTGCCAGCCTGACTGCAGGAAGCAAATCAGAGAACTCACTTCTGATTGGCTGCAGGAGGTTGGATGGGAGGAACCATCATTGGTCAACACAACCACCACTGTCCCACGGGAGAAGGAGGAGCTGGGCAGGATCGAAGAGAATGGGATTACTACTCTGCTGCTTTCTGCAAACACTTTCGTGTCTGGCTAAAGAATTTTTACAACTGGGTTCTTGATGTCTTTTAACAGATCCCTAAACATTGATCTTTGAATTTAAAGAGCACATTATGTTTTTAGACCAGCATTAATTAGTACAGTGAGAGCTAGTGATGTGTCAAGGCCTGCCCACCATAGACAGAAAGCAGGGCTTTTAGGACTCGTCATATCAGGGGCTCCGGCCTGACATCAGCCTCCCCACTGCCTGTCACTACAGCTGCTCCAGACCTCCTATAAAATTTCTGTCACTAAAGGTAGGCAGTGCCATCTGTGCATCCCTCGAATGAACATTTGAATACTGACAGCTCATTAAATACATTAGCTTACGATTTCCGTGGTCTGCTGCCAGCGAACAGTAAGAAGCCCACAGACCCTCTTGCTGGATTCCCTGCTCACTAAACCGGCTTGAACCAGTCAAAAACTCACTTTTCTGACCTGGTAAGTTTTATGCATCTCCCCCTCTTTCTCCTCTAACTTCCCCCATCCATATAACACTTTTCTTGCACTCTCTCCACCCAACAGTCATACCCTTGAGCTCTTTAAAATTTACAGATACACAGTCACATACAATCTCTTCCTATCTCCTCTCTGTGCTCCTCCTATCACTGGCACAGCAGGAGCTGGAAAAAGTGTACGGACAAGCAAGATGAGACAGCTACAAATAGGTGATGTCTCCTGACAGCACCTTTGATGGACTAACTTGAAGCTTTTCTTGAGCATGTACAGGCCATCCTCCACCACCCGTGCCCTGCCCCTTAGCACCTCAGATCTGTTCTAGGCCATCCTACCAGGTGGACAGAATCTTTTTGCTCTACTTTCTTTAATTTGGCCTTACTTGTCCTTAAAACTACTATATTATATGTTGTTATCTCCGGGTCTGAAGACAAGAAGATCTGTGTTCTTGAAGAGCTAGCTAAACTAATAATAGACAAAGCAATGTGGCCTGATGGGATACATCTGATGATACTCAAGGAACTTGGAGAGGTTCTGGCGGCTGGTGGCCTGACCTTTTCAATGCTTCTTTAGAGTCTGGACTGGTCTCAGAAGACTGGAGAAGGGCGGATGTGTGGTCCCCTCTACACAAGAGTGGAAGTAAGGAGAAAGTTGGGAATTACAGGCCTGTTAGTCTGACCTCAGTAGTGAGTAAACTATGGAAACACTTCTTAAGCAGAAGATTGTGAGGTTTTAGAACTGAATGGACTGCAGGACCCAAGGCAGCATGGATTCACTAGAGGCAGTCTTGTCAGGCAATATGAATTGGTGGGGTTTTTTTGACTGGGGACTAACAGTGGTATATAGGGAAGGGCTCTAAGATATGGTGTACTTGGATTTTAGACAAAGCCTTTACACGAGGAAGCTAATAAATAAGACCCAATGCCCTTAGTGGGGATTCTAAAATGGCGAATTGGGGTTAAAAACTGGTTAACTGGAAGGAGACAGAGGGTGTGGTTAAATGGAGTTTGCTCTGAGGAAAAGGAGTTCTCAGTGATGTACCCACCGAGATCTGTCCTTGGTCTGGCTCTTTTATAACATGTTGTGAGTGATATGCAGAAGGATTTTCCGGTAAGGTTTGTCTTTTTTGCACATGATACAAACTCTGTAAAAGGGTAGACACCCCAGAGGGTGTGAATAGCATGAGGAGGGATCTAGTGAAGCTCGAGAGGATGGTCCAGAAATTGGCAACTAAGATTTAAAGATTAAAAAATGCAGGGTCATGCACTTGGGCTGCAAAAATCCAAGGGAACAGTATAGTATAGGGGTGAAGTACTTCTGAGTACAAAAGAAGAGTGGGACTTGGGGGTGGTCATATCTGATGAATTTAAGGGGGCAAAACAGGTAGAAAAGGTGACGGTCAAAGCCAGCAGGATGATTAGGTGCATGAGGGAGGAATGGCCAGTAGGAAAAAAGAGGTGATAAATGCCCTAGTATAAGTCTCTGGTGAGGCCACATTCATTTGGTGATTAATTTGGTGGTGTAAGCTGAGTGATGCTCCAATCAGTGGTGTTCTTCAGGCGGTAAGCGTTGGGTGTACTCCAAAGCTTTTCTTAGCTCTTTCTTGTCCTTTCTTTTTTAATTTCCTTTGTCTCTCATTAGGTTGTAGTTCTTTTCTTGGCCTCCTTGCTTGTTTTTAAATGATTGCATACTGCTTGGCTTTGTTACAGGCGGTATATTATATTACATTTTACTAAACTAAACTAATAAAATGTGCAATTCTAGAGACCGCACTTCAAAAAGATATAACAAGATGGAGTCAACCTAGAGGATGGCTACAAAACTGGTCAGTGGTCCTCTGTCATAAAGTGTATGGGACCAGACTTATAAGAAATCAAACAAAATAAACATGGAAAAGAAAAGAAAATGATACCTTTTTATTGGACATAACTTAATACATTTCTTGATTAGCTTTCGAAGGTTGCCCTTCTTCATCAGATTGGAATATTTCCGATCTGATGAAGAAGGCAACCTTTGAAAGCTATCAAGAAATGTATTAAGTTAGTTCCAATTAAAAAAGGTATCATCTTATTTTCTTTTCCATGTTTTATTTTGTTTGATTTCTATTGATAACCTTTAAGAGTGGACTAACACGGCTACCACAACTCTATACTCTGGAAGAAAGGTGGGAGAGAGGGGATATGATAAGACATTTAAAAGGAACCAGAAGGAAAAACATTTGAATGCTAATTTTACCTGGCACTGAGGCTTGGGCAGGCTTCAGGGGACCTCCAGAGAACTCCGTGGAGGGGGGGGGGGTTATCCCTCATTGGATGTGGGACCTGACAACATGAACTGTGCTCCCAAAGCGACCTGTGGGATTCCAAGCTGTTCTGAAGATGGTGGAAGCTGGCAGGGGCAGGCAGGAAATGCCCAGGACATGTTGGGCCTGGTTTAAGCCCGAAGACACTGCTGCTGCATGAAGGTGTGGCATTGCGGATGTGTGGTGTGTTCGTCAATGATATCATGGGTGCGCATGCGCACTCCGAAAAAGAATCCCCATGGCTTCAGGGGTGATCCAGAGTCTGGGAAAGCTACTGCACCACTAATTTTTTCATTAAAATAATGTGAGGGTCAGCTTGTTCTGACCCATAAAGGTTCTTATCTTAGAATATGTTGGACCAAAATGTTCCATAAGTTAATTAAATCGCGTTTTGTGCATGTGTGAATGCACAGGGAATGATACAATTTTAATTAATTTTCCACAGAGGTTGTGGGAAGTGAAGGGGGCTACGGAGAACCCCCACAAATGACCTCAAAATGGCGCAAACATTTGCACATGTGCAGTAAGGTTGGAGGGAGACCTGCACTAACACCTGCAAGTTAAATAAATTAACTATTTAAAAAGCTTTAAAAGTTGTGGACAAAGTTACAAAATCAAGAATTTAGGTGTGTAGAGCTTACAGATGTATGCTACAGCTTTATATATGTCCCATTTTAATGCAAAACGCTGCAAATTTAAAGTGACCCGTTGGGAGTATCTCAGTATTAAAAAAATGCAAATGTTTACATAATTCAGGTCAGGACAGTGAGGGGAAGGTTGGCTGCGGTGGGAAGGGGGGTCGAAAGGGTCAGCAGCGGGGGGGCAGGGCCAAATCTGGGGGGCCATGCCCCCGTGGCCCCATGTAGCTACGCCCCTGCTACAGACAAACCTGCCTCCCTGCTTCGGCCCCACAGTATTGTGGAGAAGTAGAGACAACTGAGATTAGTGCCAAGTCCAGCAGTGGGCTGAGAATGAGAGCAGCCAATGTGAAGGATGGCGTGTTTAGAGGGAGCTACAGAGGAGAATCTATCCAGAATTACCTGGGTCATTACAGATTATAACACTGATGCCACAAAGAAGGAAAGACTGGGAAAGGATCGCACTGCTGATGTTTCTGGCCTGCTTTTTTCCCTTGTGAGAGGTTTCTCTCCCTCGTGCAGTTTCCAAAAATTGCTGGTTCTGTTCCAGCAGCCCCCAAGCTATTATTTTAGAAAGAAATTTGGTATGTTTCCTTCTAAGACTGAGGTTACAGCTTGTTTGAATAAAAGTGTGCTTCCCCAAGAGACAGTTCCTCAAGCAAAAGATAAAGAGAAAAAACCATGAAGTCTGAAGATTTAAGGCTGGAAGGGATGGAAATGAAAGTATTTGTGGCAAGAAAAGACAATCAAGGATAATGCTGTACTTAGGGCTAAAATGTGACCAAAAAGCAATTAAAGATTCATTATACTTGCAAAGGCATATATGTTTTTCCCACTATCAAAAAGAAATTGAGGGAACTGTTTACTAAGCGGCGTTATAGGCGCGTTAAAGTTTTTAACGTGCATTAACCATGTATGTGCCTACAATATCGCTACAGGTGCCTACATGGTTAGCGCATGCGCCAAGTGTAAGCACGCTAAAAACAGTAACGCAGCTTAGTAAACAGGGCCCTGAGTTTGTATATATAGGTGCTGAATATCCCCATTTAGGCCCTGATTTTATATTTTATATATGGTGACTAAAGTTGCGCCCACAAATTTGTCAGTGCAGCCAAATTGGGTGTGCAACTTAATTGATTAACAAGCCAATCAGTGCTGATAATTGGCCAATAACAAGCAATTATTGGCACTAATTAGAATTTACATGCACAACTTTCTAAGCGTAAAGTGTTGTGCGTAAATTCTAATGCGCACAGCTGAAGGGGGGCGTGTCCATAAGAGGGCATGGGTGGGTTGTGAGAATATATACCCCATATGCGCCTAAGTTAGGCACGGCCATTTTACACTAGGTTTCAGTTGGCGTAAATGGTTACGCCTAAATTGAGTCGCTGGAACGGGTGCTACGTTTATTCAAAAAACCACACCTAACTTTAGGTGAGGTTTGTAGAACAGCATTAAGTGCATTTTTTTTCGGCTCCATATATAGAATCTGGCCATTAATCTATTGGAGTCAAAGCAAACAGATGATGGAGAAAGTTAACTACCTTAAGTCTATTTGATACAGATTACATAGCTATTTATGGGACCCTTTTACTAAGTCGTGGTAGGGCTTTTGGGTGGGTAGTGCGTGCTAAATTGTAGCCTGGGCACCCAGCGTAATTCCGAAGTTGGCGTGTGCTGTTTCCCATGGTAGAAAATCATTTTCTATTTCCTACCATGGGGGGGGGGGTGTTCCCGGCGGTAATCGATCAGGCGGCCACGTTGCTGCACACTGACTGATTACCACATGAGTAGTGTGTGAACCAGTGGCAGTAAGGACTCAGGCAGTAAACAGCCACGCGCTGCTAATTTTAATATTAGCGCTGGGCTATTTACTGCCCCATTAAAGAAAAAGGCCTTTTTACCCGCCGCAGTAAAAAATGGCCCAGCGTGTGCCAAATTCATGTGTCCAGGCCACAGCTTAGTAAAAGGGCCCCTATGTGCTTTAAAAAGCAGGCACCCAGGATAAGGTAAGGAGGATAGGGCTTTTCATCTTGAAGAAGACACGGCTGAGGGGAGACATGATAGAGGTATATAAAATAATGAGTGGAGTGGAACAGGTGGATGTGAAGCATCTGTTCACGCTTTCCAAAACATACTAGGACTAGGGGGCATGCGATGAAACTACACTGTAGTAAATTTAAAACAAATCGGAGAAAAATGTTCTTCACCCAACGCATAATTAAACTCTGGAATTCGTTGCCGGAGAACGTGGTGAAGGAGGTTAGCTTAGCAGAGTTTAAAAGGGGTTAGACGGTTTCCTAAAGGACAAGTCCATAAACCACTATTAAATGGACTTGGGAAAAATCCACAGTTCCAGGAATAACATGTATAGAATGTTTGTACATTTGAGAAGCTTGCCAGGTGCCCTTCGCCTGGATTGGCCGCTGTTGTGGACAGGATGCTGGGCTCGATAGACCCTTGGTCTGTTCCCAGTGTGGCATTACTTGTGTACTTATGTACTTATCTGCTCCAGTAGCCCACAAATTTATGTATGCTCTCACGTTTGTAATTTTAGTACGGGGCATCTAGGTTTAGAGGGCAATTGTATAACTAGGCACCTGTAGTTGATGCACGTACATGGTAAGGAAACTGGCATTTTCATGTGTAAGCAGCCTGGGCGCCATTCTGTAAGAGCACGTGAAGGTGCTGTAGGGGTCCTTTTACTAAGGTGCACTAATAGATCAAGTTCATGCTAACAAATTAGTGTGCATTAAGTGCCATGCAACCAGGGCCGCCGAGAGGGGGGGGACAGGAGGGACAAAATTCCCCGGGCCCGGGCCTCCGGGGGGGGGGGGGCCCAGCGCCGCTGCCGCAGTCCAGCCCGCCCGCCCGCCGTCGCTCCCTGGCATTGAACTTAAGCGCCTCACCTTCGAAAGCGCAGCAAGCAGCGGCAGACCATTCCTTCTTTCCGTGTCCCGCCCTCGCCTGATGTAAACTTCCGTGAGGGCGGGACACGGAAGGAAGGAGTGGTCTGCCGCTGCTTGTTGCTGCGCTTTCGAAGGTGAGGCCGGGGCATTTAAGGTCAGTGCAGAGGGCCCGGGGATGGAGAGAGAGCCCGGTGGAGGGGGGCCCGGTGACCTCGGGTGGGGGGGCCCCGGGGGCGGCCTTGTCCCGGGCCTGGCCCAGTCTCTTGGCGGCCCTGCATGTAACCCATATATTCTATATACCCCCAGATTCTATATAGCGCGCCTAGACGTATTCTATAACTACACACTTAGATTAATTGTTTTAACAAGCTGTTGTGCATTGTTGACAGCTCTTAATAAGCAATAATGAGCACTAATTGGCAAAACTTAGAATTTACGCGCGTACATTGCTAAGCATATTCTGTAATGTACTGCTCCTAGATTCTAACACACGCAGGCAAAAAGGGGCATGCTTAGGGGTATGGAAACGGGCATTTCATGGGCGTTTCTAAAATCTATGCATGTTGTTATAAAATATGGGCCAGTGTGCGTAAACCTACACGCAGGGATTTACACCAGCTTTTTGTTGGTGTAAATGGATATATAGAATCGGGCTCTTAATGTGTGCTAATCATTAAAAAAATTTTAAAAAATCTAATTATTGCCAATAATTGCGTGTATCCCACATTTTCCCACCTATTTGCAGGCTCAATGTGGCTTACAATATTCCGCCCTGGTTATTGCCATAGCAGAGTAAAGATACAATTAATAATTACAGAAGAATATATGTAACAAATGAGATAAAGCATTAGTTATAACGGAATCAATAATAAAATGACAGTTAAAGTTGTAATGCACTAAAGTTCAGGTGATGGTTCATTGTGGTATGTTCTATTGAAGAGATAAGTCTTCAGTGATTTCCGAAAGTTGATTAGGTCGCTTATTATTTTCACATCAAGTAGTAATGCATTCCAAAGCTGCGTTCCTATGTAGGAAAAACTGAATGCATGTATTAATTTATATTTTAGTCCTTTGCAGCCAGGGAAGTGAAGATTTAGGAATGTGCGCGAAGATATTACAGTTATTTCATTACATTTTCACAAACGTAATCATTACAGTTACTCATTACTTTTAAAAGTGATATATTATTGCCCAACAAATCACAGCACAGAAACAGTACTAATTACCCTAATAACCAAATTCAAACAAATGATTGCTACCGGCACCAACATACTCCTCCTACAATTCGACATGTCAAGTGCCTTCGATATGGTTGACCACAGAATCCTATTACACATACTTGAATATTTTGGAATCGGAGGCAACGTCCTAAACTGGTTCAAGGGGTTCCTAACCTTGCGCTCATATCAAGTCACATCAAAATCAAATACGTCTGCCGCATGGACACCTGAATGTGGAGTACCGCAAGGATCCCCCCTCTCACCAACTATTTTCAACCTAATGATGACCCCCCTTGGCAAAACTTCTATCAAATCACAACCTTCACCCTCACATATATGTAGACGATGTAACGATTTACATTCCATTCAAACAAGATATTAGCGAAATCTCCAACGAAATCAACCAAAGTCTACACATCATGAATACCTGGGCAGACGCATTCCAATTGAAACTGAATGCAGAAAAACTCAATGCCTCATACTTACTTCCCAATACAACACAGATAAATTTACCGCTATTAACACACCTAAACTACAACTGCCAATCTCCGAAACTTTAAGAATCCTTGGAGTCACTATCGACCGCCACCTAACACTTGAGACTCACGCAAACAACACAATAAAAAAGATGTTCTACTCCATGTGGAAACTGAAAAGAATAAGACCATTCTTTCCGAGATCCGTCTTCCGCAGCCTAGTACAATCACTCGTACTCAGTCACTTGGACTACTGTAATTCACTATATGCAGGCTGCAAAGAACAAATACTGAAGAAACTTCAAACAACCCAGAATACAGCAGCCAGACTCATCTTCGGAAAACCAAAATACGAAAGTGCAAAACCCTTACGTGAGAAACTGCACTGGCTCCCACTCAAGGAACGCATCACCTTTAAAGTTTGCTCCTTAGTCCACAAAATCATTCATGGCGTAGCCCCTGCATACATGTCTGATTTAATAGACCTGCCACCCAGAAATGCAAAAAGATCATCCCGAACTTTCCTGAATCTCCACTTCCCTAACTGCAAAGGCGTAAAATACAAAGCACTGCATGCATCAACTTTCTAATATAAGAGCACGCAACTCTGGAATACAATACCACGCAACCTGAAAACGATCTACGAATTAACCGACTTCCGCAAACGACTGAAGACCTATCTCTTTGAGAAAATTTACGGCAAGGATCAAAACACATGAAGCCTATACACACCAACAGAATTGCATCAATACACTTTCTTGTACCCTCCTACCCGTACTCACACCACTATTAACACTCCCATATATAAAATAGTTATACCTAAGGCTCCTTGCCATTATTCTATCGCCCTATTTTTTCCCCCATTGTACCATTCCAATGTATCTATGCCAAACGATGGCTTGGCTCGATTCTGTTTTCATATAACTCCTCACAATGTTAACCCATAACCGAACTGTACATATTGTATGTCCATAATTCACAATATATTGTAAGCCACACTGAGCCCGCAAATAGGTGGGAAAATGTGGGATACAAATGCAATAAAATAAAAATAAAAATAACACTGATGCTGGGTCAAGGAGGGAAGAAATGAGACAAGAGTTGGCAGTGCAGTTTCGTGACTAATAAATGGTCTTTCTGGTTGCAACCCAGTGACGAGCTTAACGAAAGCTGGCTGTTCAACAATGCTGAATGGCTGCATATCATCTACAAGAAAGTTCATGATGAGGTCATCCATGAGTCTGCAACACTTTGATGTCATGGTTAAATCAACAATTGATTGAACAACTTTCACTGAAGTCACTTCATCACTCTCAGGTTTGTGGCTTACCGGACACAACTTGCACCTAATATAAATACTGATATCTTTTTCACTTACTAAATCAAAATATTTGGCATAAACGGAACACTTAAATGTTGAAGACCCTGGCATCTTTAACACATCATGCTGCACACTTGAAGTTTGCCAGAAACCAGAAGCAGCTCGATAATGGGCCTAGTGACACAAAGATAACTGAATGGGTGTCACTAAAAAGTAACTATATGAAGTAACTAGACCTGCCAAATAGGAACAGTTCCGGATTATCTCGAACATATCTAAACCTCCATTATCCATGCTGCAAAGGTCTCAAATACAAAACAACCTACGCATCCAGCTTCTCCTATTTAGGTACAAAACTATGGAACGCACTGCCAAAAGGAGTGAAAACAATCTACAACCATCTAACTTTCAGGAAATCTCTAAAAACTTACCTATTTAAAAGGGCATACACTATTGAACCAACATAGATGCCAACACCCTGCAACGCAGCAAATCCAGCGATCATATTGGACACTATTTAACCTTCCCTCTCTCTGATCCCCTTATGCCTGAAAGAAATGGACCCTTTATTCGACCACAATATCACCTTGTATTTGTTTCTCTACCGTTCTTGGCAAACACCTACGGTACTATGTAAGCCACATTGAGCCTGCAAATAGGTACGAAAATGTGGGATACAAATGTAACAAATAAATAAATTATGGGCTAGATTCTATATATGGAGCCACAAAAAATCAGCACTGGAAAAAAACGCTATTCTATAAGCCGTGCTTAAAGATAGGTGCAATTTATAGAATACAGCTAACACCCGGGAATCACACCTAAATTTAGGTGCAGCCATTTGCACCAACTGAAACGTGGTGCAAATGTATGCGCTTATATCCCTATCCGTTTTCGCATCCTGTTCAAACTTCTTCTACTAACCTATAAATGTACTCACTCTGCTGCTCCCCAGTATCTCTCCACACTCGTCCTTCCCTACACCCCTTCCCGTGCACTCCGCTCCATGGATAAATCCTTCTTATCTGTTCCCTTCTCCACTACTGCCAACTCCAGACTTCGCGCCTTCTGTCTCGCTGCACCCTACACCTGGAATAAACTTCCTGAGCCCCTACGTCTTGCCCCATCCTTGGCCACCTTTAAATCTAGACTGAAAGCCCACCTCTTTAACATTGCTTTTGACTCGTAACCACTTGTAACCACTCGCCTCCACCTACCCTCCTCTCTTCCTTCCCATTCACATTAATTGATTTGATTTGCTTACTTTATTTATTTTTTTGTCTATTAGATTGTAAGCTCTTTGAGCAGGGACTGTCTTTCTTCTATGTTTGTGCAGCGCTGCGTACGCCTTGTAGCGCTATAGAAATGCTAAATAGTAGTAGTAGTAGTAGTTATATTAGTCATGTATCCCTGTTATTCTATAATAACACACGTTAATTTTAGAAATGCTCTCGTTACTTCCATGACCCTCCCATTTCCATGCTCCCTTTTTCAGATTTCTATAAATTGTAGGAATGGATACCACGCCTAAATTTATGCACATAAATGCCAATTAAATCTAATTAGTGCCAGACTCCAAAATGGCATCATAGAGGTTTTACTGCTCAGATGCTCCATTCTGCTTCTGAACTTCAGTGTGGTGTTTTCTTTCTCATGATGGGTAAGAGAAAGGGAACTTCTCAGGTGGCTCCCAAAAGGCCTGGGGCTTCCCTGCCACTTCACCAGACAACTCTGGAGCAGTTTCGGCTGTCTAGTGCACCCAAAGCTGTTCTTTCTTCCGTTTTGCCTGGTGAGGTGGAACTGGGCAGCAGTGAAGACAGGGCTTCATTGAGTCCCTTCCACGCCCCTTCAACCCGGAAGCTTTACAGTGGGAGTAGAGCAGTTTCCCAATTCTGAGTCTTTGAGCCAGTAGTCAGGTCATCTGCTGAGGAGCCTTCCTCTAACGGTATTTACTCCCAGGGAGGGGGCCATCCCTAAGAATGTGGAGAAGTGGTCTTCACTAATGCCAACTTCGAGAGTAAGAACTGGTTGAGTAGAGGTGGAAGGTGCTTTGGGAGGTATTTTGAAGGATTTACAGAGACCTGTGGCTGTAACCCTTGAGGTACTTTGGGAAACTTTGAGTGATTTGAACTCCTCTCTAAAGAAATTGTTAGTGAAAAAACATGAAGATATTAGACTTATTTCTCAAACTTTTGTGGAACATACACAAGAGCTACTTGGTCATGATACTAAGATAAACTCCATGAAGACTAATCAAGAGCTTAGTCAGACATCTCAGGATCTTATTCGGGATAAAGTTTTTCTTACTAAGAAAGTTGAATACATGGAAAATCTGGTGAGCCCAATAATTTGCGTTTCTTGAACTTTCCTCGGTCACCCTTGGTAACTCCTGTAGATATGGTCAGAAAGTATTGTAAAGAGATTCTTAATTTACCATCTGAATCATTGCCACCAATTGTGCAAGCCTATTATTTGACTTTGAAATATTCTGCAGTTCAAGATGACCATTTACAACTAGGTCAGCCTTCTTTTGACCTCACAGGATTTTTGGAATCGTCTTCGGAGATAGTCAAAGAACAACTATGACTGTAACTTTTGCATTAAAAATAGACCACAGCAATATTCTCTGTCTTTACTTTAGGCATATTAATGAGGAGTTTGTTGGATCAAAAGTGAGAATTTTTCCTGACCTTTCTAGAATTTCTTAAAAGAGGTGCCAGGATTTTCTGGCTCTTTGCCACTGAGTTTTGGCTCTTGGGGTAAGTTTTGTTTTGAAACTTCCCTGCTTGTGTGTGGTTGTATATCAATCTAAATTTTTTATGTTTTTGATCCAAAACAGCTGAAAGATTTTCTGGTAGCTTGAGAAGAAGCTCAAGTTCTACTACTAATCATTTCTATAGCACTAGTAGACATATGCAATCTGTACCATGTACCTGGGGTGATGGAGGGCTAAGTGACTTACCAAGAGTCACAGGGAGCTGCAGTGGGAATCAAGCCCAGGTTGCCAGGATCAAAGCCCACTGCATAAGCCATTAGTCCACTCCTCCACCCCTGGTAAAGTATTCTGAATTTAACTCACGTTGGGCTTCTTTTACAAAGCCATGCTAGTGATTCTCACACAGCAAATGAGAGGAAGCCCATAGGAATTGAATGGGCTTCCTCTCATTTGCTGCACCAAGAATCAGTAGTGCGGCTTTGTAAAAGAGGCCCTGTATAAATGGGCAGAAAGAAGGTATTGGGTAAAGATTATTTCCTTTGGCTTATTTCCTAAATCTTGGAGTCTACATTATCTGATTTGTGGGTGAACTATATAGATTTATTTATTTATTTATTTATTACATTTGTACCCCGCGCTTTCCCCCTCATCGCAGGCTCAATGCCGCTTACATGGTAACAAGAGAATACAATCTGTAGTATCAAAATCAACAAGGATGTATGTGATAGGAAAATGAACAAGAAGTAAATGGGATAAAAGAGGTATGAGTGAAAGGAGAGGGATAGGTAATGAGGTGGAGCGATAAAGGAGAAGTTAAGAAAGAGCATGGAGGGTAAGAGGTTGGTAGGAGAATATCTGAGTCATTGTTATTAATGATTAGATGAACCGATAAGTAGATGGGTTGCTTATGTTTGCTTATGATAGGTCAAGATGATATTTCCTAGTTACATTTTTGATTTTTGTAATTGATTTCTTGTTTTCTAATCCAGGAAGATTCTGAAGTGATGTATATTTGAAAATTTTATAAATAAAAAACATTTTTGTAATCTAATTAGTGCCAATAATTGCTTGTTAAAAGCCAATTATTGGCACTAATTAGCTCATTATTCAATTAAACTGCGCACAATCTTTAGCAACCTTTATAGAATTAGGGGGTATATTACTTATTACTTAAAAATATAATATATTACAGTTATTTCATTACATTTTCACAAAAGTAATCATTACAGTTACTCATTACTTTTAAACGTAATATATTATTGCCCAACACTGATGCTGGGTCAAGGGAGGAAGCAATGAGACAGGAGTTGGCAGTGGAGAAAAAGGACATAGAAAGGAGTGACTTGTCCAACAAGCAAAATTCAAAAGAGAGGAGAGGTAGTGAGGAGAGGCAGAATGAATGAACTTCTACGTAGGCAAAAGAAACCTGAACTGCATATGGGAGTAGAGATGGTGTCAAAGTAACTGATGACATTGGCCAAGCATTGCATCCAAGCCTGAGTAAGTATGTCCCATTTTTTAATACTTCCTCCTAATGCAACTATTCTTGTTTTTCCCCTTTAAAATGGGTTAACATCTATGGAGGGGCATAATCGAATAAGGTCGCCCATCTCTAAGGGCGCCCTTCTGTAAAGACGGGCCGGTGAAGGGGCGGGGAAAACCGTATTATCGAAACAAGATGGGCAGCCATCATTCGTTTCGATAATACGGTCAGGGACGGCCAAATCTCAACATTTAGGTCAACCTTAGAGATGGTCGACCTAAATGTTGAGATCGCCGGACTTAGAGATGGTCGACCTCGGTTTTCGCCGAAAATGGAAACCGAGGCCGGCCTTCTCAAAAACGACCAAATCCAAGCCATTTGGTCGTGGGAGGAGCCAGCATTCCTAGTGCACTGATCCTCCCTCACATGCCAGGACACCAACCAGGCACCCTAGGGGTCACTGTAGTGAACTTCAGAAATTGCTCCCAGGTGCATAGCTCCCTTACCTTGGGTGCTGAGCCCCCCAATCCCCACCCCCAAAACCCACTACCCACAACTGTACAACAGTACCATAGCTTTTAAAGGGTAAAGGTGGGCACCTACATATGGGTACAGTGGGTTTCGGGTGGGTTTTGGAGGGCTCCCATTTACCACCACAAGTGTAACAGGTAGGGGGGGATGGGCCTGGGTCCGCCTGCCTAAAGTACACTGCTGTACCCACTAAAAACTGCTCCAGGGACCTGCATAGTGCTGTGATGGAGCTGGGTATGACATTTGAGGCTGGTATAGAGGCTGGCAAAAATGTTTTTTAAATTTTGGGGGGGGGTGGGAGAGGGTTGGTGACCACTGGGGGAGTAAGGGGAGATGATCCCCGATTCCCTCCAATGGTCATCTGGTCAGTTCGGGCACGTTTTCAAGGCTTGGTCATGAACAAAAAGGGACCAAGTAAAGTCGGCCAGATGCTCGTCAGGGCTGCCCTTCTTTTTTCCATTATCGGCCGAGGACGGCCATCTCTTAACCACGCCCCCGTCCCGCCTTTGGTACACTGCCGACATGCCCCCTTGAACTTTGGCCGTCCCTGCGACGGAAAGCAGTTGAGTATGGCCAAAATTGGCTTTCGATTATACCGATTTGGCCGCCCTTAGGAGAAGGGCGCCAATCTCCTGATTTGTGTCAGAAGTTGGGCGCCCTTCTCCTTTGAAAATAAGCTGGATAGACACCCAAAAATGCCTGTTTCCCCAAAACAATCACCATCTGCCATATTCAGCAGAGTAGAGAAGTAGCCTAGTGGTTAGTGCAGTAGACGAGTGATCCTACTGGGTTTGAATCCCTACTGCAGCTCCTTGTGACTCTGAGTAAGTGACTTAACCCTCCATTGCCCCAGGTACAAATAAGTACCTGCATATATGTAAACTGCTTTGAATGTAGTCCCATTCCCCTCAGTGTGAGAACAGCCATAGGGGGCTGAAAGCCATTCCCCTTCAGCTTGGGTCCTAAATCTCCAAAACTGGATTAATCCAGTTCTAGTACTGCATGAGTGTACTACACACAGGCAAATTTGTTGTCATAATGCGTATCCTCAAACTGTCATAGGAAATCAGAGGCCTTGGTTTAGGCAAAATGCCCACCTTAAGCAAGTTTCATACACAAATGTTATTCATTAGAATGAGAATGGAAGGAAAATGCAAGAAAGCAAATTCTCAGGAGGGACATATGCACAATGGAAAGTCTATTTTTATTTTTGTTATGTAATAAACTTCAGTCTTGCTGAATGTTTGTTTGAATGAATTTGCTAGGGATAAGGACCATGTGCTATGAACAACCTCCTGCACTCGATATATAATTATAAAGCAATTGCTTCCCAACGTCTGGTAATTAATCAGCTGTATTTCGTGTCATCAAGCAGTCATCTGTAAGAACATATTCCTTATTCATTCTCTACACTTTTATGCGGTAATTCTTTAAGGAGGGTGCCAACATTTAGATGTCAAGCAGGGCCGCCGAGAGACAGAGCCAGTCCTGGGGCAGGGCCGCTACAGCCCCCCCCCAAACTCGGGCCAATGCCCCCCCACTTGGGTTGCTGCCACCGCCCCTACCCCCTTACCTTTCTGCATCTGCTCATCCCTCGGTTGTCACTTTTCTGCTGCCGTGTTCCAGGTCCTGACACACAGCAGCAGGAGAGAGACAGAATGAGGGAGCATAATCTTCTGGTACCAGGACCCCCTTGGAGGCCAGGCCCGGGGAATCTTGTCCCCTCTACTGCGCTCCCCCCCCCCCCCCTCAGAGACCCTGATGTCAAGAACACGTGTAAATGACCAGAATACCTGTCATTAATTTGAGTTCTTAATGATTTGTGCACCGCTTTGGTCTGTGCAGCAGTTTAAGCAGTAAATCAAATACCAATAAACATAAACATATGATCATATTCAAGCTATACACTATTTATTCTATAAAATGGCACTTTAATGCTATGGTGAACAGTTTGAAGATGGGTGTACTCATCAGTGGAGTCTGGGCGAGGAGTAGTGGAGCTCACAGTTATGTGTGTAAATTATAGATTCGCACTGGGCCGCATGATGGCTTCCTGAGGAGCATATGTACTACTACTACTTATCATTTCTATAGCGCTACTAGACGTACGCAGCGCTGTACACTTGAACGTGACGAGACAGTCCCTGCTCTACAGAGCTTACAATCTAATCAGGACAGACAAACAGAACAAACAAGAGATAAGGACAAAGCGTAGCAAGATTCCAGAATCTCAAAGAGTAGCAAGATTCCAGAATCCCAAAGTGTACCAAGATTCCGGAATCCCAGAGACTACTACTAGTACTTATCATTTCTATAGTGCTACTAGACGTACGCAGTGCTGTACACTTGAACGTGACGAGACAGTCCCTGCTCTACAGAGCTTACAATCTAATTAGGACAGACAAACCGGACAAACAAGAGATAAGGGAATATTAAGGTGAGGATGATAAAATAAGTGTTCTGAACAAGTGAATAAGGGTTAGGAGTTAAAAGCAGCATCAAAAAGGTGGGCTATTGTGGTGCTCCCTGCCTCTTTTCACTATGGGGTCCTTTGACTAAGTAGATGAGATTTGCGTGCCCTAACGTGGGACTTTCCCGCATGCTAAGCCCATTTGTAGATAGGCTGCATTTGTTGAATTTTGACACTGCGCTAAAGTTAGCGCCGTGGCCATTTTTAAAAAACTGACACGAAAGTACTTACCACCTCCTATATAGAAGGTGCTAAAGACTCTCACGTTATGGACGTGGTAGCTAGTTAGCACACTGGTAATATCAGCATGCTCGCTAAATAGTGCTTCCACGTCCATTCTCCGTCCCACCACACCCCCTCCAAAAAAATCTTTTTTTTTTTTAAACACACACTTAGGGCCACATTCTATATATGGTGTCTAGAAATTCTGGGTGGAAAACATTTCCGCCTAAGCACATTTTATAAGGGGCGCCTTTATTTAGGCGTGACATGTAGAATGCACTTAATTGATATCCTAGCACCTAAAACTACACACCTCCATTTACACCAATGAAAACATGGCGTAAATCCCAGCACGTAGATTTAGGCGCATTGGGCCACATTCTATAACTACTAGCATAAAGTTTGGAGCACCCATGAAATGCTCATTTCTCAGCCCATAACCACACCCCTTTTTGCCTGCATGCATTAGAATTTAGGCGCAATGCATTACAGAATACGCTTAGCAAGTTGTGTGCGTAAATTCTAATTCTTGCCAATTGGTGCACATTATTGCTTGTTAAGTGCTGTTAACAATGCTGATTGGCTTGTTAAGCCAATTAATTTACGCGTGTTGTTGCAGAGTACGCTTGGATTATGTCACAGAATGCTAGACACGTTATATGAAATCCGGGGGTTAGCACACACAAACTCCAAAAACAACTCAGAATGCTTCAACGCATCCTGCATTAGACGATTTTTCCTGTGTCAAGCGTACATTAGCCCTTAGTGCAGTTTACTAAAAAGGCCCCTAAAATTATTGCTTCTCCCGTGGCACCAGAGGATATTTTTCTGTGAAATTACCACAGAAGGTATTTCAGGAGCATGATGAATAAATTGGACGGAAAGTGGGCAATTGAATTGACAGAAGCTGCAATTGAATCTAGTGAGGGAATGCAACAGCTCACAATGGTAGACTGGACAGACCCACATGATGGGGCCAGGCCCTATGGCATAGAGAACAATGACCTTCCAGAAAGTAGTGGAGAGGCAGATTACAACTTTAGACATAGTGCTTGCTGAAATACACTCTGGTAATGCAATCATCAATTACAAATTAAATAAAATTCATAGTGAGATGGGTATACTCAGTTCACTGTTGCAGGAGGTGGTGGGCTGCATCGAACATTTGGAACAATGTTCCCGGTACATCAAGCTCCATCTCTGGCCGTCTTAAAATCTAAGCTAAAAGCCCACCTTTTTGATGCTGCTTTTAACTCCTAACCCTTATTCACTTGTTCAGAACCTTTATTTTATCATCCTCACTTTAATATTCCCTTATCTCTTGTTTGTCCTGTTTGTCTGGCCTAATTAGATTGTAAGCTCTGTCGAGCAGGGACTGTCTCTTCATGTTCAAGTGTACAGCGCTGCGTACGTCTAGTAGTGCTGTAGAAATGATAAGTAGTAGTAGTAGTCTCTGGGATTCCGGAATCTTGCTACGCTTTGGGATTCCGGAATCTTGCTACTCTTTGTGCTTTTTCCTTATTTGTCCTGTTTGTCCTGATTAGATTGCAAACTCTGTCGAGCAGGGACTGTCTCTTCATGTACAAGTGTACAGCGCTGCGTACATCTAGTAGCGCTTTAGAAATGATAAGTAGTAGTAGTAGTAGCAATGGAT
Organism: Microcaecilia unicolor; assembly: GCF_901765095.1. NCBI lineage: Eukaryota > Metazoa > Chordata > Amphibia > Gymnophiona > Siphonopidae > Microcaecilia > Microcaecilia unicolor. The sequence goes on along the minus strand of NW_021963033.1, from coordinate 278,334 downwards.
ATCCTCAGTGGAAGATGACAGTGAACTCTGGAGGGACTCAACTAGCACCAGGAATGCTGTGCAGAAAGTGCACCAATCAATCATACCAACAGTTTCAAAATAGAGAAAAATAGTTGAAAAATTTGGATCAATGACGATTAAGAGTTTGCCCTATTGCTGTCATGCTATTTAAAGGTTGAATACCTCTCCTCTGATGGATACAATATTAAAGTGACCTGTGGAAGTTTTAGCACATGGCTTTCCCACGCGTTGCGGACACTTCTAGCACACAGTAAAATGGCTGAATTTTTCTTTTTTTCTCTTAATGGCCATGCACTTATTTCCCAATTAACGTGTGACCATTAGCACTGGAGCCTTTACCACCATCTATATTGTAGGAACTAGGTGCTGCCATGCTAATCTGGCGCTGTGATGAAACACCTAGCCACAAGCCTGGGGTTACCCCACAGCCACTTAGAGGGTCTATCCCCAGCACAGCTCAGGTCCACCTGCATCTGCTGCTCGTGCTGCACACTAGCACCCTCCTACCACCGACTGGTCACAACCACCTCTGGGCGAGTGTCCCACTCTCCAATTATCCCCAATTATTTATAGGTTACTGGAGCCACACTCCCAGTGGCCCACAGATCCCAGAAAGCACTTACAGACCCAACACACAAACCACCAGGGTTCTTATCAGTCCAGACAAACAGGGCGAACAAACAATTATGTTTATTCTCTTTAAAAATATTGAACAGTGCAACTGGCAAACAATAACAGGTAACTGAAATATGGATCAATTTTAACACTAACTAAACACTTGCATGCTTCCTAGAAAGTACCTGGGGAGATCAGGGCATGTATCTGTACATAGAGCTTCAGCAAAGACAGATCTCTCTCTCTCTCTCTCTCTCTCTCTCTCTCTCTCTCTTCCCCCAGGCTGAAACTAAAGCAATAGCCAGCATCTGCTGGGTAATTTCAAACTCCAGGCCAATCAGAACCCAGAGTACTCAAGTTTCAAATAAAAACTGGTTACACCAGTACAGGCACTTCCTATTATCTGTGTGCCAACTAAAACAAAGAGAAGTCATTTCTACAGCTTTAAGCATAAACATGCACCATCTGCTGGCCAAATAGGAGAAATACACTTGAGAACATAATGCAGGAAAATATCCAATACATTTTACAGGCTTAAACACATAGGTTCTTCACAGGCGCTAATTGGCTGGCAAATGGCAATGTCCCCGCACTAACCAATAAGTGCAGGGAACATCTACTCTCTGCCTATAAACATGCCCCCTGCGCTAAAAAAATAAAACCTATTTTTTTTAGCAGACGATTGGCGCATGCGCTGATCAGCAAAGTACCATGGGACACCTCAGTGTGTCCCGCAGCAGTGCTTTTTGGTATGCAGTAGACATGCATTAGTGCCTACTGAAATTTAATAAAAGGTCCCTTTTTACTAAAGGGCAACCATGTTAGGGGGGTTTCTAGTAGTTTGCCTATATCTATGCATTAAACCTGTGCTAGTGCATTTTTCAAAACTTTCTTTTTCCCTCAGGGGGTGTGGCATGGGCAAAGAGTGGGCCTAGAAGCGTTATCCAACTAGCATGTTACACTTATCATGCACACCAAAATATAGAAGACAAAACTGTGTATCACTCAATATTCAATTTTCAAAAAAATCTTGTACAATGTAATTCAATATAAAAAATGTTTAATATTTAAATATAATGTGATAGTGCTCAGTAAAAAGGACTCTAGTTCAATCAAAAGAACTGGTGATGCTTTGCGACCATCATAGCACCCGTGTTCACCAAATGCAGATAAATACAAAACTGCGTCGAGAGTCAATGTCGAAATCAAATAAATAATTTCACAAACGACAGTACTTATCTGTGCCAGAGCCGGTGGTGGGAGGCGGGACTGGTGGTTTGGAGGCGGGGATAGTGCTGGTAGATTTATAAGGTCTGGGCCAGAGCCGGTGGTTGGGAGGCGGGGCTGGTGGTTGGGAGGCGGGGATAGTGCTGGGCAGACTTATACGGTCTGTGCCCTGAAGAGGACAGGTACAAATCAAAGTAGGGTATACACAAAAAGTAGCACATATGAGTTTATCTTGTTGGGCAGACTGGATGGACCGTGCAGGTCTTTTTCTGCCATCATCTACTATGTTACTATCCACCTTATAATTGAAAGAGAAAAACGCCTACATTTCGACCCAAATCGGGAGATAGACGTTTATCTCACAAAAACGAATAAATCGGTATAATGGAAAGCCGATTTTGGACGTTTTCAACTGCACTCCATCGCGGAAGCGTACTAAGTTGACGGGGGCGTGTCGGAGGCGTGGCGAAGGTGGAACTGGGGCGTGGTTATCGGCCGAGGAGAGATGGGCGCCTTTCGCCGATAATGGAAAAAAAGTATGCGTTTGTAGCTAGAATTTAGGGTACTTTTCCTGGACCCTGTTTTTTCACGAATAAGGCCCCAAAAAGTGCCCTAAATGACCAGATTACCCCCAGAGGGAATCAGGGATGACCTCCCCTGACTCCCCCAGTGGTCACTAACCCCCTCCCACCACAAAACATGATGTTTCACAACTTTTTATTTTCACCCTCAAATGTCATACCCACCTCCCTCCCTGGCAGCAGTATGCAGGTCCCTGGAGCAGTTGTTAGGAGGTGCAGTGGACTTCAGGCAGGTGGACCCAGGCACATCCCCCCCTACCTGTTACAATTGTGCTGCTTAATGCTTAGTCGTCCAACCCCCCCAAACCCACTGTACCCACATGTAGGTGCCCCCCTTCACCCCTTAGGGCTTTAGTAATGGTGTAGACTTGTGGGCAGTGGGTTTTGAGGGGGATTTGGGGGGCTCAACACACAAGGAAAGGGTGCTATGCACCTGGGAGCTCTTTTACCTTTTTTTTTGTTTTTGTAAAAGTGCCCCCTAGGGTGCCCGGTTGGTGTCCTGGCATGTGAGGGGGACCAGTGCACTACGAATCCTGGCCCCTCCCACGAACAAATGCCTTGGATCTATTCGTTTTTGAGCTGGGCGCTTTCATTTTCCATTATCACTGAAAAACAAAAACGCCCAGCTCACAAATTGTCGAATAAAACATGGACGTCTATTTTTTTTCGAAAATACGGTTCGGTCCGCCCCTTCACGGACCCATTCTCGGAGATAAACGCCCATGGAGATAGACGTTTTCGTTCAATTATGCCCCTCTATGTTATCTTGCTCGATTCTGTGTAAAACTCTGAATACTGAAGTCTGAAGATGCTGCTTCTGTGAAATTTAAACTGCAAAATCTATAAGGGCTAGATGGCTGGCATAAATATCGCAAAATTATATCCATCTTGTAAGCTCCAAAACAAGGAGATGTTAAACCTCTCTCCTGTCCTCAAGATTATATCCATCCAGTATACTCCAAAATGAAAGATTGTTAAACTTCTCTCCTCTCCTCAACATGAAATTGTGTTTCCCAAAAAGCTTCTTTAGGAGGAAGGATTGCAATACAAGGAGAATGTCAGCTTCCAGATTGAATATTGAGTGATACACAGTTTTGTCTTTTTTTTTTTTTGGTGTTATTAGTTGGGGAAGACACTGCATGATATTTGTTCAATTCCCATTTTTTGTAGTTTTTTTTATTACACTTATCATGCACCGACCTGCTGCATAGGAGTTGGTAAGTGATCTCTTGTTAACTCTCAGCAGGTATAGCACACTAATAAGAACATTAACACATGGACTGCAATTAAAAAAAAAGTACTGGAAATGCCTGTCATGCAGTCAAGTCTCACATAAAGACGCAGTAGCTGCAGAATTTAGTGCATTTTAGTAAAAGGGCCCCTTATTCTGCACATTATCCATCGTGCATGGTACACTAAGGGTTTTGGGTTGTTTTTTTTTGTAAATCCCATATAAAAAAGAAGGGGGAAAGAAACCCTAAAGAAATTCCAGCAGCCAAGCAGGGGCGTAGCCAGACAACAGATTTTGGGTGGGCCTAGGCAAGAAGTGAGTGGGCACCAAATGTTTTCCCCCCCCCCCCCCCCAAAAAAAAACACCACCAAAAAATATTTCAGCTGGCAGGAAAATGCTTCTTTCCACCTTGGCAGTCTGCAGCAGGCATGCGCTGAAAACTGAGCATGCGCAGGTGCCAGTATCGTGGAGGGTAGCGTCTCCGTTACCATCAGGGGAAGTCTTCAGCTGGCAGAGCTTGGGATCTCCACCAGCTACTGCTAAACGTGTGCTACTCTTGGGTGGGCCTGAGCCCTAAGTGGGTGGGCCCTGGCCCACCCAGGCCCACCTGTGGCTACGCCACTGCAGCCAAGTATAAGTAAGCAGTATTTTATTGACAAAGCACCCACATTTCCAAAGTCCTGACGCTGGGCTGTGTTTCAACGGAGAACCGTCTGCCTCAGGGGTCAAAATGCTCTAAAAACCAAAAAGAAGACATAAAAGATAATAAATACAAAAACAATACATATACACTAGTTTTTTTGTACATGCCGAATCGCCTTAGTAAACATGCTAAGCTTTAGCACACAGGTTCCTAAGATGAAGTTTCTCCAGCACCAAAGATGATGAAGCATGAAAAATGATTCAATTTGATCTTGTATATGTTTTTCTGGGAAAAAAAAATTAATGAGGCAGAGATGGAAATGTGGTGCAATTGTTTACATATTGATGGAGAAAAAGGCCATTTCTACATGAACGGGCTTTATACTGACAGAGTTATGACATTTATTTAGTACAAGTGGGGCAAAGTACACATCCGGATGTAGCAGGAGCTATTATCAACTTTACTTCCAAGCAAGTCCATTATGCTATACAGATCTCCAATCAAGGAGTATGTCGCTTTCCAGCTGGTCCGCTGCCAATTCAGCATTAAGGGACACTTTTATTTCTTAGAAATATGTGTTCTACCATCTGTTCTAATTTCTACTCTTTGATCTGAGCTGGAGAATTTACTTTGCAAAGTTCAAGAGCTTCTTGTGAACCTCTATGTTCTTATTATCAATGATTTCAATGCCAGATTAGGTAATACATATATATATATATCAAGGGTGGCTTGAATAATTTTGATGCTGGCAAGGAAACAACCGAGTCTCCTAATCTTTAAGTAAATACTCTTGGGAGAAGATTTTACTTATTTTGGATGCATTGAACTTGTCATCATTAATAATTAACCACATATAACATAACAAGGTTAAATTTGCATTTAGTCCTTTCATAATGGCAGAGTGATTATTCTGCACGGGTAAACTTTATGAAACTGTAATGAAATAGGATCTATTTTGTCCATTGCATGAACATACTGGAGGCTGAACTGAACAGTTAGGCATTCAAAATGAAGTAGGATTTGTGCAAAGGGTTCTACACTTTTTGATAATTATTGTTTTATTATTGGTCTTCTATAAATTTTTATCATTGGATTTCTGCCCCAAGCAATCGGGTTTTGCCCACTTGCTTTGAGTCTCTTTTGGTTTGCTGCTGGCCTAGTTGATTGTGATTGCTGATTGGATGACTACTGGTTTTATCCTCCATCCCTCCTCTTTTTCCCTCTTTTATGTGTGCAGAAAAATTTGATGAACGTGTAAACAATTTTTTTTTTGGGGGGGTGGGGGTCTACCTATGAGGAACCCTATTTGAGGTCTGCGAGAACATTGCTGGTTCCAGACTAGGGTCTGAGTTTCCTTCCCAATCTTTAACTTATTTTGTAAAGTTGATTTTCAGCGATTACATGATTGTTTTCTTGTCACAGTGTTTTTTTTTATTTGGATCCTGAAAAACCCCAACTAGCTGGGTATACCCTGAGGACTGGGTTGAAAACCTCTGTGTTAGAGTCTAAAAAGCACCCACAGCAGGGTCCCAGTCCAGTCGTCGTAAGTAGATAAGTGGACTATGAAACTAATTTCAAATCCAGCTTTGTCCTGTCAGATGTCCCTTGGGCTCTCCCCCAAAATCTCCCTGACAGGATATATACCCCATCACATACCCCCCCTTTGCTCTGAGACTCTTGGTCCCACTATTCTAACACCACCCCTGTCCTTGGATAGAAAGTTGGTATTTATGTTGGCTTTTCAAGCTCTATGTGTTAAACTAAAATCATTGCAAGTACCTGGCAAAATCCCAAAACAGTACAATACATTTTATGCTGCTTATCCTAGATATAAGCAGTGGATTTTCCTCAAGTACATCTTAACAATGGCTTATGAACTTTTCTTTTAGGAAGTTATCCAAACCTTTTTTTTAAACCCCGCTAAGCTAACTGTGTTTACCACATTCTCTGGCAGTCGTGCCAGCTAGGGCATGGTACAGCCACACACGCTTGCTATCACAGCTGACCACACCTCTGACCCACCCAAGTCACACCTGGTTTCTGCCCCTACCAGCATTAAGCAGCTACAGCTGGATTTTTTCTGGGCTGGCTCTTTTAATGTGAGGAAGAAATTATTTAACACAACTTTGTAAACATGCTCCTCCTATGTGTCCTTACTCAGCCTGTAGGACATCTAAATGCTAGTTTTTTAAGTTTTTAAGTTTTTAAATGATATCCTATATAATAAAACTCACCCTCAACATTCTGAGGACACTGACGTCACTGAAGCCAAGCCACTGACGTCATTTCCTTCATGAAGGGTTCATGGTGGTGAAGCCACCGAAAGCACCAAGTCTCTGGGCCCCGCCCTCGTGTCAAACGTGATGACATCGAGGACGAAGCAATGGCGTCACGCATCGAGGGTGGAGCAATGGCGTCAGTGGCTTCAGAACCAAGAAGCTGATGAAGGTGCGTTCACGAGGTGTGGAGCAATGGCGTCAGTGGCTTCAGAACGACGAACGGGTGGGTAGGTAGGGAGGGAGGGAAGGGGGGTGTTGGGGAGGAAAACCTTGCTAGCGCCCGTTTCATTTGCTCCAGAAACGACCTTTTTTACTAGTAGAGCATAATTGTAAGAAGGATGTTCACATGGGAGGGGCATGGAAGGGCCATAGGTGGGGCCGACATTTATGTATGCAACATACAGAATGCTGTCATCTGAATGTGTTAAGGTCACATTTTTGTGCACTCATTTATAGCAGCTTCCATAAATGTGTATATCTACATTTATACTTGCCAATGTTGGCTTATGCTAATCTACTATAATAAAACACACCCTCAATGTTCTCAGGACACAGACGTCACTGCAGGCACTCAGACACCGGTTCATAAGTTCATGGTGGTGAAGCCAAAAGACTCACCATGTCTCCATGCCCCGCCCTCGCGTCACACGTGATGACGTCGAGGGCGGAACATGTACACAACCATGCAAATGAACGAACGGGGAGGAGTAGGTACTCCTCCCCTTCCAACGAATCGCAGCCGCCGAGGACGTGCCCATCACCCCGCCCCTTTTGTGCCATCGCCCTGCCCCTTTAACGCTAGCACCCTGCCCCTGGTCGCCCCCTCTTCCCCCCATCACCTCCCCTCCCCTTACGCTACTATCCCTGGTGGTCTACAGGTACCTATTCACTCGGGGCAGGAAAGAAAGAGCCCCCGCTTTCCTGGTCGGAGCGCTGCTGCTAGCTGCCCTGCTGCATCCTCTGTGAGTCGGGCTCATCGCGTTTCAAAATGGCCGCCAAGAGTTGACACAGCCTCACGAGACTTCAACTCTCGGCGGCCATTTTGAAACGCCGAAAGCCGGACTCGCACAGGATGCAGCAGGGCAGCTACCAGCAGCGCTACGGGCAGGAAAGCGGGGGCTCTTTCTTTCCTGCCCCGAGCGAACAGGTACCTCTACACCACCAGGGATACTAGCATAAGGGGAGGGGAAGGGAGTCCCGTGCCCGCTAGCGCCCGTTTCATGACAGGCAGAAACAGGCCTTTTTTACTAGTATTTTACTAAAACACACACCTGTCCTTATATAATAGGATCTTTCCTCGCATTTATTGGTGCCTAAATGGAGATGCCCAGTTACAGAATTGCTTCCTGAGTGACCCACTATAACATTTGCAGTCTACATGGCCAATCATTTTAAGGGACCTTTCCTCCAGGAACTTATCCAAAATTCATAAGAACATTAGTACATAAGTGTTGCCATACTAGGACAGACCGAAGGTCCATCAAGCCCAGTATCCTGTTTCCAACAGTGGCCAGACCAGGTTACAAGTACCTGGAAAGATCCCAAAACAGTACAATACATTTTATGCTGCTTATCCTAGAAATAAGCAGTGAATTTTCCCGAAGTCCATTTTAATAATGGCTTATGGCCTTTACTTTTAGGAAGCTACCGAAACCTTTCTTAAACCCCGTTAAGCAAGCTGCTGTTACCACATTCTCAGGCAACGAATTCCAGAGTTTAGTTACACATTGAGTGAAGAAATATCTTCTCTGATTCATTTTAAATTTACTACTTTGTAGCTTCATTGCGTGCCCCCTAGTGCTAGTATTTTTGGAAAGAGTAAACAAGCAATTCACATCCACCCATTCCACTCTACTCATTATTTTATATATCTCTATCATATCTTCCCTCAGCTGTCTTTTCTCCAAGCTGAAGAGCCCTAGCCATTTCAGCCTTTCCTCAAAGGGAAGTCGTCCCATCCCCTTTATCATTTTCGTCGCCATTCTCTGTACCTTTTCTAACGTACTATATCTTTTTTGAGATGTGGTGACCAGAATTGCACACAGTATTCAAGGTGCAGTTGCACCATGGAGCGATGCAAAGGCATTATAACATCCTCGTTTTTATTTTCCATTCCTTTTCTAATAATACCTAACATTTTATTTGCTTTCTTAGCCGCCGCAGCACACTGAGCAGAGGGTTTCAAAGTATCGTCAACGATGAATCCTAACATGGAACCTTGCATTACATAGCTATAGTTCGGGTTCCTCTTTCCCACATGCATCACTTTGCACTTGCTCACATTAAACATCATCTGCCATGTGGATTCTCAGTCTCATAAGGTCATCTTGCAATTTTTCACAATCCTGTTGCGATTTAACAACTTTGAATAACTTCGTGTCATCAGGAAATCTAATTACCTCAATAGTTATTCCCATATCTAGATCATTTACAAATATGTTTAAAAAGCAGCAGTCCCAACACAGACCCCTGTGGAACTCCACTATCTACCCTTCTCCATTGAGAATACTGACCATTTAACCCTGCTCTCTGTTTTCTATCCTTTAACCAGTTTTCAATCCACAATAGAACACTACCTCCTATCCCATGACTTTCCGATTTCCTCTGGAGTCGTTCATGAGGTACTTTTGAATCCCATTAAGCTAGTTTCCTTCTGGAGCAACAAATTCCACAGTTTAATTGAGCACTGCATGAAAAATATTTGTTTTCAATCTACTGGTCATTAGTTTCACAGCGTGTCCTAGCTTTTGTGCTGTTTGAAAGGTTAAGAAACCATTCCCTATTTAACTCTTACACTGTAGTCGTGATTTTATAAGTTTCCATCACTCACCTCCTTGAATACAATCCCTTAAGATGTTTTAAAGCATGTGGTTAAATCACAATTAAAAATTGCAAATGCAGAATTATTATTAGGTTTTCTGGTTCATTTGGACACACACACACACACCATTCCTTTAACAAATGATACAGTGGAGGAACAGCTTGTTCTGTTAGGACCTTCCTAAGTAAATGATATGTCAGTTTTGTCTTAAAATTTCCCCTGGTGTCACATGCTTGCCAAACATATACACTGCACTATCCACATAGTATTATTTGAAAAACATGTAGGTTATCTTGGTAGCTGCTTGATACAGTTTCCAAGTTTATTTAAAATTTGATATACCACCCATTTGGTTAATCTTCTAGGTGGTTTACAAACTAATTTAAAATGAAAATGAAAGTAACACCATATCCGATAGGGTAGAAGAAAATAAAAGTAATAACCCAGATTGCAGAGACTTCACCCCACTGACGCTCTTATCCCCCATCCTGAGTCAGCCGGGAACAATTTCGCTGCTACTCTTATGCTCCCCGACTGCAGCTCACTGGGTGAAAGACAAACTGCAGCAACAGAAATGGAACATTCCAGCATTCTTCAGTCCTCAGGTAGAGCCAAACCGAGGTGGCTTCAGAGAACAGCACCCAATGGACACTGCCCTTATGAGTGCAGGGAGGAAAAGGTGAGAAGAGTTGTCTTCCCACAGGGTAAGACAAGGGAACCAACATTCCGACCACCATAGAACTCTACTGGGCAAACCCTTCCCACTGACACACCACCACTCTGCCCTGCCACTGGTACACCTCACTCATCTAGCTAATCCTTGACCATTCAGCCCATAGTGAAATTCCATCCGGAATACACTAACTTAGCAAAACCTAGAAACACCCATACACACACAAAACACAACATAACAGAGTGTCCTACTCCACCTACCCCCACCCCAAAACCAAAATAAATCTCCAGCACCCAGCAACACCAAGACAAAATGAACATCACCAAACTTCTGCTAAGCATACCTATCCTTATTCTACTATCCGCCTCAGTAGCCCTCACACAGGGTGACAACAACATAATACCAATACTCCTCAGCTCAAATCACCCTACTAGACACACACCTTCCATCAAGGTTGATCTTACTCTAACAGAGTAAGGATGGTTTTCTCCTTTCAGCATCATTATTGAATGATAATTATTTCTTTTTATAACCTATTTTCCTAGTATCTTGCCCCAAAATTGTGGTCAATGTTTGAAGAATATTAGTCTAATTTTGTTTAGAGAAAATAATTTGTTAAACTGTATATTTCTAATATCTATTACATTACAATGGTATGGATGTAAACTTTCTAAAATCATAAATAAAAAAAAGGCAAAAAAAAATTAAAATGAATACACCATTACAGCCTGGAGGGAGTCATGAAAAAGATACAAGAATAGAATCAGACAGGCTCAGATTACATGTTTTATTTTGTTTGATTTCTATTGATAACCTTAAGAGTGGACTAACACGGCTACCATACTCCTCTACTTAAAGATACGAAGAAACTCGTAAACAACCTATTAAATATCAAACCTCTCACGACAGAGAACGACAACCCCCCACCAACACATGAATTGACCAAATATTTCAAAGAGAAAATCATCAACTTATGGAACAGTCTTCCGCAGACTAACACCAACCTTGAAAAGCTAATAGATGAACTTGACTACCCCCCCCCCAAGAGGAATTACCAGCAGATAGAACTTGGATGACCTTCGCCCAACTTACCAACGAGATGGTAATACAATAAATTCTCGAGCGCACACTGCTCACTTGACATCTGCACCAACTATATTATGAACGCACCTCCAAATTATTTCATTGACCAATTAACCTCCTATCTAAACTTCATGTTCTGAGGAGGCCAGTTCCCAAAAGAAAAGGGCAATGTATTCCGCACGCCAATCCCAAAGGACACAGGAAAAATATCAATGATACCGCAAGATACAGACGCATGTTTTGGGCGCACACAGATCCATTTATCAGTGTGCCTGCAAAAAATGCCTTTTAAAAATTTTTGCTAAAAATGGACTTGCAGCAAAATAGAAATTGGTGCGCATCCATTTTGGGTCTGAGACCTTACCGCCAGCCATTGACCTAGCGGTAAAGTCTCACGCGGTAACCGGACAGTAATGACCTATGCGCATCAAATGCCACTTGGTGCACGTAGCGGATGCGCACCAGAAAATAATCATTTTTTGGACGCGCGTATCATATGCGCACCAAAAAGCAAATTACTGCAAGAACCACGCAGTAGCCGGGGGGGGGGGGGGGACTCCATTTTGGCATGTGTTGGGCGCACATAGATGCTAATTCAAGACTCCGTTCCTTTTATCTCGCTGCACCTCACTCCTGGAATAGACTTCCCGAGCCTGTACGTCTAGCCCCGTCTTTGGCCGTTTTCAAATCAAAACTCAAAACCACTTCTTTACCACTGATTTTGACTCCTAACTTACTTGCTCTGTCCCTTATCCTCACCTCTCTATTCCCTTACCCTTAATTGTTCTGTCTGTTTACCTGTCTTATCTAGATTGTAAGCTCTTTGCGCAGGGACTGTCTTTTTTGTGTATGGTGTACAGCGCTGCATATGCCTTGTAGCGCTATATAAATGATAAATGATAAGTAGTAAACCAGTAGCTTCCATACCTCTAATGACTAAAATAATGGAAGGCATCGTAGCCAAGCAGCTAACCGAATATCTCAACAAGTTTTCCATTCTACATGAATCCCAATCAGGCTTCAGAACCCACAACAGCACAGAAACAGTACTAATCACACTTTTAGCAAAATTCAAACGTGAAATCGCACCCAGGAATAATATACTTTTACTACAATTCAACATGTCCAGTGCATTTGACATGGTCGATTACACCATCCTTCAAAGAATATTCGACAAAATAGGAATAGAAGGGAAAGTACTTGAATGGTTCAGTGTATTTCTGACCACCCGATCCTACCAAGTGAAACTAAACTCCACAATCTCCAAACCCTGGAAAGCGGAATGTAGATTACCCAGGGCTCACCACTCTCTTCACTATTTTTCAGTCCTTTCCAATCATGGGCTGAATCCCTTCATATATGTTGATGATGTTTCCATCTTTATCCCCTTTAAAAAAAGATATATCCAAAACTACTTCCAAAATCAAAGACAGCATAAATCTCATGGAACTCTAGGCAGCAACTTTCAAACTGAAACTAAATAAAGAAAAAACTCATTGCCTGATACTCACATCACCATACAGTACTGATCACTTTACATCCATCAATGATATGGGAACAACTATCCCCATAGCAGATGACCTAAAGATCCTAGGAATCACCATTGATTGCGCACTATCCTTCGACAAACAGGTCACAAACACTTTAAAGAAAATGCTTCAGACAATGTGGAAACTCAAACCTATAAAACACAATTTTCCACAAGACATCTTTCACTCCCTTGTCCAAACTATGGTCCTTGCACATGCAGACTATTGTAACAGAATCTACGCAGGATGCAAGGAACGGACCTTAAAGAAGTTACAAACTGCACAAAATACGGCAGCCAGAATTATATATGGTAAAAATCGATTTAAAAGTGCAAGACCTCTACTCCAAAACCTACACTGGCTACCCATTAAATCACGTATATCATTCAAGATCTGTACCTTGGCCTACAAAATAATCTTTGGCCTCACCCCAGTCTACATGTCTGACCTAATTACTCTACCACTACAAACACAACCAAGAGTGCAAGATCCTACCTAACCTTTCACTTCCCCAAATGTCAAGGCCTGAAATACAAAACCACATACACAACAAGCTTCTCTTACAGCTGTACCAAAATCTGGAACTCGTTACTGAAAAACCTAAAATCCATAAACAACTACCTACAATTCAGAAAACACCTGAAAGCACACCTCTTCAAAACACTCCTTCTAGAGGACAACACTTAGATTAACAGTAAACAGACCACTACTCCTTATCCACGCACTGAACTAACCTTATATGGACCACCCTGACTTAACTTTGCTGATCTCACCACACTGCCTCTAATATGTAATCTGTTTTCTATTAATTCCACTGTAAGCCACATTGAGACTACCAACAGGTGGGGGAAATGTGGGGTATAAATGCAATAAATAAATAAATGAATACATACAAATGGAACAGCAGAAAGGCTAGAGAATAGAGACATAAGCATATAAGCATATAAGCATATCTGGTCCCATTCAATGTAGTCCCAACTACATTGAACAAACAATTGAAGCACAAGCAAGGTATATACTGCATCCTAGACAGGTGTCTGCACAAGCTACAGAAGCTGTTATGGGTATGGCATCATAAGGTACTAAAGCTCGAATCAAAGTGCACTCTAAAGTCATCCAAGATGGATGGATGCCGGAGTGTAAAGACATTCATGATTCCTTTCTTTCTTACCTTACGATGCCTAAGCGCTGGGGAAAGAATTCTATCCAACCTATTCAGTGGGTGGATTTTCCTCTCATGCACCAGTCAGAAAGCATGGCGTTTATCTTCTTGACTTGGAGCGAACTGGCTGCTGGAGGCATGGAGAAGAGCCTGAGCTTTGGAATGGACATTTCGCTTAGCCCTGCTTTCCCTGTAAACTCCCTGTGTCCCAGTTTGCTGCCTCTGCTGGGTCCTTCTGGGTTGGTGTCGGTGGTGTCTGGAAGTGAGCAGGTCAAAGGTGGAGGTGCTCACTGGAGTAGTTACTTCTCAACCTTCACCGTTAGGTGCAGCATTGGAGGAAGAGTGTTTGGGAAGACAGGAAGAGGAGCCACTTTTGGTTCTTCCACCGTAAGTCAAACAGATGGAGATCACACTGGAGTCAATGCTCTTGAAGCCCTTTACTGCATCTTTTCTCAGGTCCTACCTGCTTTGGCCCAGAATGCTGAACAGATTCATGGACTGGAGGAAAGTACTATAGCTTTGAAAGGCAAGGTGAAGAACCTGGAATTGCAACTCCAACAGTGAAATGTACTCATTTTTGAAGGAGACTTTTAAATATGAAGAGGCAGGGTTTCCTCTATTGAATCGTGTATACTTGTCTTTATTCCATTACCATCAAGAAAGCAAAGTATTTCTCTGAGACCTAATCAAGGGGAATCTGCTGCAGATGTATTGAATTTAACTGGTATACTGGAGACCTCAGCAGAGAAGATAATTTCTACTACTACTACTAACTAGCATTTCTAAAGCGCTACTAGGGTTACGCAGCGCTGTACAATTTAAACATAGGACAGTCCCTGCTCAAAGAGCTTACAATCTAAAAGACAAGAAAACAATCTAAAGACAAGTGAACAATCTAGAGGACGAGTGAACAGTTAGTCTGATAGGGTGGATAGATTGGGGTATTTTATATATCTCGAGTGGTTAGGCGCCGAAGGCAGCATTGAAGAGGTGAGCTTTAAGCAGAGATTTGAAGATGGGTAGGGAAGGGGCATGGCGTATGGGTGAAGGAAGATTGTTCCAGGCATGGGGTGAGGCAAGGCAGAATGGGCGGAGTCTGGAGTTGGCAGTGGTGGAGAAGGGTACTGAGAGAAGGGCTTTGTCCTGTGAGCGGAGGTTACGGGCGGGAACATAGGGGGAGATGAGGGTGGAGAGGTAGTGAGGAGCCGCGGACTGAGTGCATTTGTAGGTAAGGAGGAGGAGCTTGAATTGTATGCGATAACTGATCGGAAGCCAGTGAAGTGATTTGAGGAGAGGGGTGATATGAGTATATCGGTTTTGGCGGAATATAAGACGTGCAGCAGCGTTCTGAACTGAATGAAGGGGGGATAGATGGCTGAGTGGGAGGCCGGTGAGGAGTAAGTTGCAGTAATCAAGGCGAGAGGTAATGAGAGCGTGGACGAGAGTTCTGGTGGTGTGCTCAGAGAGGAAAGGGCGAATTTTGCTGATGTTGAAGAGGAAGAAGCGACAGGTCTTGGCAGTCTGTTGGATATGCGCAGAGAAGGAGAGGGAGGAGTCGAAAATGACTCCGAGGTTGCAGGCAGATGGGACAGGGAGGATAGGGGTGTTATCAACAGAGATAGAGAGTGGAGGAAGAGGAGAAGTGGGTTTAGGAGGAAAGACGAGGAGCTCGGTCTTGGACATGTTCAGCTTCAGGTGGCGGTTGGACATCCATGCCGCAATGTCGGATAAACAGGCCGATACCTTGGCCTGGGTCTCCACGGTGATGTCAGGTGTGGAGAGGTATAGCTGGGTGTCATCAGCATAAAGATGATACTGAAAACCATGAGACGAGATCAGCGAGCCCAGGGAAGAGGTGTAGATTGAGAAGAGAAGGGGTCCAAGGACAGATCCCTGGGGAACTCCAACAGATAGTGGGATGGGAGTGGAGGAAGATCCATGGGAGTGTACCCTGAAGGTGCGGTGGGAGAGATAAGAGGAGAACCAGGAGAGGACAGGGCCTTGGAACCCAAAAGAGGACAGCATGGCAAGAAGTAAATCATGGTTGACAGTGTCAAACGCGGCGGAAAGATCGAGGAGGATGAGGATGGAGTAGTGACCTCTGGATCTGGCCAGGAGCAGGTCGTTGCAAACTTTAGAGAGTGCTGTTTCTGTCGAGTGCAGAGGGCGAAAGCCGGATTGAAGTGGATCGAGGATGGCATGAGAGGAGAGAAAGTCAAGGCAGCGGCTGTGAACAGCGCGCTCAAGTATTTTGGAAAGGAAGGGTAAAAGAGAGATGGGGCGGTAGTTGGAGGGGCAGGTAGGGTCAAGTGAAGGTTTTTTGAGGAGAGGTGTGACAACGGCGTGCTTGAAGGTGTCAGGGACAGTTGCAGTGGAGAAAGAGAGGTTGAGGATGCGACAGATGGCGGGGGTGACAGTATGGGAGATGGTGTTGAGTAGGTTGGTGGGGATGGGATCAGAGGAACAGGTGGTGCATTTCGAGGAGGAAAGAAGGCGGGAAGTTTCATCCTCGGTGATCTCAGGAAAAGAGGAGAAAGAGACCTGGGTAGGTTGGTTGATGGAGAGGGTTAAAGGGTGAAGAGGAGGTGGTGGCTTGGTCGTGAACTCAAGGTTGATCTTTTGCACTTTGTCGCGGAAATAGTCGGCCAGTGATTGAGGAGAGAGAGAAGGGGGAGTAGGAGCGGGGGGCACTTTTAGGAGGGAGTTAAGGGTGGTGAAGAGACGACGAGGGTTGGAGCTGAGAGAATTGGTCAATTGGTCAATTGGGTGAGACTTTTAAATATGAAGAGGCAGGGTTTCCTCTATTGAATCGTGTATACTTGTCTTTATTCCATTACCATCAAGAAAGCAAAGTATTTCTCTGAGACCTAATCAAGGGGAATCTGCTGCAGATGTATTGAATTTAACTGGTATACTGGAGACCTCAGCAGAGAAGATAATTTCTCATGCTACTCTTTTGGTTTAATTTGTATTTCAACAGGACAAAGAAGCTTTGCTGTGTTTGTTTTTTAGACAAAACACTAACTTTTAGGAGAGAAAGTTTCTATTTTTCCTGATGTTTCTAAATGGACTTAAGCTAGGAGGCGAAATTTCCTTTCTACTCACGGAACTGGAAAACTGGCTTGAGAAAACTCTTCCCCTCTGCACAGGCCTAGGTCCCGCTAGGTTAGAAAGAGTATACTACATAGGGCAGTGCCAGGTGTACTTCTGTTTGGTTTCAATATATAAAAACTTGGCATTGTTTTATCAACGACATTTTCTTCATTTGGACAGCATCCCATCACTCTCTACAACAATTTATAGCATGGTTGAATTCTCTTGATAAAAATCTTAAATTTACCATGCAGTGCGGCTATGTTATTGGATAAGCCAGAAGAAGCATTAGATAAATTTGTTTGTCTTGACTTACACTGACCTTGCTCCCCAAATAGCACGGACTATCAACCAACATTGGGATGTGTTTTCATTTCAACAGTGTCCTTGTATAGCATACCGCAGAGGACAAAACTTGTGAAGATAAATTGGTCCAATCTGTACATCAAACTTCTACCCCACAGCAAGCTCCGTTATCAGGGCATACGGCGTGTGGACACTGTCAGTTTTGTGCTCAAACAATTGAGGGTTCTCAATGGTGTCATCCTATGAGAATTGAGAAAATATATAGACGTGGAAGGGCATAATCGAACGCGAACGCCTATCTCCATGGGCGTCTATGTCCGAAAACGGGTACGTGAAGTGGAGGGACAGACCGTATTTTCGAAAAAAAATGGATGTCTTTGTTTTGTTTCAAAAATACGGTTTGTACGGACCAAATGCCATGGATTTGTTCGTTTCTGAGCTGGGCATTTTTTTTTTTTTTTGCGATAATGGAAATTAAAACCGGCCAGCTCAAAAACGTCCTAATCCGAGCCATTTGGTCGTGGGAGGGGCCAGGATTCATAGTACACTGGCCTCCTGACATGCCAGGACATCAACTGGGCACCCTAGAGGTCAGTGCGGTGGACTTCCGAAACAGCTTCCACATGCATAGCTCCCTTACCACGGGTGCTGAGCCCCCAACCCCCTCTCCCAAAACCCACTACCCACAAATGAACAACACTACCATAGCTCTTAGGGGTGAAGGGGGCACCTACATGTGGGTACAGTGGGTTTTGGAGGCCTCCCATTTACCAGCACAAGTGTTACAGGTAGGGGGGATGGGCCTGGGTCCGCCTGCCTGAAGTGCACTACGGTACCCACTAAAAGTGCTCCAGGCCTCTAGGACTTGTTGCTGCTGTAGAACCTTGGCACACCAGTTGACACCTGAAGACTAATGTCTTCAAAAACGTCCTTTATTCGAATAAGCACGTTTACTCACAGTTAACTGCAGATCAGATGTTGTGCCCCACTGGCAAAGAGTCTCCCTGGTACTGAGATTAGCAGTAGGTCAGAGCTGGCAGAATGCTGTACAATGCCCACTTTCAGTAACGTGGGTACCACATGAAAGGGAGCTAAAACTGGCTTACAAAAATGGCCACTACCTCATGGTCTACCAGAAACAAAACAGGGCACACTCTGACCCAGTAAGCAGAGGGAAAAGCACCATGGGAGTAGAGCCTACCAACTACCAACATCGTGAGCATTTAACACAAGCTAGTGGAATCATGGAGCCCAATACCCTACACCCACCACAATGCATTGCTGATGTGACTCTGCAGTGCACATAACAGAAAAGGTGTCACACTCACCCGAGAGCCACATCAGAGCCAGGGAAAGGCTGTCAGAGGATAGAAAACATTCTGCTGTCATGGAGGTGGGTACGGCATTTGAGGCTGACATACAGGCGGCAAAAAAAGTTTGTAAAATGGGGTTTTTTTTGATGGGAGGGGGTTAGTGACCACTGGCAGAGTCAGGGGAGGTGATCCCCGATTCCCTCCGGTGGTCATCTGGTCAGTTGGGGCACTTTTTTAGGACTTGGACCTTAAAAAAAAGGGTCCAAATAAAGCGCACCAAATTCTCGTCCAAAACGCCCTTCTTGTTTCGATTATCAGCTAAAGACGCCCATCTCTCCTCGGCCGATAACCATGCCCCAGTCCCGCCTTCACCACGCCTCCGACAAGCCCCGTCCACTTTGTTCGTTCCTGCGACGGAGTGCAGTTGAAGACGACCAAAATCGGCTTTCGATTATACTGATTTGTTCGCCCACGGGAGAAAGACGCCCATCTCCCAATTTGGGTCGAAATATGGGCGTCTTTCTCTTTTGAAAATAAGCTGGATAGTAACATAGTAGATGACGGCAGAAAAAGACCTGCACGGTCCATCCAGTCTGCCCAACAAGATAAACTCTTACGTGCTACTTTTTGTGTATACCCTACTTTGATTTGTACCTGTCCTCTTTAGGGCACAGACCGTATAAGTCTGCCCAGCACTATCCCCGCCTCCCAACCACATGCGAGGACTAACACCACATGCGAGTCCACATATGTAATATATGCAATTATATGCCCTTGTAAGAAATGGTACGTGGGACGTACCAAGAGACAGATAAAGATTTGCTTAACTGAACACAAAAGCAGGCTTAATAAACATTTACTTACTGCTCCTTTAGCCATGGACTGTATGAAGAAAAAACATCAATTTATTAAACTTAAATGGCTAATTATTGATCAAGTGATTTGCTCGGTTAGGGGTTGAGATATGGACAGAGTACTAAACAAGAAAGAACAGTTTTGGATTTTTGAGCTGGATACTATGGTCCCTAATGGACTAAATGACTTCATAGAGTGGAATACTGTCATTTGAAATACCAATTTAGGGAGGGTTGGTTGGATTTTTCTGAAATTGTATTTTCTTTTGAAATTGTATTTGTAGTTACATGACTTAGATTACATTTATTGTATCATATCGTATTTTGGGATTAGGTTTTTTACATCAAATGGTTATCATTGAGGTGTCCGGTTTTTATCCAGATCTCCTCAGTGAAGCTTAGACGTAGCTGGCACGTAATGACCTAATTTCCTGCCTAGGGAGCATAAAAACCTTTGGCTTTAGTGAGCCGTTTACTAACAGAATTTGGCGCTTTTTTGCATTTTGACTTTCAGAATGTTGCATTTCGAGTTCCTGATGAAGATCTTTTGAAAATCTGCAGTGTAGAACTCGTTATGAAACCGGCAATAGAGGAGAGTTTGGAACAGCTGGTGATCACGGATCATTATTAAAAATTGAGAGACGCTGAGAGAAGTTTAAACCCGCTGGGTGCAGTGCACACACCCGACGGTATTAAGTTAAGTGTGCCTTCATTCATTCATTTCTTTAAATAATGTTTATTTGGAACTTTTAGCACATTTAGAGTACAATATCACAGTTTGGGAATGTACAGTGTATATTATATGATTAAATTAGTGCATATCTATGTGATAAAACTCTGAAGAAGGTCGCCTGTATGGAGACAAGATAAAATATTATATCAACACACTATATGGTATTATATGACTAACGTATATGCTTACATGTAGGTAGGTTTATGTATGTATATAGAAAGGTGTATACTTGATAGCATCCGATAATATACTAATGTATAGAAATAATTATTTCATTATTGTATACACGTACATAACAATAATAACTTAAGAACAGTTTCAGGCTGACTTCCAAGACTAACAGACGGGCTTATTTTCTAAAGTGATCGCCGGCGATCTTCTGACATAAATTGGGAGATGGCCGGCGATCTCTCAAAAGCGGCGAAATTGATATAATTGAAAGCTGCTTTTTTGATACCATTGCCGCTTTCCCGTCGCCAAGCCAGCAAAAGTTCAAGGGGGCGTGTTGGCGGCGTAGCGAAGGCGGGACATGGGTGGGATGGGTGTGGCTACCAGATGACCGGCTTTAGCGGATAATGGAAAAAAAAGCGGCGTTAAGCAGTGTTTCGCCGGGTTTACTTGGTCCTTTTATTTTCACGACCAAGCCTCAAAAAGGTGCCCCATTTCACCAGATGACCACCGGAGGGAATGGGGGATGACCTCCCTATACTCCCCCAGTGGTCACCAACCCTCTCCCACACTAAAAAA
This sequence comes from Microcaecilia unicolor, assembly GCF_901765095.1. NCBI lineage: Eukaryota > Metazoa > Chordata > Amphibia > Gymnophiona > Siphonopidae > Microcaecilia > Microcaecilia unicolor. The sequence continues at coordinate 257,423 of NW_021963033.1, read as the reverse complement.
ATTAAAATAAAAACCTTTTTTGCCAGCCTGTATGCCAGCCTCAAATGTCATACCCAGAGCAGTATGCAAGTCCCTGGAGCAGTTTTTAATGGGTGCAGTGCACTTCAGGCAGGCAGACCCAGGTCCATCCCCTCCTACCTGTTACACTTGTGGTGCTAAGTGTTGAGCCCTCCAACCCCCCCCCCCAAAAGCCACTGTACCCACATGTAGGCACCCCCTTTCACCCATAATGGCTATGGTAATGGTGTAGAGTTGTGGGGAGTAGGTTTGGGGGGGATTTGGGGGGCTCAGCACCCAAGGGAAGGGAGCTATACACCTGGGAGCTATTTGTATATATTTTTTTAATTTTTAGAAGTGCCCCCTAGGGTGCCCGGTTGGTGTCCTGGCATGTCAGGGGGACCAGTGCACTACAAATGCTGGCTCCTCCCACGACCAAATGACTTGGATTTCGCCGGGTTTGAGATCGCCGGCATTTTTTTCCATTATCACTGAAAAACAAAACCGGCCATCTCAAACCCGACGAACACTGGCATTTGGCCGGGCCAAACTGTATTATCGAAAGAAAAGATGGCCGGCCATCTTTTTCGATAATACTGTTCGGCCAGCTGTTTGCGGCGGCGCCAAAATAGATCGCCGGCAATCTATTTCGCCGGCACCGTTCGATTATTCCCTTCAGAGAGTTTAGTTTTGAAATATACTTCTAGAACTTGTGATAAAATATGAGTGATATAAGTGAGAGGGAATATATCCCCATGAGTAGTGAGAATAAGGTTTATTGAGAATGTGAGAGGATTGACCTTGAAGTTTATAATTTGAAAAATTTCTTTAGGTGATTGTTTATCACAATGAATTTGGGAGCACTGGTTTTGTTTGCTCACGATATATTTAAAATTTTGGAGACGTTCGATGATTGAGAAACTTGTCCACCCCTAGGAGCAGATATTACTTTTGAATACTGTTTCACTTGGGTGAGTTAACACTCTGAGAATCTCTCCTTCACTTATACATTTTTTTTTTCATATTTTGGATATTTTGGTTTATATTCTTCAAAGTCAGTCTTCTCATAGCTCTCTTGAAGTTAGTACTCTGGTTTGCATTTTATCATAATAATCTTTACCAGAGAGATAGTTGAGAATTACATGAAGTAGTTTGCTATAACCCATAGTGCCATCAAACCACACATACTGAACTTTTTCCATATATTTAAACACAGATTTAAGGACATTCACACATTTTTGCCATAAATTACTCTCTAAACCCCTGTAAAACCAGAGACATCCACTCTAATAAAATTCTGCATCATACTACACCCCCCCCCCCCCCCCCCCCAAGTGACACCTGCTCAAAAAAAAATACAAAACAGATTTTTAAAGCTCAGAACAGGCCCAAAACAAAACCTTCACATTTGACCACAAGAATGATTTTTGCTAAAAATTCGAAAGCACCAGCTCACCAAAGGAAGCTCTCAGGAAACCATAACTACCACCAGATTCCTCCAAAATTTAGCCCCTTAAACCCTGGCCCAATGGGACCAAATCCACATTTTAAAAATAAACAAAATAAAATCTTGGGCCACCAGACCCCTTACCTGGTCCACCAAAGGATCGAGATATGACCTCCACCTCAATTTTGGGTCCAGGAGGACCCTCCATGGTAGTGGGAAAACACCGCAATTTACTACGGTGCCTCGCTGGGATGCCTCTAAAATTTAGTCCCCGGCTTCAATTCAGGTCTAGGGCCGGCTCGGGAGAACTACCACGCATGCATGAAAAGTCACGCATTCTCAGAGCTCTCTTCCTAACAGGCTGAAACCAGCCATTTTCTTACTCTTGTCCAGCCAAGAAAGCTCACTCCTCAGCAGGGCAGCATCAGGGAAGGTCGCAGGTGGCACAACCTCCTCCCCGGAAGCCCCCAAACTTCCTCCAGAGCCCAAACAGAGGTCAGCACTGGCCACCAATGCCTTCTGGAACCCCCCCCCCCCAAAAAAAAAAAAAAAATACCTCCTAGAGCCCAGATAAAAAAAAAAAACATGCTAAATATGCATAGTTTTTTTAGTGCTGTAATTTCCACAAAGAATTTTAAAAATTATTTCAAAATGCAATTTTAAAAAAGTACACTCTATAGTCTACGATTGGTTTGTAATAATTTTACTTCAAGTTTAACATAGACTGAAAGCCACACTTCCACACGGGCCGGTCCTAGGGTCTCTGGTTCCTGCAGACTATCAGTTGGCGCCCCCCCCCCCCCCTCTCTAGCATCTCCTTTTTCTTTTCTCCCTCCCTGCCCCCTTTTTCAGCCCAGTGCCTTAAAAGGTGAAGAACAAGTTGAAGAACTGAAGGCAGAGGGAGCACAAGATGCAAAGGAAATAGGAGCTGAAAGAGATGGAATGCATCTTTGTGAGATTGCTGAACAAATAGAGGGTTTACAACCACTTAGCTTTTCATGCTTTCATGTTCACGAAATTAGCAGATAGGGTAGGGACTGCCTAGGCTGGCCACACTGCCCACATGCACAGGAGGAGCGACTCGCAAGCGGACTCAGTGAACACTGAGTCTGTCCGGTTCAGTCAGTGGTGTGCTGGTAAATGTTTAACAACAGGCTCTCTCCCCAATCCACCTTTGCGCCCCTGCGCCCCCCCCCAAAAAAAAAAATTGCAGAGCTGGCTATAGCCGGGGAGAGAGCCTGGGGGGGGGGGGGGGGGCAATGCATTACTCGCTCCAGAAAAAAAATGTAATGCTCCCAGGTTCCAATCTAATTCATGTTTAATGTGGGATAAAATGCCATAAATAAGTAAATAAATATAAACTTTTAATGTTGAGCACCTGATTCTCAAAGTGGACATATTCCAAACACTATAATGAAAATAAAATGATTTTTTTCTACCTTTGTTGTCTGGTGACTTTGTTTTTCTGATCATGCTGGCCCAGCACCTGATTCTGCTGCTATCTGTCCTCTTAACTCCATTTCCAGGGCTTCCTTTCCATTTATTTATTTACTTTCCTCCTTTCTTCTTCATTTCTTGCCTTACATCTGTATGTAAAAGCTGGGTCCTCTGCAGACTTGACTGTCCAGTGGATCCAGCTTCTGCCTATTTTCTCCATCCATGTGCAGGTTTTCTCCCTTTTCCCTCATCTCAGCTCTTTCCTTTCTCTTTCCTCCCTTCCATCCATGTCGAGCATTTCTTCTCTCTCCCTTCCCCTCCATCCATGTGCATCTCCTTCCTCTGTCTTCCCTCCCCTCCATCCATGTCCAGAATTTCTCCCCTTCATCCATGTGCATCTCCTTCCTGTCTTCCCTTCCCTACCCTCCATCCATGTCCAGCAACTCTCCTCTCTCCCCTGCCCTCCATCCACCCATGTCCAGCAACCCTCCTCTCTCCCCTGCCCTCCCCTCTATCCACCCATGTCCAGCAACTCTACTCTCCCCTCCATCCACCTATGTCCAGCAACTCTCCTCTCCCCTGATCTCCCCTCCATCCATGTCCAGCAACCCTCCTCTCTCCCCTGCCCTCACCTCTATCCATCCATGTCCAACAACCCTCCTCTCCCCTGCCCTCCCCTTCCACTCTCATCCATGTCCAGCGATTCTCCTTCGCCCCATCCCCCTCCCATTTATGGCCACCTGCCCGCCCTCTTCTCCCCCCCCCCCCCCCCCCAACATCCCCCTTTTTCTTCCTGCCACCCTGCCTGATTTAAGTCTTTTTTAATATACCTCCATCCCAGCGGCTGTGTCATTTCAAAGCCCTGCCCGTCTCTAGCCTTTTTATTATTTATTATTTTATTACATTTGTACCCCGCACTTTCCCACTCATAGCAGGTTCAATGTGGCTTACATGGGGTAATGGGGGGTTAAGTGACTTGCCCAGAGTCACAAGGAGCTGCCTCCTCCCTTCGTGAGTTTGTTCTCTCAGAGTCCCGCCCTCGAGGAAAGAGGAAATGATGTCAGAAGGCGGGACTCTGAGGGAACAAACTCATGAAGGGAGGGAAGGCTAGAGACGGGCAGGGCTTTGAAATGACGCGGCCGCTGGGACGGAGGTAAATTAAAGATTTAAACCCCCAAGGGCGGCGTGGTATGGCGGTGCCGTACCGCAGCGGCGCCCTTGAATGCAGGCGCCCCCCCCCCTGCGGTGCTTACCCCGCTTACCAGGTTTGACCGGCGCTGCTTCCACGTCTCTTTCACTTTTCATTGTTTTGCATGCTATATTTGACTCTTATCTTTCTTTTCCTCCCTACATTTGTACAGTGTTTTATATAGTGATGGCTCTTAATTAATAATAGATAGCACTGACATCTAAAGGGTGTGACATTTTCTCTTTGCAGACTTTTGAAGTGGGATATTGATAAAGTTTGTTCTAATGATCATCTTGTCCTTCTAAAAACACTGTGAGCAGCTTTGAACCCTACTCATAAAACAATTTAGATAAAAGGGCAACACAAATTCACATAAGCTGCTTTAAACAGATGGAAATTGCAATTTACCAGAAAGAAAAAGTTTGATCATATTACTCTTACTCTTATGAAATTATACTAGCTTCCTTTTGAGGCCAGAATTTCTTTTAAGCTATTGTGGGGCCCTTTTACGAAAGGCATTAAGCACTTAGGTATGCTGGGAATTGGGCGCGCCTACTTATGACAGGTCAATGGCACTATGCAATATGTGAAAAAAAATTGTATTCTATAAGTTACATGCATTGCTTGGCAAGACTCCCATGCGCTGCCCATGCGTACACTCCTCTTGCCATTATGTGCAAAGCTGCTTTAGTACATATGTTTATAGAACAGAGCCTAGCGCTTGTACACATAGGACCTTATTCTATAAATTTTATACTCCTAAATTTATGAGCATAATTTATGGAAATTTATGCTCATAAATCTTGGAGCATAAGTTATGCTCCTAAATATATGCTAAATCTAGGAGCATAAATTTAGGAGCATAACCTTTATAGAATAAAGCTCACAGCACCAGATTCAGTAAATGGCACCCAAATTTGGGCACTGGAAAACAAATCAGCGCCCAGTGCTATTCTATAGAAGGTGTTCCAGGTTGATCACCCTTTATAGAATAGAGCGTACTGCTGATTCCTGCGCCAAAAGCAAGTGTCATTCCTGGTGCCCAATTTAGGCACAAAGCCACAGTATTCTATAACATTGCGTGAAAGTTTTCGGAATGTTTCTTACCCGCTCATGTCCCATCCATGGCCACACCTTCTTTTGGGTTGCATACAATTAGGGCTACCATATTTTGTCCCCCAAAAAGGAGGACACATGCCCCGCCCCCACCACACACCCTCCACGCCCCCTTTCAAACCCTCGCTCCACCCCCTGTCAAATTTTCCCCTCCCCTGTCACACAACCCGTCACTCCCCCTCCCCGTCACCCCATCCCCTTACCTTACTACTGCCCTGGTAGTCTAGTGACCTTTTCGGGGCAAGAAAGAGCTCCCTCTTTCCTGCCCGGAGTGCTACCCTGCATGCATCCTTCCTGTTCCTGATCTCGGTGCCGATTCAAAATGGAGAGTTGAGCTAACCTTGCGAGACTTCAACTCTCGGTGGCCATTTTGAATCAGCGCCAAGATCAGGAACAGGAAGGATGTAAGCAGGGCAGCACTCCGGGCAGGAAAGAGGGGGCTCTTTCCTGCCCTGAAGGCGGATTAGGTCACTAGACCACCAGGGCAGTAGTAAGTAAGGGGAGAGGAGGCTAGCAATCTGCCTATTTGTCCGGATTTCTGGACAAACGGGCAGGCTGGTGGATAGGACGGCCTGCCCACCAGCCTGCCCGTTTGTCCAGAAATCCAGACAAATGGGCAGATTGGCAAAACTTGCCCGGTTGCCCGGGCATGTCCTCAAAAAGAGGACATGTCTGGGTAAATCCGGACATATGGTAACCCTACATACTGTGGAGAGAATCTATAAACACTGCCAAAACTTGGGCACCAAAAATTCAATGCTAAGTGCTATTCTATAAAGGATGCACACCTTATATTGAACAGCGTTTAGCGGGATCCTATTCCCAACTTTGGGGTGTCAGCTTACACCTGCTAAAACCTAGTGTAAGTGCCAGCAAGGTGCAGTAAGGCAGTATTCTGTAAATATTGTATACAAATTTTCAGAATGCCCCTGGCCATACCTCATTTTCAGATATGTGCTATGAGTTAGGCATCAAGTCTTATACAACCAGTTTTGCAAGCAACCAGTTTTGCACGCAAATCCTAATTGATGCCAATTAACTGCAATAATTGGTTGCTAGCACCCAATTATTACTAGTTAAGGGCTTATTCGTCAATTAAGTTGCGTGCATCCTGAGTGAAAGCCCAAATGTTGGTGTGACACTGTGGGCACCATACATAGAATCCGAGGGGATGGGATTTGGGTGCACAGGTTTGTAAAATAGTGACTAGCAAGATGCAGGCACAAATCCAAATTGGTGCCAATTAACATCAATAATTTATTTATTTATTGCATTTGTATCCCACATTTTCCCACCTATTTGCAGGCTCAATGTGGCTTACAGAGTTTGGTTATGACATAGTCATTCCAAGATGTCAAATACAAGTAATAATGTTCAGAGATTAAGTAAGGGAAGAGAGAAGGAAAGTGTTAGGTAGGATAGTGTTAACAGTGGACTTGAATAACTGGGTAGGTTGATGAGGTAGTTTAGTCTGGCTATGGGTTCTCTTTGTAGGCCTTGTTGAATAGGTGTGTCTTCAAAGATTTGCGGAAATTAGTTATTTCGTCAATAGTATTCAGGGCCTTAGGTAGTGCATTCCACAACTGTGTACTCAAGTAAGAGAAGGTGGTAGCGTGTATCAACTTGTATTTTAGTCCTTTACAGCTGGGAAAGTGTAAATTGTGAAATTTGCGGGCTGATTGTTAGCACCTAATTACGGACGTTAATTGGCTTGCTTCTCAATTTAGTGATACGTGTATATCAAAAATACCGCTCCATATACTTTTTTTTCTATTGTTCCGTTTTGAAAACGAGATGAAATCATGTGGAGGGGCATTTTCGATATGACGCCTAAGTCAGACTTTGGACGTTTTGTGCAAAATGTCCCAAATCCAAATAGAAAACATGACCATTTTCGAAACCACCTTTTTTTTTTCCCAAAATTACCATTTGTAACACAGTTTGTGCTCTGTGTGTTCATCTTTTTAGGCCATTTTCGTAAAAAAAAAAAAAAAAAAGTACAAGTAAAAACGTAGAACATCAAGCCATTGGGATGTAGGAGGAGCCAGCATTTTTAGCAGACTGGTCCCCCCAGACATGCCATGAGAGCAATGGGGCACCCTAGGGGGTTCTGCTGTTGGCTTCATATAAATGCTCCCAGGTGCACATCTCACCATTGCTCCCTTATCTTGTCTGCTGAGCCCTCCAAAACTCACCCAAAACCCATTACCCCTAACTGTACACCACTACAATAGCCCTTATGGGTGAAAGGGGCACCTATATGTGGGTACAGTGGGTTTCTGGTGAGTTTTTGAGGGCTCACAGTTTCCACCACAAGTGTAACAGGTAAGGGGAGGTATGGGCCTGGGTTCTCCTGTCTACAGTGAACTGCGCCCATCACTATACTATTCCGGGGACCTGCATGCTCTTTTAATGGACCTGGTTATAACATCTAAGGCTGTCATAGAGGCTAGTGAGTACTATTTTTATTCACATTTTTGGTAGTGGGAGGGAGTCAGTGATCACTGGGGGAGTAAGGGGGGGTCATCTGTTCATTTAGGGCACCTTTTTGTGTCTTATTTGTTCTGAAAACAAGTCTAGATGTTTTCCTTTTATTCCATTATGACTGTAAGTGTTAGGCATGCCCTAAGCCCACCCTTCGAAATGCCCCGACATTTTGAGAAGTAGTCCGTCCAAATGGTGTTTCATGACACTTTTGGTCTCACCTTGCTTTGGAAGGAGGGAGGGAGGTGATATTAAAATCAAAGGAGCAAGGGGGCCCCAGGAGACTCTTCAACTGCTTCTGGGAGGTAACCAGGCACTAGCCAATTACATTACATTATGACATTCCTAAGTTCACAGTGGTTTTACAATAAATGAAGCTAGGTACTCCTAGGATTTCTCCAGTTAAAACTCTGCTCAGAAAGACTTATTTAAGATAATTTTTTGAACCATCAATTATCACAGCATGAAGTCTCTGTACTCTCCAAAGGACTTTCATTTTGCCCATCCAGCAAGCTGGACAAAATCCAATTATACTCAGACATAGAAGAATTCTTTAGAAAAATGCGCCTGAAGGCACATTTCCACAACAAAGGGACCCCCAACAGACCAGAATACAGTTTTAAACAAAAGAACACTTATTTCACCCCACAGGATGGACAAAACTACAAGATGGATAACTACATACAAAGCTTCAGACATAGGGTAAAATCACAACTTTCCAACAAACAAAAGAGAATTCTGTACAATCTTACCCCGCCAGAAAGAGCGGACATAAGAACTCTACAAACAAACGAATGCATTATCATCAAACCTGCAGACAAAGGAGGCACAGTGATAATTATGGACACACAAAAATACATTGAAGAAGGGCACAGACAGCTCTCAGACAATACATACTACAGGAAACTAACTGAGGACCCCACACAGGATTATACAAAGCAGCTAAAAGACCTTATCTGAACATTTCCTAAACAAGTACAGCCACATCTGAAGAAACTCATACCAAACCAGCCTTCTGTGGGCACATTCTATATGCTACCCAAAATCCACAAACCTGGAAACCTGGGCAGACCAAACATATTGGGTATTGGCACACTCACGGAAGAAATATCTGGGCTCACAGAGGGAATTCTGAAACCTCTAGTGCACAAAACAAACAGCTTCATACAAGACACCATAGACTTTCTGAATAAATTGAAAAAATATCAAGCAGTTACCACCAAGCACGATGGATGTAGAATCACTATACAGCAACATTCCCCAGGCGGATGGCATAGCTGCATGTGGGAGGCTCCTAAAAACATCCACACTGGACCATCAATACTCACCAGAAACTATTACAAAATTAATCAAATTTATTTTAACTCACAACTACTTCCGCTTTAACAATGATATCTATCTACAAATAATGGACACTGCGATGGGCACCAGGACAGCACCCCAATATGCCAACCTTTTTATGGCTGAGCTGGAAGAGACATATCTGAATACATACCAGACCAAACCCCTAAAATACTACCGGTACATCGATGACATTTTTATGATTTGGACTGAGGGGGAAGAAACTCTGAAACAATTTTACAATTCCTTCAATACATACCATCCTACAATCAGATTCAAAATTGACTACTCCTCAGAAAAAGTCAATTTTTTGGACACTACAGTCTCAATCAGTGATGGGTATTTACAAACATCTATATACAAAAAACCCACAGACAGATGCAGCTACCTCCACAACTCCAGCTTCCACCTTTCACATACAAAGAGATCCATTATTTACAGCCAAGCCCCAAGATACCACCGTATCTGCTCTGACCCAAGGGACAGAGACAGACACCTTGAAATCCTGATTACATTCTTCGAACAGAAAGGCTACAACCCCAAAATAATCTCCAAGAATATTGCCTCCTCCCTCAAAACACCCAGGGAAAATCTGCTACAGTACAAAGAAAAAAAAGACACAGACAGAATCCCCCTTATAGTGACATACAACCTAGAGCTGGAAAAATTAAGAAAAATCATAAAAGATCTTCAGCCTGTACTCCAGGAGGATGAATTACTGAAAGAGATATTCCCATCCCCACCGGTGCTGGCTTTCCGACAGCCACCCAACTTTAAACGCAAGCTAATCAGAAGTAAGCTCCTAACACAGACTCAAAAAGAAGAGAATGGCACACATCCTTGCAATATATCCAGCTGCAAGCTATGCCAAAACATTTCACAGGACCCCATAGTCATTCACAAAGGAAAAATATTCAACATAAAGGAATCCTTTACATGCTCATCTTCCAAAGTGGTATACATCATTCAGTGTAAAAAATGTGACGAAGGATGCTATATTGGAGAAACAAGCCAGATGCTAAAGACAAGATTTAATTTACATAGACATCACATGAAAAATGCTAGTGCCAGCCAGGATTCCACTCCTGTGGGGCAGCACTTTACAAAACCAGAACACTGTACCAGTGATTTCATAGTAAGAATCCTGAAAGGTAACTTTAAAACAATACAGGAACGTAAAACCTTTGAAGTCAGAATGATTAAATATTTTGACACCCACCAGACAGGACTTAACTAAGATCTGGGTTTTCTAGCCCATTATAAACCATAAAGTTGTATTGCTCTGTTTTTCACCCTCCTCTCACCTATCCACCCCCATCCTGTTAGACCGTCACTGAATTCTTTGATGTTCCCAAGCATATCTCCTGGTCTCCCCCCCTATCCACCCCCATCCTGTTAGACTGTCACTGAAATGCTTTGATGTCTCACTTATATATACTGGATATAACAAAAGAGAGGGAACAAAGTACAAACTAAAGTCCAAACAAAAAAAACAGCACCACGGGCCTTTAAAAATGGAACACAGTTCTTTAATGAATGAGCCTTGACAAAAAGACCCGACACGGGCTGTGTTTCGGTGACTAGCACCTGCGTCAGGGGTCACAGTGATGACGTGGAAAACTTGGGGAATAACTCGAATATATTCCTCTACAATATATTATTCCTTACCCCACGTCTCATGTAGTAAAAGCTACAAAGCACCAAGGCACTTTCACTTTCTGTATCAAAATCCATTTTGATACAGAAAGTGAAAGTGCCTTGGTGCTTTGTAGCTTTTACTACATGAGACGTGGGGTAAGGAATAATATATTGTAGAGGAATATATTCGAGTTATTCCCCAAGTTTTCCACGTCATCACTGTGACCCCTGACGCAGGTGCTAGTCACCGAAACACGGCCCGTGTCGGGTCTTTTTGTCAAGGCTCATTCATTAAAGAACTGTGTTCCATTTTTAAAGGCCCGTGGTGCTGTTTTTTTTGTTTTCACTTATATATACTGTCATCTACCAACACTTGCTTATTTCCGATCTGACGAAGAAGGCAACCTTTAAAAGCTAATCAAGAAATGTATTGTTACGTCCAATAAAGAAGGTATCATCTTATTTTCTTTTCCATGTTTTATTTTGTTTTATTTCTATTGATTACCTTGAAACTTTTCAAAACTGCTTTTAACAGGAGATTTGTTTTATATTTTGGGGGTGAATATTCTACCTCTTGGCAGCCTCAAGGACTGAGCAAGGAAGGTTTTATAGACTATCTTCTTAAAATTTGGAAAATGAAGATCAAAATTATATCTCAAAGTGGAGGAGTAGCCTAGTGGACTTTGAGCCTATGGATGTGGGTTTTATTCCCACTACAGCTCCTTGTGACTCTGAGCAAGTCACTTAACCCTCCATTGCCCCAGGTACAAATAAGTACCTGTATATAATATGTAAACCGCTTTGAATGTAGTTGCAAAAACCACAGAAAGGCAGTATATCAAGTCCCATTCTCTTTCGCTCAAATAATGTTTATAATGTAAATTAGGCAGTACAATCAAATCACACAGTTATACCAGAGCTTGACTACATAAAATAAAAAATATCAAGGTATAAAGCTTTAAAATCACCCTTGCTCCAATTGTAAGCCAGTGTAATTTAATATATAATGAAGTGACTATCATATTTAGAAACCAAGCATAATAATATGGCTGCCACGTTCCAATGCATTTGAAGTTTCCTACAAATAGATATCGAACAACCTGCACATGATATTCAGACCAGTGTCCAGTTAGCTTCGCAGCTGAAGTTAGGAGATCCTTTTTGCTGTCCTAACTTTAACCACTTCCTTAACCAATTAGTGGATCACTGCTAACCAGTTAACTACCGGCTTCTCCTAGGCTCCCGCCAAGTGCCGCCCACGGATAGTGTAGGGGTGTTCTTCAGGTTTAGATGTACATTTCCCAGCTTGTAAAGTTGGAACTTATATGTCTGTGCATGACTGATGTTAGTGTATTACACACACATATATATACCCACATTTTACCCGATGTTTAAAATATGTCTCTGTGCACATGTGCACCTATTGGAGTTTTACAATACATGCTAAGCATTTTTATTTGCATCTACAGATATTTTATATTCAGATAACACTGTTGGTATGTTTGTCATCACAGTATATATATATTTTATTTTGTAATTCAAATATGTTTTTGCTGTATATGTTAGCCAATTGGTGTTTGATTATACATGCTATGTATCTTTTACTTGTATTTATTTACAACCTATATTTGAATGCCATTGTCTGTACATTTATTTTACAATAAATCACTGTGAATATTAGTCTGTTGTCCTGGTCTCTCGAGTCATTGGCCCACTTCCCACTTCCTTTTTGCTGTTGATTTTATGAGGGATTTTGGCGTTCGTCCACTTCAGTGGACCTTTTTATCTCATCCATGATTGATGTTGAACAGCCTGTTTATGGACATCCAAAATGTGAATGGCACTTCTAAAATAGCCATTGTAATCTCTGTTTTCATTCCCCCTCCCCTTCGTGTCACTCATTTTGTCCAGTCACTCATGGGCCGATGCTCAGAACTCCCACAGTAAGCCAACAGTGCAGAAACCATACCACTGGAACAGCGCAGAAGCCTAGCTCACCAATGCTCAAAGAAAATGATTTTCAAATTTTATGCATGCTGTAAAAGTGAGGGGGGGGGGGGGACATGCTTAGCTCATGTGCAGAAGAGTTTTGCGGTAAGTTCAGCTCCAGTCCGCATGCCCCTGATGAACCCGAACGTGAAGCATGCATTGGCATCTCTTTTCTGCGCCTTTAAATATAAGCGTTTCAATTTTTTTTTTTTAACTTGGAAGGCTTATATTTAAACACAGAAAACAGGCACTGTGTGCTTTCACTTTTTGGGTTTGCTCTAACTTGCACACGTTTGTCTCTCAGTGTCAGTGCTTAGGGGTTGCATGGGCTTCCTTCTGCTTCCAAATGATATAAAACCCAGCAGATTTTAAAGGAAGAATCATGAGAAATCCTCTCTTCAAACACCCTAACTCCTGCTCCAAGCTGGCATTAGTTTTTCAGCAGTAGGGCGGCTTTGTTTTGTGCGCTGTTCTCTGAGCATAGGGAAGAAATAGGAAGTGACTTCACTAAAATCCTTTTGACTACATTGGCATGCTATTTGCGCTAATCTTTGGCACACACATTCAGGCTTATTTTCGAAAGAGAAGGGCACCCATCTTTCGACAAAAATCGGGAGATGGGCATCCTTCTCTCAGGGTCGCCCAAATCAGCATAATCGAAAGCCGATTTTGGGCGTCCCCAACTGCTTCCCGTCACAAGGATGACCAAAGTTCCTGGGGGGGGTGTCGGAGGTGTAGCGAAGGCAGGACTGGGCGTGCCTAACAGATGGGCGTCCTCAAGCGATAATGGAAAAAAGAAGGGCATCCCTGATAAACACTTGGCTGACTTTACTTGGTCCTTTTCTTTTATGGCCAAGCCACAAAAATGTGCCCTAAATGACCAGATGGCCACCGAGGTGAATCGGGGATGACCTCCCCTGACTCCCCCAGTGGTCAACTTTAAAAACTTTTTGTCTCTAGAGTATGGATGAAGGATCTCCTTTGCTATGCCTCTGGCAGTTGAGGATGTCCTTTGCTATTTATTTAATTATTTAGATTTTGCTCACAACTTTTTCAGTAGTAGCTCAAGCTGAGTTACATTCAAGTACACTGGATATTTCTATGCCTCCATCCCTGCAATGGCAGTTGAGGATGTCCTTTGATATGCCTCTGTCTGTCCCTGTGACAGCAGTTGAAGAGTCCAAGATGTGGATGTTTGTGAGAAGGACATCCATGCCTGCTATGCTGCTGACACCCCCTTTATTTATTTGGATTTTGGATCACAAGTAGCAGCAGTGGAATTTGAACCAGTCACCTCTGGATTGCAAGACCAGTGCTCTAACCACTAGGCCACTCCTCCATGCCCCTCCACTCCCTTGAAATTTGTCCATCCCTGTGTGTGTGGGGGGGGGGGCAGTATGCTGGTCCCTGGGGGGGAGGTATGTGTGTGTCAGCGGAAGCATAACGAAGGCATGGATGCCCTTCTTGCAAACATTTTGGACATCTTCAACTGCCTCCCCCCACAGGGATGGCCAAATTTCAAGAATGGGGCATGGAGTGGAGGAGTGGCCTAGTGGTTAGAGTACTGGTCTTGCAATTCAGAGGTGGCTGGTTCAAATCCCACTGTTGCTACTTGTGATCCAAAATCCAAATAAATAAAGGGGGTGTTGGAGGCATAGCAGGCATGGACATCCTTCTTACAGAAATATCCAGGCATGGATGTCCTTCTCACAAACATCCACATTTTGGACGACAGAGGCATAGCAAAGGAGGTCCTTCACCGTTTTTAAAGTTGTTTTTTGGGGGGTGGGAGGTGGTTAGTGACCACTGCATGCCTTTTTTCATTCAGTTAGTGCATCAGTTAGCCTACTGCAGTGCCTCCTAGGATGTCCAGTTGGTGTCCTGGCATGTCAGGGGGACCAGTGCACTATGAATGCTGGCTCCTCCCATGACCAAATCAGTTGGATTTTGGTTGTTTTTGAGATGGGCGTCCTCAGTTTCCATTATCGCCGAAAACTGGGGACGACCATCTCTAAGGTCGACCTAAATGTTGATATTTGGGCATCCCCGACTGTATTATTGAAACGAAAGATGGATGCCCATCTTGTTTCGATAATATGGGTTTCCCTGCCCCTTCGCGGGGACGTCCTGCGAGGACGCCCTCAGGAAAACCTGGGCGCCCCGTTTGATTATGCCCCTCCTAGTCTCCTGCACTAGAGCCTCTAAGCATTCTGTGCTCACTAGTGTGGGTGCTAGTCATGCACTAATCGCCTCTAGCACCCACATTGGGAGGGCCCTTTTACTAAGCCGCATAAGCGTCTAAGGGTGCCCAATGCACGTCAAAATGGAGTTGCCACCCATGTACCGCGTGGCTCTTGCGGTAATTTCATTTTTTGCACACATCCAATACGCGCATCTGAAAAATATTTTTTATTTTTGGCCATGCGTAACGGACGCATGCCAAGTGGCATTTGGTGAGCGTAGGTCATTACCACCCGGTTACTGCGTGAGTCTTTACCGCTAGGTCAATGGCTGGTGGTAAGGTCTCAGACCCAAAATGGTAATTTTCATTTTGCCACATGTCCATTTTTGGGAAAAAAGGCCTTTTTTACAGCGCAGTAAAAAATGGATCGGTGCACGCTCAAAACCCATGCCTACACTACCGCAAGCCATTTTTCAGCTTGCCTTTGTAAAAGGACCCCTTGGTTCTGAGCATCAGCCTATCAGAAACCTATCAGGTTCTGGCTAAATCCCCTCAAGTACATGCTCTGACCCTATTAGTCATTTCCATTGTCCTCTAGTCTTATACATATTCTCTGAACCATCCATCTTCAAGGACTCATCATGCCTGGGCTGCCTGGATTTTTCAATTATCTGCATGCAGTAATTCATGTGTTTTCATTTAAGACAAGAGTTAACCTACAGAAACCTAGGATTTCTTGAATTAAGAAATGGTCCAGAGATCTGTAGGATGGGCTATGTTGTGCTTATATCTGATATCTGTGTCAGGAGATTTTTGTTGAAACTGTTCCAGCCTAGTGATGGTCCATTAGACCTTATTGCCTTGCAATTAACTACTGTAGAGACGTGGAACAAGTCTGATGTTGCCATTCAGGCTATTATGATCAACTTCTGCATAGAAATCTGCATCCAGACATGCATGAGACAGTCAAAGACTTGCTGCTAGTATAAAAATTCAAAAAGAAGTTCAATAAACTTTGGACAACACAAATCAGATGGCATAATTGGAGAGGCTGTCTCGACAAAGCATAAAGGTGCAATAGACAAGGGAAAAAGAAACTTGGCCAGATGTGTACATAAACTATTATAATGACATCCACATGTGGAAACATGAACCCCTGGCTTCACAAGATACAAAAGACACAGAAAGTGCTTAATGTAGAAATAATTGAGATATCAATTCTTACACCATCCTTAAACTTTATCCACTGAAGCACATATGTTTTCCACGTCAAGCTTCCTCGTCACTTGCAGAATGTAATGGAATTCCTGCAGGCTCTGAAATGCTAGCCTTGCATTAGTCAAACTGCCACTTCCAGTTTCCTTCACTGCTGGGAAAGGGAAACAGGTGGGAAACCCAAACCAATGTCTCAGTTGGCCAAAGACAACCAAGGTCAATAGCTGCACAGTGGAATCAACTACTATAATTAGATTTTCTGATACTAAAAAAAAATCACCCTAACATTTCTATAGAGAATCGAACCATAGCCATGGATTGAAGCCAGGGAATTTTTTGTTCTCTTATTAGCAAACACTATGAAATGAACCACTGTCAGTTCCGTTCCATCAATGACCACCGCTTATATCTCCCTGGACCCAGGTTTGCTCAACTTGAGTCTACCAAACAAAAACCTTTTTTCTTTCAGCCCCCTTTCTTTGGAACTCCATGCTCTTCTTTATTTGAGATGAACTCTCATTCAAGAAATTCAGACGTGCCTTAAAAATGTGGCTATTTAACCAGGCTTTTGATCCTATATAAGACCTTCTTCTCTTCCATCGCTCTCTCCTACAAAGTATCCCTGAAACCAACTGCCCTTCTTTATTACCCCTCCCTGTTCCCTAACCCTTTCCCGTCCCCTTCCCTCCTTGTGGAAATTTGGATGTAATATTTTGCTTTCCTATTTTGCATTTGTAGTTCCTTTCTAACCTTTTTGTTTTTCCGTTTTTAGATTGTGAATCTGCTATGATCTCCCGGTTAGCTAATGGAAGTATAACAAATTCTAATAAACTGAAGTAAACCAAACTACTGCTGTGAAGAGCTCAGCAATAAGTATTACACATTTTCTAGCAGAGGCTTATAAATTTAGCACTATCTTCTCTAGGGTGATTTTAAAAGAAACTTCATAAACCAGTATCTCACAGAATAAATACTTTGAACTTTAATTGTTAAAAAAAAATAATCAACCCCCCGCCACGCACACACACAAAAGCATTTGTAGATTGTGAGGTATTAGAAATATAAATTCTGACAATCTATGCACATTGTGAAGGCAGTTCCATAAAAGGTTGTTTATAATTAGGCATCCAGAGGGAGCCTTGTAAAAGTCCATTCTATAAAGGAAAGTGGAGGGCCATAGTCGAACGGGGCTGGCTATCTATATGGGCAGCCATCTCTAGGCCGGCGCCGTAAAGCGCCATACCCGTCCGCATTATCGAAACAAGATGGCCGGCCATTTTTCGTTTCGATAATACGTTCAGGGCCGGCCAAATCTCAACATTTGGGCCGGCCTTAGAGATCGCTGGCCTTAGAGATGGCCACCATTGGTTTTTGCCGATAATGGAAAGTAATGGCGGCCATCTCAAGCCCGGCCAAACCCAAGCCCTTTGGTCGTGGGAGGTGCCAGCATTTATAGTGCAGTGGTCCCCCTCACATGCCAGGACACCAACTGGGCACCCTAGGGGGCACTGCAGTGGCTTCACAAATTGATCCCAGGTGCATAGCTCCCTTACCTTGGGTGCTGAGCCCCCCAAAACCCTCATACCCACTCCCCACAATTGTACACCACTACCATAGCCCTTATGGGTGAAGGGGGGCACCTACATGTGGGTACAGTGGGTTTGTGGTGGGTTTTGGAGGGCTCCCATTTACCACCACAAGTGTAACAGGTAGGGAGGGGGATGGGCCTGGGTCCGCCTGCCTGAAGTGCACTGCAGTACCCACTAAAAACTGCCCCAGGGACCTGCATAGTGCTTTGTATGACATTTGAGGCTGGCATAGAGGCTGGCACAAAAATGTTTAAAAAATTTTTTTGGATGGGAGGGGGTTGGTGACCACTAGGGGAGTAAGGGGAGGTAATCCCCGATTCCCTCCGGTGGTCATCTGGTCAGTTGGGGCGCTTTTTTGAGGCTTGGTCCTAAAAATAAATAGACCAAGTAAAGCCAGCCAAATGCTCGTCAGAGCCGGCCTTCTTTTTTCCATTATTGGCCGAAGCCGGCCATCTCTTAACCACGTCCCCATCCCGCCTTTGGTACCCTGTTGACATGCCCCCTTGAACTTTGGACGGCCCTGCGACGGAAAGCAGTTGAAGCCGGCCAAAATCAGCTTTCGATTATACCGATTTGGCCGGCTTTAGAAGATGGCCGGCCATCTCCCGATTTGTATTGGAAGATGGCTGG
This sequence comes from Microcaecilia unicolor, assembly GCF_901765095.1. Taxonomy (NCBI): domain Eukaryota; kingdom Metazoa; phylum Chordata; class Amphibia; order Gymnophiona; family Siphonopidae; genus Microcaecilia; species Microcaecilia unicolor. The sequence continues at coordinate 239,169 of NW_021963033.1, read as the reverse complement.
CCTTCTCCTTCGAAAATGAGCAGGATAGACGTCAACTTTCCTCTATAGCATACCAGCATAACTGCTTCAATATGTGAGTTTAACAATTAAGTATGAGCCATTACACCAGCCATAAAGCTGGTGTAAGTATTTACACCTAACTTATTTTTACAGCCGAGTGCCTATCTCAAATGCACACATTTTATTTCAGCTTGATGGCATATTTCAATCAGTCTGTTTAGTTCCTGGCTTGTATGCATTTGAGAAACCCCCAAGAAAGCCCTTCAAATGGTGAAACGGTCTACGTCGAGTTGCATAAGTTTTTGCTATAACATTTTTAAGCTTTTGCCATTTTTGATTTTGGCATGTAGCTGCTCAAGATTATATATTTGATGCTTTGAAAGCACATTATAAACACTTGAGAGCACTAGCAAGAAAAGTTAATTTGGAGGGGTTTTTTGATCAATGAAAGAAATGTGGAACCTGATATAAGCAGACTAAAGTTATGTCTGTCTTTGAGGTTTCTGAGGTCATTTTCTCCCATTTTAAAAGTTGGTTTGAATTCTTACTATTCAATTTAAGATCAGACTCTTTGGTATAGTAAAGTTAGTCACTTGTTGGTCTGATTACATGGTATTGCATAAATGGCACCTCCACCCAGGTTTTGCCCCCAGATTGCACTGACACTGACCAGATAGTGCCAAGGCAGTCTGTTCCAATGTTCAATAACATTGTCTGGATAAAGCTGCTGAAAATTTGGGTACAGACCCAGTGAGTGAGACTTATCCAGGTAGGAGCCATTCCTACCTCCCCTAATCCCTCCTGTAAATGGATGGCCGAAACAAGTACTTTATAAAAATCTATATGTGCCAGGGAGCAGCTGGAAATTCCTACATGGAAATATTAGGTCCTATACGTACATTCCCTTTATGAAATGAGGAATTCACATGGAGATTTTTAACCCATTCAGGCCATTCTTAAGACACACTCCCTGCATTCCCCATTGAAATGTTTACATATTCTTTCTAAAATCACCTTTTATAATGTGAATGTCATTTCCACATGTAAAGGCCAGAATTTTCATGTGGAAATTGTGAAAAAGCTTGCAAAAATAACCCCCTTTAAGAAGTATGCATGTAGATGCTGATAATCAAATCCCTCTACTGTGATCAGGGAAATTTGTCCTCATACAGATGGTGTGCATATACTTGAACCATCTAGAGTCCAGGTCAGTGTTCCCTCTAAGATGAGCGTGTGAGCGATTACTCATACAACCTGGGAGCATCGCTCACATTGGGCCAATGTTCACTCACTGTCTGTGCCTCCCGTTTCCCCCTTCACTGATGCCAGGGTCAGCTTCTGAAACAGTGGCATAGCCACAGGTGGGCCATGGCCCACCCACTTTGGGGTGAGGCCCATCTGAAATAAGTGCTCTGTAGGCAAGACTGGTGGGGATCCGCAAGTCCCACCAGCAGATCGACCAGCAGAAAGAACACTTACATCCTGTGTAGCCAGCAGTGTCGCTGAGCCACTGTTGCTGCACCCCTCGCACATGCTCAGATGCTGGCCCGGGTGTAAGTGTTCTTTCTGCCAGGAGGAGATCTTCTGCTGATGGGGCTTGTGGATCCCCTGTCAGCTCAGGTATTTCTTTTGGTTTTATTGGGGGAAGGAGAGAACCAGAGGGGAGCTGAGGAGAGAAGGCGAGCACCAGAAGGGAGAAGGCAGGCAGGGAGAGCAGTGGAGAGGGGCTGAAGAGGGCAGGGAAGAGATGAGATTTTGGGCCCATCTTCTTTGGGCTCAGGCCCACCCTAAATTTGCCAGCTGGCTACGCTCCTGGGTCTATGAGGTCTGTCACAAATCACAGGGCTTCGCTGTACATGATTTTGTGAACCATGGTGCAGACCTTGAAAGCAATGCGTTCTTTGATTGGGAGCCAGTGTAGTTTTTCTCGGAGGGGTTTGGCGCTTTCATAACGTATTCTTCCAAATATAAGCCTTAGTAGCTTAAGATAGAGAAAAGGAGGCAGCAGCTTGCAGATCGTTGGTAAAGCATAGGGATGCCTAGTAAAATGGTCATTGACAACAAGTACATTAAAGATGTAATTAAAGGGTGTATTTCCTGAGCACAGCATCTTCCTGGAGTTACATTAACCAAAAAAATAGACTTACAGGTCCACATAGGCTTCCATATCTAGACTGGCATGGCCATCAGAAACAGGCCTTCACCATTTCAGTGGTGTGGTCAGTTCCTTGATATTTTGTGTCCTCATATAGACCTTCTCAGAACACCAACTGCTTTCTGGATTTGGACACAGAGCCTTTAATGATATGAGAAATCAAAATGATCTTTCATCATGAAAATGTTCTGTGGTGAAACAGAGGACTTTCATACTTGTGATTTTTATTGTTGCCTTTTGACACTTTTTCCCTTTCACAGTATTTTTCCTGTTTGGCAAGCAGGTGGTGTCTGCCCTCTGTACTATAGCTGAGCAGAGGTTTGTTTTCCTTCCAAAAGAAAAGAGGAAACCCCCTGAGGGGAAGAGTAACCTGCAATGACATTGGTCAAATACCTTTAGGGCTAATGTTTAGTCCAGTCGTTCCCAAATCTTGTCCTGGAGGCACCCCAGCCAGTCAGGTTTTCAGGATATCCACAATGAATATGAATGAGAGAGATTAGCATGTAGTGAAAGTAGTGCATGCAAATATCTCTCATGAATATTCATTGTGGATATCCTGAAAACCTAACTGGCTGGGGTGCCTCCAGGACCAGGTTTGGGAATCACTGGTCTAGTCTGTTATTGAGATGGCCATGGGGGAAAGCCACTGCTTGCCCTGGGATTGGTAGCAATGGTGCTACTAATTGGGTTTCTGCTAGGTACTTGTGACCTGGATTGGCCCCTGCTGGAAGCAGGTTACTGGGCTAGATAGACCACTGGTCTGACCCAGTACGGCTATTATGTTTTCATGCCCTGAAGCCTAACATCTATCCCAAAAGGTGTGGGAATTCTCCAGCCTCAGAGTGGGAGTGTGGAGGGGGTAGACTTGTGCACCGAGACCCTTTTCAAATCCTATGAGAAGTTACTTTTCCTGATCTTCTCAGGTACTACTTACGTAATAAAAAAAGTGTTGAGATAATTTTAATAATGAATCCTTTTATTTTACCTGTTACTGTTTACAGCTTTTACCGTTCACTGTTCTACTTATAATAATAAACCTATTAGTTTACTAGCTCTATTGTCCTGGACTAAGAATCCTGGCAGTTTGGGTTCTCGGTCTGAGAGTGTTTTCTGGGAACTGTGGGACCCCTAGGATTGTGGTCCCAGTGTCCCTAGAAACCACCAGGGAAATAACTTGCAGGAGGGAGACTCGCCCAGAGGCAAGCGGGACCCAGCAGGCAGGTGGAAGGTATGCCACTGTATGTGCACGCACACAGGTGCCAGCGGGCCTGGTGTCGTGTTCTCGAGGACCTTGGCATTCTGTCAGGCTTCTTCCCCGGGAACCCTGGGTACATGAGTCCTTGGACCACGGCCAAGGAGCGGCAGTGGCAGGCAAGATCACCTTCGGAGCAGAGAAGAGACAAGGCTGGACTGGAACCCCGGACTGGAGTCCTGCACTGGAACACTTGGGACTGGAACACACCGGACTGGAACACACTGGAGTAGGCTTCACCTACGCTTAGCTGCCTTTCCCCGAGGGTTGAGCCCTCAGATTCGAGCAGCCGGTAGGGCTTACAGGAAAACCAGAACTGGAACCAGCAACAGGAACAACCGGAGTCAGGATCCAGCCGTGCTCCCAGGAACCTAAGCTAACGTGAGACAGGCAGGCAGGGAATGTCTGGGTTCAGGCAATAGTCCGAGACAGGTGGCTGGCAGAGAATATCTGAGTATAGGCAATAGGCAGAGACAGGCGTGGTCAGGTTCAAAGCAGGAGTCTCTGGACAGGCGGCTAGCAGAGCAGTAGATAGGTACAGGCAAGGGTCAGAACCAATAGCAAGACTAGGGCTGGAGCTCCAGTAACAAGGAGAACTGGCAAAGGATAAGACTAGGGCTGAAGCTCCAGAACCCAAGGAAACCCCACCGGGGAAAACCAGAGGCTAAACTCAGGAGACCTAGAAGCTGTACACAAGCTAACAAGCAGAGCAGTGCCCAAGCTAACTAGGCAAACACTAGGAACTCACACAGAGCAACCACAGAAGAACTAGTAAGCTGTACACAGGCTACCAAGCAAGGCTGTGCCCAAGCTAACTAGTCAAACACTAGACAATCACACAGAACTGGACAATGTAGCAGTGCACAGAGCACTCTAGCATACCAGGGACCTTATACAATGCAAAGGCCAAGACTGCAGTCTCTAAGTGCTTAATAAAGCCCATCCACACCAGAGGCACAGCTGCAGCAATCTCCAGAAACTACGGAGGCTGATTAGGCACAAGCCACAGAGCAGACAGAAAGCACAGTGAAACACAGAGAGGCTTCCCACACCCAGGTGTAGTGTAGTGGAGCAATTAGAGTCATGCTGGAAGCAGCCAGCACACACAGAGAGAGAAAGAGCTAACCCAGGCAACGCCCACAGGTGCAGTATAGTGAAGCAATTAGTGTCATGCTGCTGGATACAGCCAGCACAGAGGGCCAGAGCTAGCTCAGAAAGGACAGACAGGAGCCAGCTAGGAAGCTGACCCCCAGGAACAAGGTAAGTCTGAGGGTGGTCACAGCCACAGACGTGACACCTGGGCAGTGCTAGGTAGGGCTCTCCAGGTGGCCACAGGGTTAATCCAAGGTGAGTGATAGGGTAGCGCTCAGGCGTTACGTGTCATGATCCACTCCTGGAGAACTATGCCTAGATGGCTAAATGATATTGATGTAGATGATTTGTGGTATATTTTCACTCTCCATATATAAGATAGGCTGGGGTCACTTCTCTAAGCATGCTGTAGGTCAGAATTAATCAGCTATTATAACCCTTCTCCTTTCAAACTAACTATAAAAATACATACTGTTACAGAATTGGTGTTGAAACACCTAACATAGTTGACATTCTTAAGCTGGTCGCTGCTTCTGTCATGCTGGTGGGTTTAACAAGGCCTTGACTCCATCTGTAGGCACTTGTACCCAAGGTTTAGGAGTATCCCCTCTATATATGTGGCATGAGAGTGCAGAAACATGCATATTTGGTTTTTCCAGGGTGGTAATTTAGATTGAAGTCACATACACCCAATGCTGTAAGCCATCTATGGAGAGTAGCAGAGTTTGGCACGGGTCCATATATATGTCATCAGATTATCATCAGTATACACAGTGAGCATGGCTCCCTATAGTCATGAAACTATCTACTACAGCCCAGGTGCCAGCGGGCCTGGGCAGTACTAGGTAGGGCCCTCCAGGTGGCCACAGGGTTAATCCCAGGTGAGTGCTAGGGTAGCGCTATTTTCTCAAGACAGTTTTTGATTTCCAATCCAAGGTTGCATTAAAAAAAAAATCCCAGAAAACTAATCCCAATTCACTAGGTACACAGACTGCAAACCACTGAATCTTGAGACTTTAAAATTTGATCAGCCCATTTCTAGCTCCAACTGAAATAATATTCTATTTATTTTTAACACCATTCAGAAACTGCTTACACGGTAACATTTGAAAAAAAACTTTTTTTGTGTTTATTGGTATTTTTGTAATTTATTTTCTGCTTGTTGGCGCAACTCAAACTGCAATGATCACACCATATGGAAGTTCTTCAAAATATATAGGGGCCCTTTTACTAAGCTGCGGTAAAAAAGGCCTTTTTTTAAAAAGGGGCAGTAAATGGCTATGCGCTAATATTAAAACTAGCACATGTCTATTTACTGCATGAGCCCTTACTGTCACCTATTTAGTAGGCAGTAAGCTCATGCGCTAACCCTATGGTAATGTGGCTGGGCTGCCGATTACTGCCGGGAATGCCCCCCGTGGTATTACTACTACTACTACTTAAAGAAAATACAAAATTATTTTCTACCACAGGAAAATGTGCATGCTAACTTTGGAACTATCACTGGGCTCCCGCATTACTACTACTACTAAGCATTACCCCGGCTGTAGGGCCGATTTGGCGTGTCCTACTGTGCCTTTGCAAAAGGACCCCTTAATTCTTATGACATAGTGATCAAGTGTTACATTCACTGTTCCCTCTAAGCTGAGGGAGAGTCCTCCAATCACATTGCTGCCAGTAGGGAGCAGTGCGTCAATACTATGTTTTCAATCACTAGGGACAGGCAGGTTTCATAGAGACTTGCAGAGCTAGCCTGACTAGGGTTACCATATTTTGTCCCCATCCCACCCCCTTTCACGTCCCATCTCGCCCCCTTTCACCCCCCCACGCTGCCCCCTTTCACGCCTTCGTTCCGCCCCGTCACATTTTCCCCTCCCCGTTACCCCCCTCCCCTTACCTTACTACTGCCCTGGTGGTCTAGTGACCTCTTCGGGGCAGGAAAGAGTCCCCTCTTTCCTACCCGGAGATCTGCCCTGCATGCATCCTTCCTGTTCGTGATCTTGGCGCCGATTCAAAATGGCCGCCGAGAGTTGGAGTCTCACGAGGTCAGTTCAATTCTCGGTGGCCATTTTGAATCGGCGCCAAGATCATGAACAGGAAGGATGCATGCAGGGCAGCGCTCCGGGCAGGAAAGAGGGGGCTCTTTCCTGCCCCGAAGGCGGAAGAAGTCACTAGACTACCAGGGCAGTAGTAAGTAAGGGGAGGGGAGGCTAGCAATCTGCCCGTTTGTCCGGATTTCTGGACAAACGGCCAGGCTGGCGGGCGGACCAGCCCACCCATTTGTCCAGAAATCTGGACAAACAGGCAGATTGGCAAAACCCCTCCGGTAAATCTGGACATATGGTAACCCTAAGCCTGACCCTGCTTAAAATGCAATAGTGAAACAGCACCCCCCATTGGCAGGACTGTAGGTGGAGGGTTCCTGCTTAGATTAGAGGAAACAGTGGTTACATTTATCTGGGTACCTTTTACAGTTATTCATTTTAGGCTACCTAGATTCCAAAAAATATGGGAACTATGCCCAAGCATTAAACTCAAAACACAAATATGTATATAGAGAAAAAAAAACTATATTACCAGCAAGCAATGTTCTATAATGTTTAGGCACAAAGTACTTTTGAAACTTAAACATACCTTCTGAATCTCTGGTAGACTGGCAGAGTTTATGTACTAACTAGAGTTACACAAATCTCGGAAATTTTACATCTAAGACAGAGGTTTTCCAGTCTTCCTTTTAAAATTTTTTTAAATAGTTCTTGTCTAAAAGAACATATTTCATAAAGTTTGAAAAGACTCCCATGCTTGGGGTATTTCATTGAGTGATCACATATCTCATGACTTTAAACATTATGGGGTCATTTTACTAAGCTGCGGTACAATGTGGGCTTAATTCGGGTTGTACTAAGCCCAGATTGAACATAGAATCTTTAAGGGCTTTTTTCTTGATTTTTATTGCAAGTGGTACGTGCCACAAATTAATGTGGGAGCACTTACTGCCTCCTATTTAGAAGGCTCTAGGTGCTCCCAAGTTAACTCTATATTAGCCAGTTAGCGTGCGCTAATCATAATGCTCTGGCTGGATAAAACGGGAACACCTACTCTCTGCCTATGAAACGCCTCTTCTGAAAAAGATTGTTAAAAATAGGTGACATGTGGGTTAGTGTGTGCAACAGGCAAAATACTACAAAACGCTTTAACACATTCGGAAGCTTGTTAGCATGCACTAACTATGTGTTAAGGACCCCCATGAAACCTAAACTGGACCAAGATGTAGGATTTCTCAGCATGTATATAAAATTCGGTGTTAAAATCCAACCAGACGGATATTTCACAAAATGAGAGAAAGTATCTGAACGATGACGTTGGCTCAGTAATCTGAATAATACATTCAACATACCAAAAACACACATTTGTATGACTATTTTTCCAGTTTAGCCTCATAATCAAAAATCTAATGCTCAGTATTTTGAAAAGTTACTAACAAAGAATACAAAGAATCTCAAACATTTTCAAAACCTATTTCACAAAGGTACCAACATATCAATTCTGAAAAAAAACAAAAAGACCCCATGACCATGTTTTCCTTTTCCAAGGCAATTATAGTATGTATAGTCTGTATACAAATTTTGGTATATGAAATGGAGTCTTGCATTTTTACTCTAGAACAGCCACTTATAAACAGAGTAGATTTTTTGTTTTATGTATAGTACTAGACTTTGAGCCCGTAAAAACGGGCTATTATAGGAAGGGGGGGGTTGAAAGGCCCGCCCCCGCCGCCGAGTTTGCCGCTGCCCCTTCCCCTCCGAATTCGCGCCCCCCCACCCCCCCCCGAGCCATCACCACCCACCTTCCACCCGGCCGGGCCCTCGCTCCGCTATTGAAACAGCGAGGGTCCGGGAACGCAGCACTGAGCTCTGCTGAGCTGCCGACGTCGGCCTTCATTCTTCTTCTCTGCCTGTCCCGCCCTCGTGTGACGTAACGTCGTCGAGGGCGGGACAGAGGCAGAGAAGAAGGAAGGGCGATGTCGGCAGCTCAGCAGAGCTCAGTGCTGCGTTCCCGGACCCTCGCTGTTTCAATAGCGGAGCGAGGGCCCGACCGGGTAGAAGGTGGGTGGCGGCGGCGACTCGGGTGGGGGGAGCGTTAGACGGCGGTGTCCCTCCCTCAGAAATGCGCAGTACAGACCCTCTGTGTTCCGCCCCCCCGTCATCACGTATTGACGTGGGGGCGGGGCAGAGGTCTCTACTGCGCATTTGCGAGTGAGTACGGTCACTCGCCGTTTATAAGTTTGATTAGCAAAACACATGTTTCTTCTCTTGTACAAGCTCTATTACATTCAAATATATTACTCTGAATAATTTTTTAGTGTGCAGACATTAGCGTTTGTTCCACATTGGTGCTGCCATAGGTCCTGGTGCTGCTCTTTCAACAATGATGAACTCATCAGGATTGCCAGAAGCTTCATAGTGGTTTAACAAATCTTGGATTGCATGTTCTTCAATCTGAAGGAGGGATAAAAACAAAACTTTAATACATTGAGGTTATTTACCTAGATAGTTTGGTGGAAGATCTTCCCCCTCAAAGTGACTAAGGGGTCCTTTTAATAAGGTGCACTGAAAAATGTCCTGCTGTAGTGTAGATGCATGTTTGGGCATGTGCAGAATTACTTTTTAGTGCACCTACAAAAAAATGCCCTTTTTTTTTTGCCGAAAACGGACGTGCGGCAAAATGAAAATTGTTGCGCGTCCATTTTGGGTCTGAGACCTTACCGCAAGCCATTCATCTAGCAGTAAGGTTTCATATGATAACCAGGAAGTAATGGTCTACAAGCGTCAAATGCCACTTGATGCACGTAGCTACCACGCGCTAGAAAATAAAAAGTATTTTTCAGACGTGCGTAGCGGACACATGCCAAAATTGAAATTACCGCAAGGGCCACATGGTACCCGGGCGGTAACTCCAATTTGGTGCACGTTGGGCACACGTAGGCGCCAACACGGCTTAGTAAAAGGGTCCCTTAAAAAGGAATTCAAACAGAGAGGGTCAAAGAAATATGTTTAGGTTGGACAAGGACAGTTGTATATGAACATCTAATTTTTACATGTATACATGCCATTTTAACCCACAATTGGCTGCTCGAAGAAAAAGATGGTTAAAAGATAGAAACAGAGTGTAGGGTTAAATGGTCAGTATTCTCAATGGAGAAGGGTAGATAATGGGGTTACCAAGGGGTCTGTGCTGGCACTGCTGCTTTTTAACATATTTATAAATGATCTAGAAATGGGAGTAACTAGTGAGGAAATTACATTTGCTGATGACACAAAGTTATTCAAAGTTGTTAAATCGCAAGATGATTGTGAAAAATTACAAGAAGGCCTTACGAGACTGGGAGTCTAAATGACAGATGACGTTTAATGTGAGCAAGTGCAAAGTGATGCATGTGGGAAAGAGGAACCCGAATTATAGCTACGTAATGCAAGGTTCCACATTAGGAGTCACTGACCAGGAAAGGGATCTAGGTTTCATCGTTGATGATATGTTGAAACCCTCTGCTCAGTGTGCAGCAGCGGCTAAGAAAGCAAATAGAATGTTAGGTATTATTAGGAAAGGAATGGAAAACAAAAATGAGGACGTTATAATGCCTTTGTATCGCTCCATGGTGTGACCGCACCTCGAATATTATGTTCAATTCTGGTCACCACATCTCAAAAAAGATACAGTGGAATTAGAAAAGGTACAGAGAAGGGCAACGAAAATAATAAAGGGGATGGGACGACTTACCTATGAGGAAAGGCTAAAGCGGCTAGGGCTCTTCAGCTTGGAGAAAAGATTGCTGAGAGGAGATATGATGGAGGACTATAAAATAATGAGTGGAGTGGAACGGGTGGATGTGAATTGCTTGTTTACTCTTTCTAAAAATACTAGGACTAGGGGGCACACAATGAAGCCACAAAGTAGTAAATTTTAAACAAATTGGAGAAAATGTTTCTTCACTCAACATGAAATTAAACTCTAGAATTCATTCACAGAGAATGTAGTAAAAACAGCTAGCTTAGCAGGCTTTAAAAAAGGTTTTGATGGCTTTCTAAAGGAAAAGTCCATAGACCATTATTAAAATGGACTTGGGGAAAATCCACTGCTTATTTCTCGGATAAGCAGCATAAAATGTATTGTACTGTTTTGGGATCATGCCAGGTACTTGTGACCTGGACTGGCCACTGTTGGAAACAGGATGCTGGGCTTGATGGACCTTCGGTTTGTCCCAGTATGGCAATACTTATGTACTTATAACTTATTTACCACTCTGTGTTACAGATACTACAGGCTGTGAAAAAGAATCACTTAAAACAGAATGGCAAAAATTTTTCCACAACTATTATTTCAAAAATTGCAACCACACTAGTGGAAAACAGTCCACAAAAAATATATCTCAATCAAAAAAATGAATAATAACTAGAACAGTGGCAGAGGAAAAGAGCTCAGAAGTTGCAAAGAGTTTTCATCCACGAGCACAGACGAGACCCAACGTAACTACTTTTAGCAGTAAATCAATCACAGGTCAGGAAAACCTTTTGCCCCCAACTTTATAACTTTAATCTTGCTGACTATTCTAAAACCTTAGGGCCCTGTTTACTAAGGTGTGTTAGTGTTTTTAGCTTGTGCACAAAATTAGCACGCGCTGTGTAGGTGCCCATAGGAATATTGTGGGCGCCTACACAGCACATGCTAATAGTTAGCACTCGTTAAAAACACTAACGTGGTCTGCTAAACAGGGCCCTTCATTTCAAAACACTGCTACTTTTAAACTCTTCAACTTTCCATTTATATATTTCAAATCTTCATCGATCTGCTTAATAAACTTCAATTAAAAGCAGCGAAGCAGTGACATAAAAGCTGAAATTTTTCAGTAAGCTTATAGCTTAGATATAAGCTAAGTGTTACTGAAAAATTTCAGCTTGTGTGTCAGTCTTTTGCTGCTTCTAATTGAAGTTTATTAAACAGATCAGTGAAGACTTGAAGTATACAAATGGAGAGCTGAAGTGTTTTAATTTCAAAACGCGTTATTACTTTTAGACCTGTGTTCACAAAGGCGCGCTATAGGCGCGTTAGTATTTTTAATGTGTGTCAAATGCTAACGCGCCTATAGGAATGTATTGGTGCGTTAGCGTTTTAACGAGCCTTAACTTTAAAGGAGCACTAAAAACGTTAACGCACCTTAGTAAACATACCCCTTTTAGAATAATCAGCAAGATTAAAGTTATAAAGTTGGTGGCAAGGAGGTTTTTCTGACCTGTGATTTATTTATCGATAAAAGCAGTTATGTTGGGTCACGCCTGTGCTCGTGCACGAAAACTCTTTGCGACTTCTGAGGTCATTTCCTCCTGCCACTGTTCTAGTTATTATTCATTTTTATTTTTGATTGAGATATATATTTTTGTGGACTGTTTTCCACTAGTGTGAAAAAAGAATCACCATTAAAATGCAAAAAAATAAGTCATACAATAAAATCATGTAAATCAATTTAAAAACAAAATTCACAAAAAAATAAAAAATCAAATTACATGTATTTTTAACATTACTCAACCCAGCCCTGAGTTTTATCCAGGCATACCGGGCTTACTGCTCGCTAAACAGGAAATATTGCCGAGTTACCGCAGAAGCCCAGCGGTACTTCCCACCCCTAGCGCACCGTCATATCCAGCGCTATAAAAATATATTTATTTTGTAGTGCCGGAGTGTACCCAGAGTGGTGGTAAGGGTTCACTCCCCCCTTGAAATGGCCGAGTGGCAAGTGCTTGCCGTGCGGCCATTTCCTGCAGGAAAGACAGACTTCTCTTTTACCCGCTGCAGTAAAAGGGAGCCTTGATGCGTGAGAACCACATGCACCGATGCCAGCGCAGGCCCCCTTTTGTCGCAGCTTGATAAAAGGGGTCCTAAACATATTCTGTAAACCACGCCTAGATTTAGGCACGGTTTTATAGAATATGCCTAGCCGGGTTATAGAATATGCTTAGCAGCCATGCCTGCACCTAACTCTAGGTGCATCCATTTACACCAAGTAAAACTTGCACATAGATTTTCGGAACGCCCAAAGTCCGTCCATTCTATGCCCTCTTTATGGTAGCATGCATTAGAATTTACGCGCACCACGTTACACCTAGCAAGTTGTGTGCGTAAATTCTAATGCCAATTAGTATCAATAATTGCTTGTTAAGTGGCAAATATTGGTGCTGATTGGCTTAAGTAGTGAAACTACATGCGGAAATCCAGAATATGACTGGATCTCAACACGCAATTTCGGTCGCATTATATAGAATCCGGGGGATAATGTAGATTATCAAGAGTTCTTATATATCGGTCCAATATCATATGCCACTTATAATAATCAATCATCCTGAACTGGTTTATAAAAAGAGATAGACTGATCAGTATTCTACTAATATAAGTCCTTTAAAGAACAGTAGGCAAGGTGATATAATTCTTAAGTTACTTCCAGTTCTTCAGCTTTGTATGAGGGTCTAGTTCTTGATAGTAAGTTTTTCAAGTCAGAGGGATACAATTCCCTAGATAAACACAGGTATGTATTTGGATTAATTATGAGAGGAATACTTTAATGTTTTAATTGTTTGAACACATTGCTCTTGTTTTGATAGACCACCAACTGCACCCAACGAAGACCCGGTTTCTGCCAAAACATCTAGATAGCGTACTCTTGAATATTCCACTGTTATATGAAGTGATGGCATAGGTGGCAACCAAATGAGAATGGGAGCAGATTCAAATATAAGAAGATGTCACAGGACATATTTTTGAGATGTTTGCGGTGACTTTTTGATTATTTTAAGTGAAGCATGACAGTGGACTAATATATATCTGATTATCCCCAGATTCTTATATATGACATTACTCACGTGCTGTTTGCATGCATTGGTGCACTGATTTTGGTAACCACACTAAATTTGTAGTTTTTTTTTTTTTTTTTTTTTTTACAGATAATGTACTAAGGAGGAATGCAATTAAAAGACCGTTGCCTTTTAGTGAACTATAGCAACTGTTACAGCACTAGTTTAGTGGGACAAATGCTGAATGCTAGAGGCAACTGAATTTATGACCACCTAAACTTCCGGAAATCACTAAAAACCAACCTGTTTAAAAAGGCATACCCTACCGATCTGTTCACAGAACAAATCCCTCCTCTCAGTACCCTTCTCCACCACTGCCAACTCCAGGCTCCGCCCATTCTGCCTCGCCTCACCCTATGCCTGGAACAACCTTCCTGAGCCCTTACGTCAAGCCCCCTGCCTGCCCATCTTCAAGTCTCTGCTTAAAGCCCACCTCTTCAATGCTGCCTTCGGCACCTAACTCTTACCTTCAGGATATCCAGACTGCCCCAATTTGACTGCCCCTATCGAATTGACTACTCACTTGTCCTTTAGATTGTAAGCTCTTTGAGCAGGGCCTGTCCTTTTATGTTAAATTGTACAGCGCTGCGTAACCCTAGTAGCGCTTTAGAAATGTTAAGTAGTAGTAGATCCAACTTAAATCTCTGCAACACAACCAAACTAAAGCACGTAATGGACATAACACAACTCTTCTGTTCTCCGATTCCCTATTGTGGCTGTGCCACATGAACTTGATCTTACCACAATATCACCCTGTATCTGTTCACACCAGAGCCTGCAAAGGCCTCTCCGGTACTATGTAAGCCACACTGAGCCTACAAGTAGGTGGGAAAATGTGGGATACAAATGTAATAAATAAATAAAATATCTTAAAACAATTGGAGAAGTAGTTTTGGGTATTTCAGAAAATTATATTTTGTTATATATTAGTGGTTCTTCCACAGCCAAGCATTCAAACAAAGCAACCTCTATGTCATGTTGAACAACAATCTATACTTCACCCACCTCAGACTGGTTTTCAGACTAATTATAGTACAGAAATTAGTTACTGTCCTCAATAGTGAGCTTCACTCAACCCTCAACAAAGGGGACTCCTTAAAGCTTTCTCCAACATTCGACAAAGTGGCCCACACGCTCTTACTCTCTTGTCTCCAGACCATTGGTCTATCAGGTTCAGTTTTTGATTGGTTTAAATCATATCTTTCAGATCGTACTTTCATTTTAGTTTCAACACCTACAGTTATTTCTGCAGAAGTCCCCTTCTGTTCTGGAGTTCCACAAAGTTCGATTCTTTTTCCCCTATTTTTTTAGTATCTTCAGGAGCCTGCCAGCAACATTAATAAAAGACTAAGATTTTCTTTTTATGTTTTGTTTTTGTTATATTTTTACCCCACGCTTTCCCACTCATGGCAGGCTCAATGCGGCTTCCGTGGGGCAATGGAGAGTTAAGTGACTTGCCCAGAGTCACAAGGAGCTGCCTGTGCCTGAAGTAGGAATCGAACTCAGTTCCTCAGCTCCCCAGGACCAAAGTCCACCACCCTAACCACTAGGCCACTTCTCCACATTCTATTAATCTTTCCAACATCTCCAGTATTTGAGCCTGTAAGTGTCAAAGACTTCAACTAAGGCCTCGTGTAGAACTTGTAGGCCTGGATGCAGGCAAGCACACTGTCAAAGACTTCAAAGGATTGTGTAGAGCTGGTAGGTCTGAATGCGGGCACTGACCATCGAGGCCTGATAAAGCTTTCTCCCAAACAAGTCCAGAATCCTGGCCTCTCTACCTGGGGGAGCCGAGGCATGAGTCCTAGAACTCTTGCCCATTTGAGGGTGGATTCGACTACCAAGGAGTGGTGAGGCAATTGTGCCCTTTCAAATCCACTTTCTTTGGTACAACCTGCACAGAGAGGGGAGATTCCCAGTTATTCATCAATGCAGGATAGGGTGTAATGGAACTGTGACCCCTTCTCCTTGGGAGGAGATTCGTAGTCCAAGACTGATGCTCTCAGCCCTGGACCTCTTCAGTCTCTTACTTAAATGGGATAGCAGATGCCATCTCCTTTACAAAACCTGTGAAAAGGAGACCCTCAGGTGAGGATTTACACCTCTTTTGTGGTGAAGAGGGATCAGAAGAATACCATAGGACTCCTCCTCCAAGTTATGTGGTTTCTCCTCTGACTCCCATGAATGCTCCAGTTCAGACTCCTCAAAATACTCTGGATGGAATGAGTGAGTCTATGCCTGCCTCAGCTCAGTGGGATCCTGTCCACGCCCTGGAGGATGCTGAGCTACAGCCCTACTCTCAAACTCTGGAGAACCTTTCTCACCTGATGTTGAGGGCGGTACCAAATGTGTCAATGTAGAAGTCGATGCCTGTCGAGGCACTGGTGTAGAACTTGGGTCTCAGGAAGGAACTGTGGCTGAGATTCAGCTGGCGAAAGCGCCCTCAATGCCTCAGCGGAGTGTAGCTGAAACATCTGGTACTGCTCATCAAGGATAGGCATCGGCAGAAGCTGGGGAGCTGGTTCAGAGATAGCCTGGAGAAGTGCTCTTGTCAAGCCGGAAGTGGGAACTTGGCCACCCAAAGACTGGAGTGTGGTACTCATGGTGCTGACGCTTCTTGGGTATTGGCAACTCCGATGCCCCAGGGCTCCCAGCACCTCACTTCAAAGTGGACCAATGCTTCTTAGGCTTCCCTCAATGCTCAGCACTGCAGTCCCTCAGTGCCAATGAGGACGTTGAACCCGTATATGTCCTTGGTATCGGGTCCAATGCTGACTGGTCCCGGGGCATGCTATCAGTGCCTCATGTGGAGGGAGGTGGAAACCTCCTCGATAACGGTGCACTCTCAGTCATTAATGCAGTCTGGGCAGCCATTGAGGTCAATGATTCTGGTGCCAATGTCGATGGGCCAGCTTTTGAGGAGCCAAAAAGTTTCTCCTGCTGGATCTGACCTGTGTCCTCAACTGCATTTTTAAACAGAGAGAACAAGAATCAGACTGGTGGTTACGCCCTAGGCACCCAATGCACCAATTGTGCAGGTCCATTTCTGAAATCATCTGATTACACTAGGAACACCTCTTGAAGCCACTGGAGGTCTTCTTAGACATCAAGAAAAAAATAACACCAAAATTAAACTCCTCAATCTTGAAAGTAAAAAAGGGGCACAACTCAAAATTGAGGCTGGTGCTCTGAGGAAAAAGAAAGAAAACTTGAAGGGCCCAAAATAACTAAGATATAACAGGAAAAGGTACAGAAACTAAAATATTGAAGTAAAAGTCATCAAACAAAAAAAAAACGCACTGAGGGGAGATCGCAAAGGTGCGTCCTCCTAGACCTGTGAAGAGACTGATGGACCCACATTCACGCACTGGGCGGGAAGGACGCCGCTGGAACTTTTTTTTTACCTAATACATATTAGGCAACACCCAAAATTGGGATCCATCAGATGATGTCACCCATGTGAGAATACAACTGTCCAGCTTGCCCTTGGAGAATTAAAGTTCTGAATTTTTTTCAGCACGCTTTTAATTCCTCTTTTGGATGATGTCTGTGCAGCGCTACAACCACTTGGTTTAGTTTTGTGTTTTAGAAATTAATTTTCCTATTGTACTTCTTTTGTTGTTGGATTCAATTATGTTCCTTCCTATTTTAATGGAGTTCTATTTCCTTGCTTTACATGTATATTATATTATTTATTGCATTGTGAACTGTTGTGACCGCTAACCAAAATGGTGTTATATCAAAATTTTTTTAAATAAACAAACATTTAAGACCCTTGATAGTTTATTCCCTAAATTTGGTTTTTAATGTCATTCGTTGGAGCAAGTATTTTGTCTTTTTTGCATTAATCGTTAATACAGTTCATTACAGCAGTCTGTCCTGGGGGCAGTTGTCACTTGTATTACTGTGAGAAAATGTTCTCTAGATTAAAACAAAAACAAATGGCAAATGTCTTAACATCTTTCCCTCAAGGGGCCTGTGTTGAATTCATGTACATTTTGTATACTAAAAGCTGCAAAGGATGTTTGTTTCCCTTTTTTGTTGAGAATGGTTACTTCTATTTTGGGACAGGAAGTAATCAGACTGTGCTGAAGACAGCTTGAGTTTGGCAGCTGTTAAAATGGGAAAAGCATGGATGAAAAAGATACTGTTAACTATTATTCAGTTTTTAAGTTATCTACTTAACTTAAAAACTGAATAATAGTTAACAGTATCTTTTTCATCCATGCTTTTCCCATTTTAACAGCTGCCAAACTCAAGCTGTCTTCAGCACAGTCTGATTACTTCCTGTCCCAAAATAGAAGTAACCATTCTCAACAAAAAAGGGAAACAAACATCCTTTGCAGCTTTTAGTATACAAAATGTACATGAATTCAACACAGGCCCCTTGAGGGAAAGATCTACTTGACTGAAGTTAAAGAAATTTAACAGATTTTCTGGAGGATACCAGACTTATGATCCTTATCAGGGAGGTTGTAGAAGAGGTGATAGCACAAAGCCATTAATATCTGCAGTTGAATATTTCAGCTGTATTTCATACAATCATACATTTTTGTTTGATTGTATCAGATCGGTTTGTCAGAGGCTGTTTTTTCTTGCAGTAAAACTTTTTGTTGGCGGGGAACAAAAGGTATTTGCTTGTAAGACGGAGTCTGCCTGGAAAGCACTTGTTTCATGAGTTCCGCAAGGCTCCTCACTCTCAGCAATGTATATAGAGGTTGATATTTAGGCTGACTAGATATTCAGTGCCAGGCCATGACCTGAAAATTATGCAGGTGCTGGCCAATATTCAGTACCAGTACTCAGACAGTTAACTCGGCAAAGATAGGACTGCCTTTTGTGCAGTCCTATCTATCTACTTAGCTATGTGGGCACCGGCATTCACTATGGCCATGCCTGCAAAACCGCTGGCTCCTCCCGGCTCCACCAAAAAAACTGCTGCACATTAACTGGGTAATGCTACAGAAGTCAGAGCCAATACTCAGTGGCACTGCCTGAAAGTGCCATTGAATATGGTGGTTGGGACACTGAGCACGATTTAACTGGGGTCACGTCCTGGGTGGGTTCTTCATTGATGCATCATTTTTTCTGCATCTCCATGGGGTCACACAATTTTATTTAGCCACTATCGTGGGGTCACGGCCACAAAAAAATTGATAAGTACTGGTCTAGTGGTTAGAGCACCCGGCTGACACCAGGGAAGACAGATTCAAATCTCATTGCTGTTTCTTGTAATCTTGGGCAAGTCACTTAACCCTCCACTGCCTCAGATACAAAATTAGGAAAATACTTATTGTATCTGATCATAACTCAGTTTGAGCTACTACTGCAAACAAATAAATACATTTAAATGTGACTGAAGAGAAGGTGAGAGACAATTAAAGGGGGCAGGTCTTTACACCAAGACAAGGTGGACAAGGGGAAGGTAAAAGCAGGAATGGGAACCTCCATATGAAAGAAACTGGAAGTAGAGAGGGGATGAGTAACAGGGAAGGGAGTGGGGATTGGTGAGGGAATAAGAGGTGGAGAAAGGTAAATGAGGCTGAGGAGGGGGTCCAGGGGAATAAGTACATATGGTGAAAATGGGAAATCAAAAATGGGTGAAATACAACAGAGAGGAAATAGGAGGTTGCGAAAGGAATGAGAGAGGGATAGGGAATGGAAGGACTACAGAGTCAGTCCAGAGGGTGGCTACTAAGATAATCACTGGTCTTTGTCATATAGTGTGATCTCAATAAGTATACTTTGGAAGACAGGTAGGAGAGGGGAGATAGGATTTAAAAAAAAAAAAATTTAAATACCTCCATGGCATAAATGCATAGGAGGTAAGTCTCTTTCAAATGAAAGGAAGGTCTGGAATGACAGGGCACAGGATGAAGGTGAAAGGGGCCACACAGGAGTAACCTAGGGAAATACTTCTTCACAGAAAGGGTGGTGAATTCGTGGAATAGCCTCCCGATGGAAGTGGTGAAAACAAAGACTATATCTGAATTCAAAAAAGCTTGGGACAAGTACTTAGGATCTCTAAGAGAGATAAAGAGATAGCAGATGTTATGGATGGGCAGACTGGATAGGCCAAATGGTCTTTATCTGCCTTCATTTTCTGTTTCTGTGTAAATGGAAAGCTGGTAAGTAGCTGAAAGATGAAAAAAACAGAGTGTGAACACTGGGGCATGGAGAAGGAGGAATCAAGTTAAACTACAGGTAGATAAAAAGGCAAATGAGAGAAAAAACAAAACAGAAGATCATTGTTAGCAGCATCAAGGAAGATGACAGTGGGAAGAAACAGAAAATGGAAATGAGACTCTGAAGAAGCACTTAAGGGAACATCAACAACAGAAAGTTGTACAGAGAGACCAGGTCCAACCCAAGTGGAAAAGTCAGACAGATATAAAAAAAATATTTTCAGTTTTTAGGGAAGGAAATATGTTAGCTCTGAAAATGTTTATTTCTTATGTCTTTATATTTTGTTCAGTAAAGGAAGAAATGCATTTCTGTTTCTTTCGTCAGTGTTTCCATTGCTCATAGAGTGTGGTTACCTGGATCTTCCATTTCTTCTTTTGTTTGCTTATTTGTTTCTAATGTGTAGTATCTTATTCTTTACTAGGGGACAGTTTATGTTTTCAATGTGTAAATGAGGAGAGAGATTCCGACAACAGTAGGTTCTGTGTAGGAATATGTAGCAGTTTGGCTTGCTTTTTCTCAGCTGGAGGTGCATTGGTGCTTTAGAATATACATACTCTTGAGTTTTCATAGATAGGGTTGGTGCAGTTTGAGTTCTCGGACCTAGTGCTTGAATAGGAAGCTGCCGAGTGTTCATTTATAGAGTTTGCATTAATTCACACAGTGTCTGGCAATGGATGGAGTCTGTGTTGTTACTGATGTGTCATTAGAATTTGAAGAATCTCTTGAACTGGTCCAAACAAGCAAGTCAATAACAATTACCAAAAGAACACTCCTAGCGCTAATTATAATTCTCTAAAATGCTAAGTAATGTGAAGAGGGATAAAGAACTTCTATATAAAAACCTGTGAGACATGAGTTGAGATTGGCAACAAGATTTTAAAGGGGACCGACTCCCTGAAGTAGTTACAACGAAATACAGACCATGTTGTCCCTACTATTTTTTTTTTTGTTACATTTGTACCCCGCGCTTTCCCACTCATGGCAGGCTCAATGTAGTAGGCAATGGAGGGTTAAGTGACTTGCCCAGAGTCACAAGGAGCTGCCTGTGCTGGGAATCAAACTCAGTTCCTCAGGACCAAAGTCCACCACCCTAACCACTAGGCCACTCCTCCACTTATTTAGATTTCTTACTAAATAAGTAAATAATTATAATGGTTTTTATCTATTAGACATATAATAAATTTAAGGAGATTGTTGTAATTGGTGCAAGTGACCCAATGAAGAGTGAGGTGAGTCATGAGCTGAAAGAAATTGCTCATGTGAAGTAAGCCACCACTGAGGGCCATACAGAAGTTCTTCATCCCTTTTCACATTGCTGAGCATTTTTGAAAATTATAAATAGCACTGGGAGAGTTCTTTTGGAGACTATTTTTTTTTTTTAATAAAGTTGTACTTTATAATTCTGCTCTGTACTCATTTTGGGGAGTTTTATGATACACACTGATTCTGAGGTGGGAACTAGGACGCTGAGTTGGTTTGGGGGGGGGGGGGGGGGGGGAGTGGTGCACAGCTTAGGCCTCCTTAACCAAAAAGTATTCCACTTCCCCTGCATGG
Organism: Microcaecilia unicolor; assembly: GCF_901765095.1. NCBI lineage: Eukaryota > Metazoa > Chordata > Amphibia > Gymnophiona > Siphonopidae > Microcaecilia > Microcaecilia unicolor. The sequence goes on along the minus strand of NW_021963033.1, from coordinate 218,030 downwards.
AAATACCTGCTAACAAATGGGGATATCTTTTTAATGGGTTAACTTTTTCACTTTTATAAAACATTTTTACTAGACCACAGTTATTTTTGTGAAGCTATGACTACACAACGGCACACAGTTAAATGTTTCAAAAATAAATTAAATACGTGAAAGAGTCAAAATCATTTTGACAATTCAACAGTGCGGTCCTATATATCTCTACCTGGATCAAAGCCAAGGGTTTTTCTCTGCTCCTGATAAGTGCGGCCTCTTGCTGTAACTCTTCTTCCACAATAGCTGCAAAAGTGACAGGCACTACTGGTGGTGTTGAAATCAGTGATGTTGATAGCCAAGGGCTGTAAGGAAATACATTACTGTAAGTCCTCAAACACCATCCTTAAATAAGATCTGTACATACAGAAGAAAGATTTCATAGTACCCTTATTAAATATAGAAGTTACCCTTACTTTTGAATGTCTGCTTGTGGTAAGGCCAAGGTACGGTCACCTTCCAGGCTAGATGGTAATCTGAAAGTCCAATATCAAAAGCAGAATATTAAGACCATTTCTAATCAAATGCATAGAAGGAAATTTTCAAAACTGTGCATTCTGATGCAAAGTCTGTGAGTACTGAAAACTGGTTTTGTTTCAGTTCTCAAATTAAAAGTGCCTGAATACCTTCCTTTAGAAACTGCTGTAGAAAAGTACCCCTTCTCCACCTGCTTTTTTTTTTTTTTTAATTTCTGTAGGCACAATTTCCATGAAAAACAATACATAGTTTTCAAAATGCAAAACCAAGTGTGCTACTTCCTCTCCTGGTCTTGCCCTGCCCTTGGAACACTTCCATGAAAATGTGGGTAAAAGCATACTTGTCGTTAGAAGGAACAACACAAGTGCTTTTACCTGCATACGGGATAGGTAATTTTCGAAAGCCCTAACTTCTGTACTCATGGAGGTTACTTGTATATCAGGGTGCTTAGGCTGAGGCCAAATAGGCACTATTTTACAAAGACATGGGCACTTATGAGGTGTATTTTCAAAGCACATAGACTTACAAAGTTACAAAGAGGGGCATAATTCAAGTACGGAATATAGGCATTTTCAAAACAGAAAAACAACTTTTTTCCCCTGAAAATGGCTATTTGTTAGATGTTTTTGTGCTCTGTGCATTTATCTTTTTGGACCATTAAAAAAACACTTCAAAATTATCCAAGTGAAAAATGCACAAAACCAAGCTGGCATTCTTAGTAGACTGGCCACACAGACATCCCAGGAGAGCAATGGGGAATCTTAGGGGACACTGCAGTTGACTTCAAATAAATGCTCCCAGGTACACATCTCACCGTTGCTCCCTTATCATGTCTGCTGAGCCTCTCAAAACCCACTACCCCCAACTGTACACCACTACAATAGCCCTTAGGGGTGCGGGGTGCACCTATATGTGGGTACAGTGGGTTTCTGGTGAGTTTTGGAGGGCTCTCAGTTTCCACTACAAGTGTAACAGGTAGGGGTGGGTATATGCTTGGGTTCATTTGTCTGAAGTGCACTGCACCCACCATTAGACTACTCCAGGGACCTGGTTATAACATCTGAGGCTGGCAAGTAATGTTTTTAATCACATTTTTGGGGCATAGGAGGGGGTTAATGACCACTTGGGGAATAAGGGGAGGTCATCCCTGATTCCCTCCAGTGGTTATCTGGTCATTTAGGCTTATTTGTTAATAAAATAGGTGTAGAACAAAATGTCCAACTTACAGCCCTGGATGTCTCTGTTTTGTTCCGTTATGGCAGAAAACATTCAAGTGCTAGGAATGCCCAGATCCCACCCTTAATACACTCCTGACACGCCCCCTTGTGATTTGAACGTACTTCTGACGGACTTCATAGAAAAACTTATAAAAACATTGGTTCTGAAAATACAATTTGGACATTTTTGTAAGAAAAACGTTCAAATGCAGATTTATGGCACTTTTTGGACGTATTTCTCTTTTGAAAACGAGCCCCACAGTAACCTATGGAATGTTGTAAGTCTAAATACTTTGAAAATGAGCCCCTGTGTGTCTTTAAAAAACACTAATATACATGGCAGAAATTGTGCTTTGATGAAACATTACACCTGGCACAAGAGCAGGTATAAATGTTTGTGAATGATGGGCTCCTTTTACTAAGGTGCACTAACAATTAGCGCACCCTAAATGCTAAGATGCCAATAGGAATAAAATGGGCTTCTTAGCATTTAGTACACCTTAGCAAAAGGAGCCCAAAGCTTGCAAGAGTGCGTGTTGATTAAAGTATTTTATAAACATGTGCATTTGCAAACTCTGCCCATGCTTTGACTCAACTGTGCCCATCTATGCCTACTGGAATAGTATGCACCTTCTTGACAGGGCGTGTACATTTGTATTTTGTAAAGGTCATATATGTGCGAAAAAAGGCTCATAATGGTTAGTTACATCATACTGTTCGTTTGAGCTTGTGGAGAACTGCAGAACTGCTTGACATGAAAACCTTGGACACATTTCAAAATGAGTAACAGTTTGTGAAGCTCCTGTTCAACACATAGCTCAAGATCGTTGACAGAATGAAGTTGTTAGGTTTAGTATGATATTGGGGTCCTTTTACTAAGGTGCGCCAAAAAATGGCCCGCGCTGGTGTAGACGCGTGTATTGGATGCACGCAGGTACATCTAGTAGCGCTTTAGAAATGATAAGAAGTAGTAAGTAGTAGAAGTATTTTCCTGAAAATGGACATGTGGCAAAATAAAAATTGGCGCGCATCCATTTTGGGCCTGAGACCTTACTGCCACCCACTGACCTAGCGGTAAAGTCTCACGCGCTAACCAGGCAGTAGTGGTCTACACACATACAATGCCGATTACCACCCGGTTAGCGCTGTGTGCCATAAAATTGCCGGCGCGTCTAGTGGACGCGCGTAAAAAATGAAATGACCGCCCAGGCTTTACAGTAGCCCAAAATTGACGCATGTAGGACCCGCATACGTGCCTAAGTAAAAGGGCCCCATTAATGGTAGCGGCATTTCATACATCAAGAATGATTTTACCTTAAGAAATTCTGACAAGAAAGTGAAGCCAACCTCAATTACAAACATCAGTCCTCTCACTATAGGTTTCTGTTATCTTTCACTATAGGTTTCTGTTATCTTTCCCACTTCAGGAAAAGAAGTGAGAGTGACACAGACCAGTACTGAAGAAAAGCAAAAATATGATCCAAAAAAGGTCCAAATAAAATAGTTTCCAAATCTATTGGTAACATACTGATTCTAAGTATGGTATACAAGTGCCTATTTCTGAAGAATTTCACATGAAATCTATTTTTTCTGCTATAGAAAGGTAGAAGATTTGTATACACTACATATTATTTAAATTGTGATAAACAAAGAGAGACTGAGGGAAGAAAAAAAAAATAACACTTAAGGCACAGATATTTCATGTTGTACTGCAGTCAATGCAACAAACTGCCATTTACATGCAGGTCTTCACAGCCACAAAAGATACTGCCTGTCTAAAGACCAAAAGGATTATAAAGGGTGCATATCTATGGTCTTTCAAGCTGGAAGGACTCTAAAAAATTATATTATTTCCAGGGCTCTCATTCTCAGATCCAATCCTCAATGATAAACAAAACTACCTATTCCTAGACTGCATACTTTCAAATACATTTGAAGAACATTCATTGTGGATATTCCAAAACTCAGGCCTGTTCACATCCCTCATTAACAAATCACAAGAAGACAGAGGAAAATTAGAGAATGTAGAAAGCTTACAAATTAAGGCAATTTATCAGTTTGGAAAAACAAACCTGTATGTACAACCAAACGTGTCAATACTTTACTGTAGGAGTACAAAAGTCAATATAACAGTTGTTTCCTCCTCAAGATGCAATTACTTTTAATGCCACAGCACTCTCTAGTGATCACTTTAATCCACACACGGAATAATGATTTAGGAAATTACATTTTAAGCTTTTTTTTGTGGGTTTTTACAAGAGGATAGCAAAGGGGGGGAAATGAACAGTGAAAGTAGTTTTGACTGAAATTGTTATTACAAGTTAATACTCCAGTAAGAGCAACTGGAGGCCTACAATAAATCACCAACATTGTCAGGCACCAAAATAATTATTTTCAAAAGTTGCTTTTGTGTCTGCTCACAAAATAGGCTTTGAAAATGTATTGTTGAATTTTTTCTTTTTAATGAAATGCTTGTTTTATTTTATTTTTTTACAGCCCCAAACAATATATAGGAAATATAGGTATACCGTGATAGGGATGCAATGAAAGCTTAAATGCTTGGTATACAACAGGTAAACACATTGTCCTTCCCCAGTGTCTAGCAATCTTAATTGGAAGGAAGACAGTGAAATAATAACACGTCACAGCATAGATAAAGGGAAGAATTTTTTGAAGACTAGTGGAAAGCATAAGGGAGGAGCCAGCTGTCTTGGTACATGTGGGATCCGATGACAGAAGGTGTGGGAAGAGAGGTCCTTAGACTTTTCAGTAGAAAGCTGAAATCCAGAACCGCCAGGGTAGCATGCTCAGAAATGTTTCCTGTTCCATTACAGAAGACCCTAGAGCAAGGGTAGGCAATTCTGGTCCTTGAGAGCCCTAGGCAGGTCGGATTTTCAGGATATCCACAATGAATATGCAGGAGATAGATCTGCATACCAAGGAGGTAGTGCATGCAAATCTATCTCGAGCATATTCACTACAGATACTCTGAAAACCTGAACTGCTTGGGGCTCTCGAGGACTGGAATTGCTCACCCCTGCCTTAGAGGCAGGCAGAGCTCTCGAGTGTCAATGTGTGGATAAATGATGATGCAAGAGAGGGAGATTTAGATTTACTAGAAAATGGGTGACATTTTGGGGAAAGGGGAAACTACTACAAAAGGCCAGGCTCCAACCTAACCAGCATGGAGCCAGGCAGTTGGCACAAACATTCAAAAAAGAGATATAGCAGCTTTTAAACCAAATTTTTTTTTTTTGGGGTGGGGGGGAGGACAGTCACTCAGAAATACATGATTCAAAGTAAAATATCTTCAAAAGATACTGGCAAAATGAAGACAGACTCTGTCCATGTGCATGCCTACCTGTCTAATTTATGCTATGTAAAATATGTGCATATTTATAGAATAGCGCTTAGGTTGAATTTTAGTATTTGACATAAATACTAATCATTTGAGTGTGTAATTGCCATGCAGTTGTTAGCGCCTACTCAACAGAATAACCTCCTGTTTCTGTGGCTGTGTCAGACAAAAGTTACTTTCACAATTTTCTCAGGCTCCTTGAGGCCATCAAAAGTGACTAGGTGTGCCGTTCTATTCTATCTAGGCTACCCATGTACTGGGTGTGGTATATTTACTGTGTTGTAACTTAACACACACACACACACACACACACAAAAAAACCGCCAAAACTCACACATTAGACAATAGAGAGAAACTTTCAGTCTATCTCTGATTAAATCACAATGTTTGGAGAAAGTAATGCGAAGTAATGGAGAAGCAGGTACTAGATGGCATCATCAAGAAATCTAGAGCCAGCAGCAATAGTGGAGATAATCTGCAAGGTGGGTATTAGAACCCCTTTAATCTACCATGTCCCGCAAAAAGAAAGATTTTAAGAGGACAGCATTAACAGCTGCAAAATCCAATGAAAATAAATACCAGTGGCCTGCTCCTATGTATGCACAAGAACAAAAGAAGGCAAAGTCAGTGCAGAGTCAGGAGCCATGTCGAGGGGTGGGCAGGAGGCCAACAGCAAGGAAAGCCAGAAGAGCACAATAGCACATGAACCCTGTTCACTGGTGAGAAGTGTATAATAAATCTATGTAAGCCACATTGAGCCTGCAAATAGGTGGGGGAATGTGGGATACAAATGCAATAAATAAATAAAATAAATAAGGCAGGTGCTAATAGACACAGAATTTGATAAATCATCATGCAAGAGATTTCCAGAATCCAGAGACACTGAAAGATTAGTAGCTGAGAAGAATTTGGAAGAACTAGTTGATAACATGACAGGTGATGAGGAGGTTGGAAGTGATATTCCCCAAGAAAAAGTAGGTAGTGCAAAGTGTGTGAGAGGCACCTGATCTTTCATCTTCAGGTTTGCCCTAAACCTTAATTCCAGCAGCAGCAGCAGCCCCCAAGGATGCAGACAGGGGATCCTATAAAAGATCAGAGGTAAGGAGGTATTTTACAGCACTTGAAGGTCAGCACTAAGTGAACGCATTTATTGTCAGAAGTATTTTCAAAAATTCTTAATTCATATGTTCAAATCATTAAAAAGCAAGTAACTTCTCAATTCAACAGCATCAATTTATAGGGGGTCCTCCGAAACAGCAACTTTCAAATGAGCGGTAATTTAACTCACTACCGCTTGCATCACCATTGGTCTCCCCAGTTTCTTTTTCAATTTTTTTCAAAAATCTTTCTGATAATTTTTATGTGAAATACTCATAACTTGCATATATTGTGCAAAATCTATTTTCAAAGTAAATCACTTAAGAAAGCATTTTTCAATCTAAGATTCCTCGGACCAGTCGCCAAGTGGTAGTGAGATAAATTACTGCTCACTTGAAAGTTCCGTTTTTGAGAAGTTATTTGCTTTCAAATGATTTGAGAATATGATTAACAATTTTTGAAAATACTTTAAACTGCTCAGTTTATGTGGTTGATTGTGTATTTGTGTATTCGTGACCCTGCACTTTGTCTTTACTGAGAAAAATGTTGGGGGTCATACTCACATCAGAAACCACCACATTTGACAGTGATGGTTCACAGCAACTTAAGCAAATCAGTGTAAATCTAGAATATGCAATAAAGAAACTGACAATTTAACGAATAACAAATCACCAGGACTGGAATATTTCATGAGTTCTGAAAGAGTTCAAACACAGATCTGCACAAAGAGACTTAGTGGGGAAGTTATCAAAGTGGCTATGACTAAGATAGGTTATTTTACCAGGAACTTGTGGCATTTTAGCACAGGTCCCATTTTACGCAATATGACCTAGTTAATAATAATCCAGGTTAACAGTAAAATAACCCTGTCTTAAACGGTAGACCATGTTGATAACTTCCTCCCTAAATGATTTGATCCTCCCTCTTGTACATAAAGATCATACAGGTTTTATGAGGGATAGAAATTCAGCTAATAATGTCTGAAGGGTCCTGGGAATAAATGAATATTGTTCTAGAGATGAATGTGATCGAGTGACCTTCTTAGCATTAGATGCTGAGAGGAGTATTTGATAAAGTGGAGTGGGCCTACCTGTTGGAGATCTTTGAGACATATAATTGTGGCCTGGGGCTTTTGATGATAAATAAAGTTCTCTATAAAAACCCTACTGCCAGAATCAGGATTAATGATGGGCTATCCTCAGAATTTACTCTGGGAAAAGGTTATAAGACAGGACTGGCCCCTATCGCCCCTCGTTTGCCTTGTCTTTGGAACTCTTCACTCAAGCCACAGATTCAAATGAAAAGATTGCGGGGATTACATTGAGGGCAGAAGAAACATAAAATGGCCTTGTATATGAATGAAGCCTTGCTGTTCTTCTGGCACCCAGAAAGATCCTTAGCAGAGTTCCCGAAAGTTAATTAAATACATAGTATGATTTCAAGCTATAAACCTGAATGAAAGCAAATTAATTGCTCTGCCTGTTAACCTTCTATTAGCAGGGTAGGAGGAGATGGCAATTTGATTAAGTTTCCCCTTCCAATGGAAAAGAAATAGCATAACTCATTTAGGGGTTGACTGTACCAACTGATATACAAACCCTTTACAATTGCATTACCCACCTTAGTACATAAGTATTGCCATACTGGGAAAGACCAAAGGTTCATAAAGCCCAGCATCCTGTTTCTAACAGTGGCCAATCCAGATCACCTGGCAAGATCCCAAAAAAGTACAAAACATTTTATACTGCTTATCTCAGGAATAGTGGATTTTCCCCAAGTCCATTTAATAACGGTCTACGGACTTTTCCTTTAGGAAGCCGTCCAACCCTTTTTTAAACTCCGCTAAGCTAACCGACTTTACTACAGTCTCTGGCAACGAATTCCAGAGTTTAATTACACGTTGAGTGAAGAAAAATTTTCTCCGATTCATTTTAAATTTACTACATTGTAGCTTCATCACATGCCCCCTAGTCCTAGTATTTTTGAAAAGTGTGAACAGATGCTTCACATCTACCCGTTCAACTCCACTCATTATTTTATAGACCTCTATCATATGTTCCCTCAGCCACCTTTTCTCTAAGCTGAAGAGCCCTAGCCACTTTAGCCTTTCCTCATAGGGAAGTTGTCCCATCCCCTTTATCATTTTCGTCGCCCTTCTCTGCACCTTTTCTAATTCCACTATATCTTTTTTGAGATACGGCGACCAGAATTGAACACAATATTCGAGGTGCGGTCACACCATGGAGCAGTACAAAGGCATTATAACCCTACAGTTGCCTTTTGCAGCATAGACACCACAACCTCAGAAGCTTCTTCACCCACTCAAACTGAATCACTCACAGTATGCTGCTGCTTTTGTTCATTTCCAATTAGAGCACAGCTGTTCTGGGGAAAAGAGGCTGTAACCAGGGATTCCTCCAGAAGAGAGTACTGCACACACTCCGGCTGGGGTAAGTCTTCTGGGTTATAGTGGCGCTGAACTTCTGCAGGCCTCAGGGAAGCCCTGCTTGCACTGTTGCCAGAAGCAAGCTCCACCGGCTAGGCTGAAGAGAACATCACCACTGAACCAGTGGGAGTCCAAAAACCAAATATAAATCAAATAACTAAACACAAAACCAGAAAATCTACAGAAAAGAGTTCATCTCAAAAGGATCACAATGTAGCTTAACCCTGAAAACTGAAAATTGTAGAGAAAAAAAGACCTCAGAATTCACGGATGAAAACTACCACCGTAACAACCAAGTACTATAGGTGGGATCAACTATAATCATTGGTCAGGAAAAAAAAACTCCACCAAAAAATCATCAGTAAAATGCTCTTGTTTCAACCTCATCATTAAGAGCTAAAAATCATATGGGAAAAATAAGCAAACAATAGGATCCTTAACTGTATTGAAACAAATACATATTTCAGAATATTGTTCCCTGAGGTCTGAAAACCATCCACTGTAGCTTGATTCATAGTTTGGGTTGACACAGGCGCCAAAGGGACCTGATGAGTTCTCCCCTTCCTCTTCCCAATCTATATAAAGAGCCCAAGCGACTAAGACACACAACTCCACGGAAGAGGTACCCTGCTAGAGAGTGTGTTCATGCTGCCAATTTGGCTTTGTATCAGCCACCTAAATAAGCAGCTCATTTTCAGTCAAAAGCTGGGGTACCGAGGTCAAACTGAAACCGAGCTTAATTTAGCAGGCCAAAATTTGGCTGTCAGCCATTCAGTGCCCTTTAAAGATTGTTTCTTCAGCAGATGATCCCTCCCAAAAGAATATGTTTTTAAACTTTTCAGTATTAGAAATTAAAATAATGTAGGTTTGTAAATGTGTACAACATAACATCTTACCTAACAGACGTTTGAGGGGTTCCATTTTCTCCACTTTGAGAACACATTTGTCTAATACCATTGCCAGGAGAAGAACTCAAGCTGAAAGATTTCTTTTCCAATAAGAGGTCCCGGAATGACTTGGGGAAAGCAGAATACGAAGAACCAGCCCTAAAAACATAATATATTTTCAGGTTTATATTTTGCATATTAACCAGTGCTCAGTCATCAGTTAATATTTTACAGTAAATAACGTACTAAAAATTCTACTGCAAGAAGCATTTAAAGTTAACCAGACTGAAATGTGAGATGACTGGATCTGGCAGGAAAATATAGGCCTATTATCTTCTTCTAAAATAAAAAACAAAACAAACCCCCAAAAGAAAACATCACCACAGAGCTCCTTTTGTATACGTATGGATTTAGCTCACACCTTTTTCTCAGTAGTTCGAGGTGAATTACATTTATGTACAGTAGACATTTTCTGGAGGGCTTACAATCTAAGGGTGCCAAGGCCTTTTATGCAGTGTTACAGCATGAAAACAGTGTTAAAGGATTTTGTGGTTTTTGCTTGTTAGCTGTAGTAATCTGTGTGTTACTTATTTTTTAAAAATATATTTGGAGGGGGTGTGTGATAAGCAGAGAGTGGGTGGGCTAACTGAATAACACAGAGTTATCGTGGGAGTACCTAGTGCCTCCTAAATAGCAGGCAGTAAGCGCATCCATGTTAATTGTATGCACTTGCAGCATGCTACAACATTAGTACACAACCTGCATTAAAATGTTTTTAAAAATCCTCCCATAAGGATAGCTAAACGAATGTGAAAAGGAATGCCAAATACATTCTAAACAAATCTTCATACGAGTTGGAACAACAAGCAAATGCTGCTGGGAAGAATACAGAGATCAGAGTGGTCTGTATATAGTGAGCACCATTGGAGCCAACTCTGTGGATGCTGTGGGTGCTTGAGCACCCCCAATATTGAGAAAATTCCTTGTACGTGTCGAAGGAGGGGTTATTTTCATTGGGCTTAGCACTCCCAATAATTTTGAAAAGTTGGCTCCTAGGGTGAGCACATTATATAAAAATGAGGGTCGACCAGTATAAAATCCTTTTGTGGACCACTCTGCTCTATCTCAGCAGCTAGAGCAGTCCAGTAAGTCTAAATAAACTATAAACTATATCAGCTCATAAGGTTTTCTAAATGAGATGCGGAAATGTACTGGTAACCAAAGCTCCTGGAATAGCAATGTGGAAACTATCATGCTTTATAGCCCCATAAAGCATTTATAGAGGCATTTTGTACTATCTTAAGTCTGTTAAGTTGTATCTGAGGTAGGCCATGCAAAAGGGAATTACAATTAGTCTGTTTGGGACAAAATAAGAGCAAAGCAAAAGGCACAAAGCCTTCCTATCTACCATGGAATGAATTGCTCTTAATTATCTCAGAATAAAAAATGACTTTCTAACTATATCAGAAATGTGTGAAGAAAATGACAAATGGCTGTCAAAGACAACCTAAGAATTTTAATTATATCTGCACTAGAGACAGAGACAGTACAAATAGAAGGTATTGGTATAGGTAACAGAATAAGAGCTATTGAAAAAAAAAACAAATTCTCTTTTGATAAGTTATTCACAAAAGCTGCTTGTAGAATGAAATCTTGTTTGCAACAAACTATCTCTTTGGATTAATACTAACCGCCCTGCTTTAATATTTTCAAAGACTGAGCTTATGTTGTTGGTCAATTGGTACCGACCAATCTCAATACTGATCTTTCAGGAAAATCAGACTATGATTACTCAGTGGGTTTGAAGTTTAGGTGCTGTTTTAGACATGATGTTGTCTATGAAGGATCAATTTTCTGCTGCGATACAATCATTATTTTATTATAGTTTACAGTTTTATTAAATTTAACATACAGCATTACATAATACTATATAAAAGCAGTTTACAATAAAATTATATATAAAAACAAAACAGAAGTACGTAAATATTGCCATATTGCGACAGACCAAAGGTCCATCAAGCCCAGAATCCTGTTTCCAACAGCGGCCAATCCAGGTCACAAATACCTGGCAAGATCCCAAAAAAGTACAAAACATTTTATACTGCTTATCTGAGAAATAGTGGATTTTACCCCAAGTCCAATTTAATAATGGTGTATAGACTTTTCCTTTAGGAAGCCGTCCAAACCTTTTTAAAACTCTGCTAAGCTAACCGTCTTTACCACATTCTCTGGCAATGAATTCCAGAGTTTAATTACACGTTGAGTGAAGAAAATTTTCTACGATTCGTTTTAAATTTACTACTTTGTAGCTTCATCGCATGCCCCCTAATCCTAGTGTAAACAGACACTTCACGTCTACCTGTTAAACTCCACTCATTATTATATAGACCTCTATCATATCTCCCCTCAGCCACCTTTTCTCCACGCTGAAGAGCCCTAGATGCTTTAGCCTTTCCTCATAGGGAAGTAGTCCCATCACCTTTATCATTTTCGTTGTCCTCCTCTGCACCTTTTCTAATTCCACGACCAGAATTGAACACAATATTCGAGGTGCAGTCGCACCATGGAGCAATACAAAGGCATTATAATGTCCTCATTTTTGTTTTCCATTCCTTTCCTAATAATACCTAACATTCTATTTGCTTTCTTAGCTGCAGCAGCATACTGAGCAGAGGGTTTCAACAACACCTAGATCCCTTTCTTGGTCAGTGACCACATCACCACCATGTATTTGTTTCTCTACCAGACTGGCGAATGCCTTTACGGTACTATGTTTGAATCTTATTCGACCACAACATCACCATGTATTTGTTTCCCTACCGGATTGACGAATGCCTTTACGGTACTATGTAAGCCACATTGAGCCTGCAAATAGGTGGGAAAATGTGGAAATACAAATGTAACAAACAAACAAATAAATAAATAAATAAATAAAGTAGAACCTTACATGACGTAGCTATAATTCGGGTTCCTCTTTCCCATATGCATCACTTTGCACTTGCTCACATTAAACGTCATCTGCCATTTAGACACTCAGAGGGGCATAATCGAAAGGGACACCCAAGTTTTGTTGGGGACGTCCTCGCAAAACATCCCGATGGATTATCGAAACAAGATGGACGTCCATCTTTTGTTTCGATAATACGTTCGGGGACACCCAAATCTTGAAATTTTGGTCGTCCTTAAAGATGGTCGTCACTAGACTTGGTCGTTTCTGATTTTCAGCGATAATGGAAACCAAGGACATCCATCTCAGAAACGACCAAATGCAAGCCATTTGGTCGTGGGAGGAGCCAGCATTTCTAGTGCATTGGTCCCCCTGACATGCCAGCACACCAACCGGGCACCCTAGGGGGCACTGCAGTGGACTTCATAAAATGCTCCCAGGAACATAGCTCCCTTACCTTGTGTGCTGAGCCCCCCAACCCCCCTAAAACCCACTACCCACAAGTGTACACCACTACCATAGCCCTTACGGGTGGAGGGGGGGTACCTAGATGTGGGTACAGTGGGTTTCTGGTGGGTTTTGGAGGGCTCGCTGTTTCCTCCACAAACGTAACAGGTAGGGAGGGGGATGGGCCTCAGTCCGCCTGCCTGAAGTACACTGCACCCACTAAATCTGCTCCAGGTAACTGCATACTGCTGTGATGGACCTGAGTATGACATCTGAGGCCAGCATAGAGGCTGGCAAAAATATTTTTAAAGATGTTTTTTGAGGGTGGGAGGGGGTTAGTGACCACTGGGGGAGTAAGGGGAGGGCATCCCCGATTCTCTCTGGTGGTAATCTGGTAATTTCGGCCACCTTTTTGAGCCTTGGGCGTAAGAAAAACAGGACCAGGTATAGTCGTCCAAGTGCTTGTCAGGGACGCCCTTTTCTTTCCAATATGGGTTGAGGACATCCATGTGTTAGGCATGCCCAAGTCCCGCCTTCGCTATGCCTCCGATATGACCCCTTGAACTTTGGCTGTCCCTGCGACGGAAAGCAGCTGGAGACGTCCAAAATTGGCTTTCAGTTATACCGATTTGGACAACTTTGGGAGAAGAATGCCCATCTTCCGATTTGTGTCGAAAAATGGGCATCCTTCTCTTTTGAAAATGAGCCTATCAGTCTCCCAGTCTCGTAAGGTCCTCTTGTGATTTTTTTCAATCCTCCTGCGATTTAACAACTTTGAATAACTTTGTGTTCTCAGCAAATTTAATTACCTCACTAGTTACTCCCATCTCTAGGTCATTTATAAATATGTTAAAAAGCAGCGGTCCCAGCACAGACCCCTGGGGAACCCCACTAACTACCCTTCTCCATTGAGAATATTGAGCATTTAACCCTACTCTCTGTTTTCTATCTTTTAACCAGTTTTTAATCCACAATAGGACAGTGCCTCCTATCCCATGACTCTCCAATTTCCTCTGGAGTCTTTCATGAGGTACTTTGTGAAGCGCCTGCTGAAAATCCAGATACACAATATCAACCGGCTCATCTTTATCCACGTTTGTTCACCTCTTCAAAGAAATGTAATAGATTGGTGAGGCAAGATTTCCCTTCACTAAATCCATGTTGGCTTTGTCTCATTAATCCATGCTTTTGAATATGCTCTGTAATTCTTAATAATAGTCTCTACCATTTTGCCTGGCACCGACGTCAGACTCACCGATCTATAATTTCCCGGATCTCCTCTGGAACCTTAATAAAAAAATTGGCATTACATTGGCCACCCTCCAATCTTCCAGTACCACGCTCGATTTTAAGGATAAATTACATATTACTAACAATAGCTCCGCAAGTTCATTTTTCAGTTCTATCAGTACTCTGGGATGAATACCATCCGGTCCAGGAGATTTGCTACTCTTCAGTTTGTAGAACTGCCCCATTACATCCTCCATGTTTATAGAGAATTGAATCAGTTTCTCCAACTCATCAGCTTTGAATACCATTTCTGGCACTGGTATCCCACCCAAATCTTCCTTGGTGAAGACCGAAGCAAAGAATTCATTTAATCTCTCCGCTACTGCTTTGTCTTCTCTGATCGCCCCTTGTACTCCTCGGTAATCTAGTGGTCCAACCGATTCTTTTGCCGGCTTCCTGCTTTTAATATACCTAAAAATATTTTTACTATGTGTTTTTGCCTCCAACACAATCTTTTTTTCGAAGTCCCTCTTAAGTCTTCCTTATCAGCATTTAGCATTTGACTTGACATTCCTTATGCTGTTTCTTATTATTTTCAGTCGGTTCCTTCTTCCATTTTCTGAAGGATTTTCTTTTAGCTCCGATAGCTTCCTTCACCTCACTTTTTAACCATGCCGGCTGTCGTTTCGTCTTCCGTCCTCCTTTTTTAATACGTGGAATATATTTGGCCTGGGCTTCCAGAAAATCAGCTACTCCTCCAAGCTAACACCCCGGAAATGCAGTAGAAAACAAGTATGCTTTCAACAGATGCTTAAAACACTATAAAAAAGGTTCCATCCTCAAAGCTAAAGGAATCTTATTCCATAAAGCAAGGGAAACCACAGAAAATGCCTGTTTACATGTAGTACTCAAACAAGCTTCCTTAATTCCAGGTACAACAAGAGTAAAAGACTCCCTGGAATGCAATTCCCTATTTGGGACATAGGCTTGTATGAGGGACACAAGCAGCAAAGGCATACAATCATAATATGCCTTATAAGCCAGGACTAAAATGTTAAATTGTACTCTATAATTTACAGGCAACCAGTGGTTTGGACATAAAATGGAGTCACATGATCCACTAGTTGCTCTACCTAATACCTGAATTGCAATATTTTGTAATGTCTGAAGCTTCCTCAGGCAATACTGAGGTAGTCACACAATCTAACTATGATATAAACAAGGCATAAAAGACAAAATAAAAAGCCTTCTCATCCACATACCCTCATATAGCATGTAATTTATGTAAAGTCATGAAACCACGACTCATCAATCTATCTATCTGCCCTGAAGTCCAATTGGTAGTCCAGACAAACTCCTAAATATTTAAATTAATCAACTACTGGTAAAGTTTCCCTACCCAGCTTAACAGTAGTATCCAGTCTCTCATGGCCGCCCATTACCCAGCAGGCAACTGTCTTCTTCACATTCAAAACCATTCTATTACTCTCTAAGCAATGACAAATCTCTTGAAAACAATCTTGAACATCGGCCAAATTAACAGCTACCAGTGAAACCCTTACCACCAACAAGATGTCATCAGCGTAAACATAGTCAATGAAGTCCACTAAAGGATGAATAAAAATATTAAAAAGAATAGGAGACAAAGACAATTCCCTGGGAACTCCACAGGTAAAAGCACAGGGAAACAAACTCTCTGAGTCCAATATCACTGAAAAGGCGCGATCATGCAAAAAACTTTGAAATCAAGCCAGAACTACAACATCTAACCCTATTGCCCGTAACCGAGCAAATAACAAAGAATGATCAATAACATCAAAAGCCAACGCTAAATCCAATGATAGTGCCACAACAGTATTGCCTGCATCCAAAATGCAACTCAGTTCACTCAACAAAGCAACTAAATTAGTTCCTGTACTACACCCTTTACGAAAAACAGCTTGCCTGGGGTGCAGGAGAGCATGATCTTCCATATAATCTATTAATTGATGTACCACTACCTCCTCCAACAGGTTCATCAACAAACTCAAAGTAGCATTTGGACAATAATGTTTAACTTTCAATGGATCTAAGGATTTACTTTTTAAAATGGGGGTAAACTATAACATGTTTCCAATCACGAGGTATTACACCCTCAGTCAAACTTTGATCAAACATAGCTAACAACAGAGGTAATATCCCATGAAGATCACAGGCTAGCCAACTCGGCCGCACTAGATCTAAAAATGGGTTTCTTTATGAACCTGTTCAATCAACTTTTTCAAATAATCTAAATACAATGGAACAAAAACCCTCTAACTACTCTCTTCCTCAGCACCAATATCACAAGTAACCAAACGGACAGAACTGTCTTCCAGTCCCAAAGTACCCATTGCATCTAGTAAATCATTCACTTTATTCATAAACAAAGAAGCCAAATTCTCTACTGGAAGTCTGGGAACCTGAACTAAGGTGGGGCCATCACTCAATTCCTGTACAATAACATATATATTATGCGCAGGACACGTGTAATGATCAGATCGCTAAAATAGGCCTTTTGCCTTCTGTACAGTTACATTGTATTGAACTTGAAACATTTTACAATGTACCCTTTTCTCCAGTCTCTCATAATGTGTGACCTGCTGTTTCATAAGGTGCAGACCCAAACAATACCATTGAGAGTGCCTGTCCTTCTAAACCCTAAGCGCCCGATAAGGGGCCAACTCATCCAACATTCTGGTCAATATCTCATGCCACTGGGTGCTTTTTGTTCTAAAGATAAATCCCTAACATTTGCAGGAAAAATCTGAAACAACGGAGACACAGAATCCAGTTCCATCCCTCCCCCCTCCCCCAAACAAGAGGAGAACACTTCTCCCTTAGGCTAACAAGCTTATATTTATGCATACTGAGTAAAGTGAAGCTCATGCTTCCAGCTGATGATTTTAGAACTGTTGATCAAAGTCTTGTCACAGCTGGACTACTGCAATGGCATTTACCTAAAACTTTCGCTGGAACATTTAAAATCATTGTAGGTCATTCAGAATGTGGCTGCATGGCTAGTGGCAGGGATACCGTGTAATTATCATGTCATTCCTTATCATAAGAAGTTACATTGGCTATCTGTGCAACTGCACATTAGGTTTAAAATTTTACTGTTAATTCAGAAGGTCCTACAGTACATGAATAGTGTTCTTAAGCTTTGTGTTTGGATGGGACACAGAAATTATCCATCCCAGCATTGGCTAAAATGTACTTGGCAGATACCAGAGCAAGCACTTTCTCAATTGCAGGACCATTTGAATGCAACAAGTTACCTAATGCCTTTAGGGTTATGGAAGATATGGCATTGTTTAAGAAGCAGCTTAAGCCTGATTATTTACTCAGGTATTTGGTGGCTAGTTATTATAATCAGTTGTGCAGTCTCTTTGGGAAGGTGGTTGCCGAGTTATCATCAGTGCAAGAGGCCCGCATAGATGTCTTTGCTGTGATTTTATTTTGGACACTTCTGTGGTGATGTGATCTAATTTTTATATCTGATAATTCATTTAACTGTAATTTAAATGTTTTAACTGTTAATTGTGTATGTTATGATGTAAGCCACCTAGGATTATGTGAAATAGAAATAACATATATACAAAACAAAAATGTCAAGGCTTAAGAACCACAGGGGCCCTTTGACTAAAGTGCAAGTGAATTTGAAATTACCACACATGTAATGCTTAAATTAACATGCATAAAAGGCAGGGGGCCATGTTCAGCTGCATTTATCGCACAGGGCATACAGTTAACTCACAGTCACTGCATTATATGTCTGGGTTGATGGCACAGGTCCTCCTCGCTATTGTCAGGGATTGAAATGTGGTGGCTGTGCGTTGCATAAGCAGCAATCCCCTTTCCTTCTCTCCGCCACCTGAGTCAATGCATCAATCCAAAATGGTGCAGATGGCCCCTAGTGGTTGTCACGTGGTTCCCTCTTGCAGTGGTGCTAAGTTCAGCTGTGCTATCAGTAGTCTGGAGAGCTAACGCACTGCCATGACTAGCCAAACCTGCTCCCACCCTGTCATGCCCAGACCCGGCCCACTCCTGCATTAGGCAGCTGAAGTGGCATTTGTTATACAAAGGCCCTTCTTTTAGCACAAGACAGTAGTGCTGGTCTGCGCTACTTTTTATTGCACTGATAATGCCGCATTAGCTTAGTAAAAGAGCACTTAAATATCTTGAGACATCTATATACTTATGGTCTATTCTATGGTGCCTTTGGCAGTGCAGTTATCAAGGTTATGAACAGGCACCATGGTATGTGGTAAAGAACTTACACCAGAGAAACGCATGCAGTTGTTCTATATAAAGAGAAGATACTGTACCACTAAGAGTAATTGCAAAGAAGCTGACGGTGGCTCCATTCAACAGTCACACAAAATCACATGCTAAATAGTTTTCAATTGCGGGCACATTCCTGGCAACATAGGCCTACAGATATGTGAATGAATAATGCAATAATAAAGACATTAAAATTCTTTCCAAGAGTGTCATCAAGTGGTATCAGACACAGGACAATAAGCAGATTGTTCCACCTCAAGTACCTTGAAAGCTGAAGTTGCCTACCAAGAATATTAAAGGTCAACTTATTTCTAACACAAATACAAGCGATGGACTGCTGAGCAGTAGGAGTATGCTATGTTTTCAGATGAAAGTACCTTCACTCAGTTCTGTAGCTTTTGTTCATATGTGAGGAGACCATCGAGGCAAAGACACAACTCCAGTTCGTGCCAACTGTTATGGCTTGGGGTGCAAGGGGTGGGGGTCAAGCAGGGTTATAAATTATGCCTAAGAATACAACCATCAAATGGAACTGTTTATTTGAATGTCCTGAAACACACACTCCCAAATTTCATGCACATTCACATTACCCATCTTCAACAAGAGGCTGCACCGTGCCATGGCACACAGAGCCAGTTGCTGAATTCTGTTTCAGAGGGATAATGTCACCCTCTCAAAGAGCCTTACTCCTGCAACCTGAGAGTATCGGGCCACAAAGCCACAGCCCGATGCTCCTGGGCCTGCAAAATTGGTTCCCAACAGGCTCCTGATAGCCCCCCCCCCCCCCCCCCGAGGCTACCTTTCAAATTCACTGGTGGCCCCTGGTGGGGGGGTGGGGTGGTGTTTATCCTGCATCCGAGGCGTTTTCGGCAGGAGCAATGTACAATCATATGACCCCTCTAAGTAGTCGTGTGAGACTACTGCTAGGGGTGCCATTTGGAAGTCTAAAGACCCTGGTACATAGGGCCTAAGCAGAGGATACATATTTTCTTGAAGAGCCCTATCTTTCTATCATAAGTTGGACAGCTTTTGAAGCACAGCTTCTTTATTAACATCTTAAAAAGGAAGGAAGCTATGACAAATTCAATTTTATTTTACATGAAAGAAACTGAGGCATTTTACTTAAAAAGGAAAAAATTCATGACTAAAAAAGAATAACATTTTCAATGCCCTGTTTATATTCCTATGGGTGTGTCTAGTATTAGCGAGCGCTAAAAAGTGAGTGTGCCTATAGCGCGGCTTAGTAAGAAACTGATACATTGGCACAGGAGCAGAATGACCACACCTGAATGGAAGCTAATCTCAGTGGAGAGAGTTACTCTGCCTCAGCACTGTCAAATGTCGACATCCACTTACTTGTGTGGCTGAGTCACATGCTTGACAACAGAAAAACGTGTTAACTCTGTACCTATTACATATGTCACCCTAAAAGATTAAAAAGGTATTAAGACATCCATCTCAGCATGCCAAAACAAGTTACAATTATTTTCATACGCACCATGTCTTTCCTGATTTTGTGGCACTGGTAGGTGTTAACTGAGTGACCATTACTTCAACATTCTCTGAATTGCTGTGTACTTCCTTAATAGTCATAGAAATCATTTTCCTCTGCTTCTGAGAAAGTTTCATTCCATGAGAAGCCAATTTACTTCCTCTATAAAATCAATAACATCACTGAGAAGAATGAGAACAGATTTTCATAACAGTTAGATATGTTATCATAAATTAGTTTATTGTCTAACCTGATAAATCGCTTAGGACAGCATCCCAACTAAGGTACAATAAATTATAATAATTACAAAACATTCATAAGAAATAAACATTAAAGGGGAAATTCATCAAGGTGCAGTAAAAGATCACCTTTTACTGTACCTTGATTCCCCGCAGGATTCAGCAACTTATGGGATCCCAGTACCGCAGGTTGAACTCTATGGTAAAAGAATAACATGTGCTCAGGAGCATCGGGCAGCAAAGCGATAGGCCCCCCTGCCCCAGAGAGTGCCTCAGGGTCCTTACCTAGTGGTCCAGTGGTTGTTGGGCAGGAATGATCCTCCTTCACTCCTGCCCGGCCGGTGAAGCATCCAAATGGCGCAACTACTGCTAGGGACATATCTCCTTATATGGAAATATGACCCCCCCCTAGCAGTAGTCATGTGAGACTACTGCTAGGGGCACCATACTGGATGCGGTGCTGGCTGGGCAGAAGCGAAGGGGGATCATTTCTGCCCAGCCATCAGGCCCTGAGGCCCTCTTTGGGGGCAAAGGGCCCGATCGTGACAGAATGATGTTACGTGGGGGGGGAGGAGATATCAGGAGGTAAGGATGCTGTTGGAGGGGGGGGGGCGTACAAGTGGCCCCGCGTACATCAAGCCGCAGTTTTGCGGCCCAATGCTCCCGGCTATTTTACCGTGATTTCTGGACACATAACATGATTTGCAGTGTATGTCATAATAAGGTACTTACAAAGCCCTAATAGTGTTTAACTATGGATTGGAGGAGAAGCCTAATGGTTAGTGCAGTGGCCTGAGAACCAAGGGAATGAGGTTCAAGTCTCACCGCAGCTCCCTGTAACTCGGGGCAAGTCACTTAACCCTCCACTGCCCCAGGTACTAAAATAAGTACCTGCATATAATATGTAAACTGCTTTGATTGTAACCACAGAAAGACAGTATATCAAATCCCATATCCTAACTGAATATTGTTTTAATTAGGTTCACACCCATTGAAGACAAGCATTAGTCCTAGATATGAGTTCTTCTTGATTAGTATCTATACTTGTAAAGAGCTGGATATCATCTATAAAAAGATGGCAGCTGATGTTATAATGATGAACAGTCATACAGTTGGAGAAAGGTCACAAACAATGGAAATACGGTGATACTATTTTTTAATTGAAGATAAAATCAGTAGCAGATAGAACACAACACCTGGTGTGACCACTTTTCAGCTTACGCCTGCATCAGGGGCATCACATTACAACCAGACAAAGCATTATATCATATCAGTGAATTGGAATTCTGACACAGGAATCAACTTAAAAATTGTCGGCAGACGGAGGAAAGTCTCAACAGTGTTGCAATTTAACCTACAAGCTTGCAACGTTCTAACCAATGATGTACAGCATCTACCAAGAGGTTTAACAAGATCTTAAAAAGCACTGGAGACATAACAACATAAGAATAGCCACACTGGGTCAGACCAATGGTCCATCTAGCACAGTATCTTGTTGCCAACACTGGCCAATCCAGGTCACAAGTACCTGGCAGAAACCCAAATAGTAGCAACATTCTATGCTACCAATCCCAGGGCAAGCAGTGGCTTCCCCTTGCCTGTCTCAATAGCAGACAATAGACTTTTCCTCCAGGAACTTGTCCAAATCTTTTAAAAACCCAGATACACTAACCATCTGTTACCACATCCTCTGGCAACGAGTTCCAGACTTTAGCTATTCCTTCAGTGAAATAATATTTACTATTTGTTTTACAGGTATTTCCATGTAACTTCATTGAGTGTCCCCCAGTCTTTGTACTTTTTGAAAGAATAAAAAAATGCCCCGCCCATGGCCCTGCCCCCTTTTCAACTATGTGACTAAGAATTTATGTGCACCACGTTACAGAATATACTTAGCGAGTTATGCACATGGGGGTGGGGATAGTGCTGGGCAGACTTATATGGTCTGTGCCAGAGCCAGTGGTGGGAGGCGGGGCAGGTGGTTGGGAGGTGGGGATAGTGCTGGGTAGACTTATACGGTCTGTGCCCTGAAAAAGACAGGTACAAATCAAGGTAAGGTATACACAAAAAATAGCACATGTGAGTTTATCTTGTTGGGCAGACTGGATGGACCGTGCATGTCTTTTTCTGCCGTCATCTACTATGCTTCTATCCAGCTTATAATCGAAAGTGATCGCCGGCCATGTTCCGACACAAATCGGGAGATGGCCGGCAATTTCTTAAAAGCGGCGAAATCGGTATAATCAAAAGCGGCATTTTTGACAGCATCGCCGCTTTCCCATCGCTTCGCCGGCGAAAGTTCAAGGGGGGGTGTCGGTAGATTAGTGAAGGCGGGACATGGGCGGGCATGGGCGTGGCTACCAGATGGCCGGCTTTCGCCGATAATGGAAAAAAAAAAGCGGCGTTAAGCAGTATTTCGCCGGCTTTACTTGGTCCTTTTATTTTCACGACCA
Organism: Microcaecilia unicolor; assembly: GCF_901765095.1. Classification (NCBI taxonomy): domain Eukaryota; kingdom Metazoa; phylum Chordata; class Amphibia; order Gymnophiona; family Siphonopidae; genus Microcaecilia; species Microcaecilia unicolor. The sequence goes on along the minus strand of NW_021963033.1, from coordinate 195,407 downwards.
AGCCTCAAAAAGGTGCCCCAACTGACCAGATGACCACTGGAGGGAATGGGGTATGACCTCCCCATACTCCCCCAGTGGTCACCAATCCCCTTCCAAACTAAAAAAATAAAAATAAAAACCTTTTTTGCCAGCCTGTATGCCAGCCTCAAATACTGTACCCACCTCCATGACAGCAGAATGTGTTGTATCCTCCGACAGCCTTTCCCTGGTTGTGATGTGGCTCTCGGGTGAGTGTGACACCTTTTCTGTTAGGTGCCCTGCAGAGTCACATTAGCAATGCATTGTGGTGGGTGTAGGGTACTGGGCTCTACTCCCATGGTGCTTTTCCCCCCTGCTAACTGGGTCAGAGTGTGCCCTATTTTGTTTCCTGTTGTAGTCCATGCGGTAGTGGCCATTTTTGTAAGCCAGTTTTAGTTCCCTTTCCTGTGTTACCCACGTTAGAGAACGTAGTTCTTACCTTGAATGGTGCTGAAAGAGGGCAATGTACACCACTGTGCCAGCTCTGACCTACTGCTAATCTTAGTACCAGGGGGCTCTGATCTGCAGTTAACTGTGAGTAAACGTAGTTATTTCAAGAAAGGACTTTTTCAGAGAGATTAGTCTTCAGGTGTGAACTGGTGTGCCAAAGTTATACAGCAGCAATAAGTCCTAGAGGCTGTATGCAGGTCCCTGGAGCAATTTTAGTGGGTGCAGTACATTTGTGGGTAGTGGGTTTGGGGGGGGGGGGGGGGGGGGGTTGGGGGGCTCAGCTCCTAAAGTAAGGGAGCTATGCACGTGGGAGCTTTTCTAAAGTCCATCGCAGTGACCCCTAGGGTGGCTGGTTGGTGTCCTGGCATGTCAGAGGGGCCAGTGCACTAAAAATGCTGGCTCCTCCCACGGCCAAATGCCTTGAATTTGGCTGGGGTTTGAGATGGCTGACATAACTTTCCATTATCGCTGAAAAACAAACCCGGCCATCTCAAACCCAGCAAACTCCACAGCATTTGGCCGGGCTAAACCGTATTATCGAAAAAAAAAGATGGCCGGCCATTTTTTTCGATAATACGGTTCCGGCCAGCTGTAGCGCCGGCGATCTATTTGGCCGGCGACATTCGATTATGCCTCTCTATGTTATTTATTTGTTACATTTGTAACCCACATTTTCCCACCTATTTGCAGGCTTAATGTGGCTTACATAGTACCGTGAGGCAGTAGCTACCTCCAGTGGTGAAACAAATAGAGTGATGTTATAGTCAGTGAGATAAATATATTACAGACACAGTAGGGAATTAGTGCTGATAATTTCTTGTTAACATCTAATTGACAGAGCTGATTAGTTAACTAATTAAGTTACGCACATTGTTATAGAATACACTTCAATTTCCGCATGGAAATTAAGGCATGATATACAGAATCCAGCAGTATATTCCTATGGGCGTCTTAGCATTTACTGCATAATAATGGTTAAGTCTCCAAGAAAAAAAATATTGTAATGCCTTGACTGATATTAACAAAAAATGTCAATTTTAGTTTTTGGCTCAGCAGATTTCTTATTAGTCTTGTAGACTTTCACTCAAATGAACAGGCCTAAAATAACTCAGACTAAGAAACAGAGGCAAGTTCCAACAAAAAAAAACAACAACCAAACAACAGAAAATGTAAAAGAAAAAAAAAAAGGAAGAAAAAAGCTGGACATCAAGATACAATCCAAAGCAGTAAGGTAATAGTGAAATAAATCAGACCTAGCTGACGTTTTGAAAGACTCAACTTGTCTAGTTATGAATGGCCAACTCATTTTCTTTGTTCTCCTTAAAAACATTAAAACTTGATGATTCAGAAACCCTATGATCCAGACAGGCTACATATTTTATACTGCCCAAATTTATGTGTACAGAAAGCTAACATTGCACAAAAAAACGACATTAAAATGCTCCGTTGCAATCATAGCCTACTATTTCATATTTTCTTATAGAGATTCTGTAATTATGTACCCTTCTGTAAACCACTTTGATTTTTTTGAGAAGGACAGTATATATATCAAATGTTATAAACAAACTAACCCTGTATTTGCCTTCACAGTAGCTTCTCTACTTTTTTGTACGTTTTCTTCAATTTCCATGATTGTTCTTAGATCCATTGCAGGGGCACTAGTAGGGCTGAAAGAAATTTTTTAAAAGTTATTTTTCCAGGCCTTTGTATTTCATCTTATTACATCTGCATTCAAATATTTCACATCCTAGCTAACTTTGGGGCCCTTTTACTAAGCTGCGATAGGCCCAACGCACCTAACGCAGCTAGAAATGGAGCATCGTGGGAATCACTCAGGCATCTTGCACTAACTCTGAAATGTGCATGTGCTAACCACGTACTAAAAAATATTTCTAATTCTTTTCAAGGAGGCATGTCATAGATGACATGTGAATGTTCCTGCGCTAACCAGTTTGAGCATCTACATTATCATGCACTAACTGGTTAGCACAGGGATAGCATGTGAGCCCCTGTCACCTGCAAAATGGAATGCGATTAAGTGCTCATGCAGTAATTTTAAAAATGGCCACATGCTAACGGCAACATTAGTGCATTTGCAAAATCATAGAATGAATTAAAATGAAAAAAAGGGGGGGGAATGGCTTACCATGCAGATATATATTGAGCACTGCTTGCTCACAACACACAATTTGCCATAACACTCATGATACTATAATATTTACAGAGTGAGTCATATCACAATAGGTTAATATATCATATTATTTTAATTCATTCTATGATTTTGTAAATGGTGTTATTAATGCGTATATGATTGTACATAATGGTTCATTTAAGTTTATTTTAGTTATCTTCATCCTCATATATTTATTTTTAATATTGTATTTTATATCTTATTATTTTTATGTTTTTGCATTTTAATTGTTTATTACTTTATGATATGGATGTTAATTTTTATGAAATGTGTATTTATAATTATCTTTATGTTAGACCCTTGAGGCAGGCGCTTGTGCTCCGAAACACTGCCCGTGTCGGGTCTTTTTCACAATAAAGGACTGCCATTGTCTCTTTCTTGAAGGCCCAGCGTTGCTTTTTCTTGTCTATATTGTATGCTTGTATGCTGTATTACCCTCTCTTTTGTGATTACCTAAAAGAGCTAGCCACCCAATTAGGAGAGGTTCCATGAACATTTGTATTCCTGGGGATGGACTGTGGAGCAGATTTGGACACGTTTGTTTTTTCAGGTGACTTCACATCCTCATTAGGCTGTGGATCTCTTGAATCCAAAACACAAGTTTTGACTTTCATCTGAAAAAGGTCATAAGAGAAATATTTACATTTTGGCACCATATCAATATCTTCTGCTTAGAATCTAATCCATCAAGGTATTTTCCCAGAAACAAACAAAGAAAAGAAAAGCTTTGGTAAAGCAGGTTTTAACAGAACAACTGGAAAAAACAAAATACATGGAAACTGTTTCAATTGATGAATTTTTAAATTTCTACATCATTTTAATATAATACTAGAAATTAGGCAAATATTTTCACTAATATGAGTTGAAAGTACATAATTTCCTGAGAATCAATTTACAATTTAACCATTATCTACAGTATGACATAATAAATAGCAGGCTTATTTTTGAAAGAGAAGGGCACCCATCTTTCGACACAAATCAGGAGATGGATGCCCTTCTCCCAGGTTTGCCCAAATCGGCATAATTGAAAGCTGATTTTGGGCGTCCTCAACTGCTTTCCGTCGCGGGGACGACCAAAGTTCCTGGGGGCGTGTCGGAAGCGTAGCGAAGGCGGGACTGGGGCATGCTTAACACATGGGCATCCTCGGCTGATAAAAGAAAAAAGAAGGGCGTCCCTGACAAGCACTTGGCCGACTTTACTTGGTCCATTTTTTCTTGCGACCAAGCCTCAAGAAGGTGCCCGAACTGACCAGATGACCACCGGAGGGAATTGGGGATGACCTCCTCTTACTCCCCCAGTGGTCACTAACCCCCTCCAACCCTAAAAAAAACATACTTTAAAAATACTTTTTGCCAGCCTCTATGCCAGTCTCAAATGTCACACCTAGCTCCCTGACAGCAGTATGCAGGTCCCTGAAGCAGTTTTAGTGGGTGCAGAGCACTTCAGGCAGGTGGACCCAGGCCCATCCCCCCCTACCTGTTACACTTGAGGTGCTAAATGTGAGTCCTTCAAAACCCACCAGAAACCCACTGTACCCACATGTAGGTGCCTCCCTTCACCCGTAAGGGCTATGGTAGTGTTGTACAGTTGTGGGTAGTGGGTTTTGGGGGGGCTCAGCACCCAAGGTAAGGGAGCTATGCACCTGGGAGCAATTTGGGAAGTCCACTGCAGTGCCCCCTAGGGTGCCTGGTTGGTGTCCTGGCATGTGAGGGGGACCAGTGCACTACGAATGCTGGCTCCTCCCACGACCAAAGGGCTTGCATTTGGTTGTTTCTGAGATGGGCGTCCTCGGTTTCCATTATCGCCGAAAACCGGGGACGACCATCTCTAAGGTCGACCTAAATGTTGAGATTTGGGCGTCCCCGACCATATTATCGAAACAAAAGATGAACGCCCATCTTGTTTCGATAATACGGGTTTCCACGCCCCTTCACCAGGACGTCCTGTGAGGATGTCCTCAGGAAAACTTGGGCGCCCCGTTCGATTATGACCCTCCACATCATCTATATATATCTATTATAGGGTGGCTAGATTTTCAGAAAGCTTTTGACAAAGTTCTTCATGAGAGACTCCTGAGAAAATAAAAAAAAAGTCATGGGATAGGATGCAATGTTCTTTTGTGATACAGTAGTTAGGAAAGCAAAGATGCAAATGGAAGAAAAAATAGCCAATATGGTATAAAGGGAAGATAAGACTTTTTTAGATATATAAGAATCTGATGGGGATTTATAGAACTCTGACCCTCAACCCTTAAGAGTAATCCCAGAGACAGCTTGAGCCACCTTAAGAGTACTAGCCCCGCCTGGGAGGAAGTGAGCCAGGGTAGAGGGGTGGAGCATAGACCAGGAAATATATAAGGGCCTGACTAAGGTTAAGAGGGCCCATAGAGAAGAAGAAGTCGAAGCCCCACGGTATGTCACCACAACCTATGATTAAGAATTCTGACCTGGCTGAGGTAAGCCGATTTTGCTTCTTGTTTGAAACTGACAAGCCTTGCTCTGGGATCTGGCTGGAGTCAGAACCTAGTACTCGAAGAAGAACTGAGAAAGACTCACAGGCTGTGTTTGGGGCAGGGCCGCCCTAACAGCCACCAGCAACAGACTGTGTTCAGGCCTTGCCAGCCTGAGGCCTGCTTAAGACTGTTTTCATTGAACTCCTTTGTCTGACTTTGTTATTCCAAAGGCCCCCCCGCTAATCTTCTCTCGGGGTATCACAAAGAATATAAGAATAGCCATACTGGATCAGACCAATGGTCCATCTACCTCAGTATCCTGTTACTAACAGTGGCCAATCCAGGTCACAAGTACCTGACAGAAACCCAAATAGTAGAAACATTCCATGCTACCAATCCAAGGGCAAGCAGTGGCTTCCCTATGTCTGTCTCAATCGCTGACTAACCTCCCCCCCCCCCCCCCCAGTTTACTAAGCTGCACTAGTGGCTGCCAGTGTGCAAATGCCAACACAGTCCATTCACTTTGAATCCCTCTGATATTAAGTCAAATCAACATTGTTAATGAACACATTTGGCTTTTTCAGGACAAGGGACAGAATGGACAAAGATACTACCAAATTGAAAAATTAAATGTTTTTAAAAGTGATAACAGTAAGGTAGAAACAAGTATATTTGAGCTGCCATACCTCAGTTTTTTCAGGATGAAATGCAGTTATGAAATCGGGTGAATGTAAATCTCTCGGACTGCCTGTTCCCACATAGCTTCCTTCAGAATCAGACATAAGCAACTCCTGAAGAGACTCCACAGAGTTCGCTTTTCCCAATTTTAATAGGCCTTACAGGTTTGAACATAAGCAAAGGAAGCACAAATACATAAAAATGTAATTAGACATAAAATATTTTATTCTAATTAAAGAACGAAGGAAGTTCACATGTCAAGTGCACCAAAACCTTTCAAAACAACAAATAATGCATTTATACTTTTTTTTTATTTTTTACTTTGTATCTTCATAAATGCTTTGCCAAATCCTACTAATTGGAGAAAATATAAATGAAGATCCTGTATAAAAATAAAATACAAAAAAACTCTGGTGCCCTTCTTCTAAGCAGCACTAGAAAGTGACCAGCGCTATCCCCAATGTGGGTTTTTCCCGAGCACTGAAGACCTTTTGGCGTGGCAGTAAAATGGCCGATTTTCCATAATTCCCAATAGCACACGAGCACTTACCAAAACCTATTTTCTATGCCGTAAGGGCTCATGCACTAATCACGCACTAATTGGTTAGCGTGCGGCGATGAAGCACAGTAGACGCCTACTCTCTCTGACCTATCCCAACTCTATTTTTTAGTGCATAGGAAGCACACGCCGATCCCAAAACTGCAGTGGGACACCTGAGCGCACCTCGCAGTAGTGGTTTTTAACCTGCAGTAACACCACGCATCAATGCTTACTGCAGTTTAGTGAAAGGGCCACTCAGTTTGAAATCAAAACATTTATATGTAAATTAGAAAAGAATGTTAAAATTTTTGTTTTTTATTTATGGGGTTTACATTTTTTTTATGCATGAAAAAATTTAAATTTAGCTTGTAAACTTGTTAAAAGCTTGCTTCAGCAGCACATATATTGGAAAGATATAGAGAAGAGAAAATATATAAATTGACAAGATGACTCCTAACTTGGGTGTGCAAAATTTCCAACTCTGTCAAATAATTTTATCTTCTGTGCATAGGAGAAAACATAAGTGGCCACACACAAATTTGTATTCAGCCTAGAATAGCCTTCAAAAAGGATCTCTAAGGAAGCTGTTTCAATTGAAAAGTGGCCAGAACTGTTGTCAGCGTGTGGGTTTTCCACATAGTGACCATTTTAAGCGTAGCGGTAAAATTGCTGCATTTCTATATTCTTTAATGGCCATGTGCTAACTTCCCAATCAGCAAGTGGCCATTACAGCTGGAACCCTTATCAACATCTATTTTATTGGCGCTAAGGGCTCCCGTGCTAACCCTGCAATAATTGGGCAGTGTTCACTACCTGATTAGCATAGGGCATGCCTCTTCTCCGCAGACTGTCACACCTCCTGTGCTGAAAATTAAATATTTTTCAGCACAGGATTAGCACTACTGATGGACACACTACTGCAGGATGCCTCAGCACGTCCTGCCTCAGCTGTATGGTAGGGCAAGTGCTAGTGCCTAGCATGGTTTAGTAAAATGGCCCCTAAGATTCTACCAACACTGAAGGCAAACAGAGTGGTATCTGTAAAGAAGGAATACCAAAATTCTTTGGCCTCCTTTATGAGGCAGCGCTACCAATTAGCATGTGCTGAATGCAAAGAAGCCCATGGGAACTGAATGAGCTTCTTCGCATTCAGCGTTCTGCTAATCAGTAGAAGGAGCCCACAGTGGTCCATGCCATGATAACATCATGATTAGACTACTGTAATGTCCTGTACATTCCATCAGCTCTAGCTAATTCAGAATGCTAAAGCACGACTGATAGAAGACTGCAAGTGGCGTGACCTCATCACACCCTTCCTGCAAAAACTACACTGGCTACCACTACCTTACAGGGCTAAGTTTAAAATTCTTTGATTTTCAAGATCCTCAGACAAAATGGGCCAGAGTAGTTAAAGAATAAGTTAGCCCTTTACACATCTTTGAGACCTCTAAGGTTCTTCTCAAGGATCATCACTATCTGTCGCCTTGTCAAAAGAAATTGTACGATGTGATACCCGCCAGCGAGCCTTCTCAGGAGTAGCCTTCACGCTCTAGAATTTACTCCCAGAGGGACTATGTATAACTTGAGACTACCTCTACTTCAGGAAGCAGGCGAAAGCCTCATAGGGTGACTGACTATACATTCATTCTGCACCTTTGACTAGCTTGCTACACACACTAACTTAGATCAGTCCCTTATACGTTGCTTAACTGTACAAAATACTTGCCTCGAGTTTAGCCAACCATCTATTTATCCCAACTGACCCTGTACCAACCATCTTGCCCCCATCTCTGTATCTGCACTTGGTCCCTCAGCTATACGATAAGCTATATTGTAGAAAAGCATTAGCATCATATCTGTTAGTTGAATGTTCTTATTAGAATATCATTAGTATTATGCTAACATTGTATTATATCTCTGGTATTTGGATTTCAGTGCTGTTAAATATGTATATTTTTGATTCTGTTTTATGGCAGTCCTATTATTAGTTTTCAGTTTGCTGTTTTCAAGTTTGCCTCATTTACTGTATTTATGTTTATACTTGGTCATTTTACAATTGTTATGATGTTAACAAAACTAAGTTGTTTATGTTAAAATGGTACCTGCTGTACACTGCCTTGGGTGAATCTCTTCATAAAGGTAGTTAATAAATCCCAGTAAATAAATAAAATTAATTTATGACCTACTTATAGAGGATTTTTATGATTATAACACTTATCAGGTAATATATGCTGCCATGTGTTATTATGATGTGATGTAAAGTGGAGAAGCAATAGGAATGGACATTTGTTTCAAATGCATGCTGTTTGCCATCAAAAGTGCACACTATTGGGCTCATTTTCGAAAGAGAAGGACGCCCATCTTGCGACACAAATCGGAAGATGGACATCCTTCTCACAGGGTCGTCCAAATCAGTATAATCGAAAGTCGATTCTGGACATCCCCAACTGCTTTCCGTCGCAGGGATGCCCAAAGTTCAAGGGGGCGTATTGGAAGCGTAGTGAAGGCGGGACTTGGGCGTGCCTAACACTAGGACGTCCTTGACCCATAATGGAAAAAAAAGGACATCCCTGACGAGTACTTGGACGACTTTACCTGGCCGTGTTTTTCTCACGACCAAGGCACAAAAAGGTGCCCGAAATGACCAGATGACCACCGGCAGGAATCGGGGATGACCTCCCGTTACTCCTTTGTCATACTCAGGTCCATAACAGCAGTATGCAGGTCCCTGGAGCAGTTTTAGTGGATGCAGTGCACTTCATTCAAGCGGACCCATGCCCATACCCCCCTACCTGTTACATTTGTGGAGGAAACAGCGAGCCCTCCAAAACCCACGACAAACCCACTGTACCCACATCTAGGTGCCCCCCTTCACCCGTAAGGGCTATGGTAGTAGTGTACAGTTGGGGGTAGTGGGTTTTAGGGGGGGAGGCTTGGGTGGCTCAGCACACAAGGTAAGGGAGCTATGTACCTGGGAGCAATTTCTGAAGTCCACTGCAATGCCCCCTAGGGTGGCCGAGTGGTGTCCTGGCATGTCAGGGGGACTAGTGCACTAGAAATGCTGGCTCCTCCCAAGACCAAAGGGCTTGCAAGGGATGACCATCTCTAAGGATGACCAAAATTTCAAGATTTGGACGTCCCTGACCATAGTATCAAAACAAAAGATGGACATCCATCTTGTTTTGACAATACAGGTTTCCCCGCCCCTGCATCAGGACATTTTGCGTCATCAAAACTTGGACGTCCCTTTCGATTATGCCCCTCTATTCGAACAGCACGCATTTGAATCGGCATTGGGGTTATCAGGATATCCCCATTAAACTGAATGGGGATATCCTGAAAACCCTGACTGGCTGAGTGTTCCCTGAGGACTGGGTTGAAAACTGCAGGAATAAGACACCGATCAAAAGTAAGGTGCCGGAGAATTTGAAGATTGCTGCTGTAAAACCTCTAATGAAAAATTGCTCTTTAGATCCTTGCCAAAATGATTGCAAGAGTTGTCTATGATCAATGGGTAGATTTTCTTTATACCCATTAGATTTTCTTACATCAGAATTAGTTTAGGTCCAGAGTTTTGCATGACACTGAAATGCTATTTCCTTGTTAGATAGGATAAAAGCTGATTTTGATAAGGGAAATCGTTTTCTCGTTTCTTAATGTTATGTTTTACAAAAAGAAGCAAAGGACTTAGATGGATATATTTTCTTTAATTAAGATGAAAGGCTCCACTTTACACAAGACTATCTGTACTTCAGAACGCAGGTGAAAGCTTGGCTCTTCAACCAAGCCTTTAATGGAAGAAGTAACTAACTTGTTAGTCTCACTACAGGCTGCACATACTGCAGTAGGACATGTTTATCCACTCCTACCCTAGCTGAGATAATATTTAACCATCTTTCTGACCTCATGTGCACCTTTCTTTAAATTAGTCACCTTATTTTCTAACTCCACTTACTCTCTTATCTATCTATACGTTAACCATCTCTGAACTCATGTGCAACTTTATTTAAATTAGTCACCTTTCTAACTCTTCTTACTCTCTTACCCATCTATATGTTCCATCTTTGCTTTACCCTTCACTATCAATTAAAATGTTCTATTACATATTGTGTTGACATTGTAACATAACATACATAGTAACATAGTAGATGATGGCAGAAAAAGACGCATGGTCCATCCAGTCTGCCCAACAAGATAAACTCATATGTGTATACCTTATCTTGATTTGTACCTGCCTTTTTCAGGGCACAGACCGTACACGTCTGCTCAGCAGTATTTCCCACCTCCCAACCACCAGTCCCGCCTCCCATCACCGGCTCTGGCACAGACCGTATAAGTCTGCCCTCCACTATCCTCGCCTCCCAACCACCAACCTCTCTTCCCCCACCTGCTCCGCCACCCAATTTTGGCTAAGCTTCTGAGGATCCATTCCTACTGCAAACAGTATACTATGCCATTTACTATGCAAACAGTATACTATGCCATACTTTGTATTGTTATTTGAATATTTTTACTGATGTAATTGCCTATTGTTCATGTTTGATCTATTCTTACTATACACCACCTTGAGTGAATTGCTTCAAAAAGGCGGTAAATAAATCCTAATTTAAAAAAAAATTGTTACTTTAACAGTGTCCAACACTGCTGAAATATCTAGACATGAGATATTATTAAATCATTTACAAATGGTAGGAATAGGCAGCGTAGTACTAAATTGGTTTTGATCCTTTTTGGCAGGGAGACATTTTTGAGTCATAAAAGACACTATTAAGTCTGAGACGGTCTGTTTAACAGGAGTCCCACAGGGATCCTGTTTATCAGCGATTTTGTTCAATGTTTTTCTGCTCCCCTTGTGTAAAGTGTTACATTGCTTTAGCCTTCCATTTCAAATATATGCTGATGATATTCAGTTTTTGTTGAACACTGATAAATCTATAGAAGATTGTTTTGATATGCTTTGGCTGAGTTTGCGCTCTATTGGGCAGTGGATGAAAGAAATCATTTGAAGTTGAATGTCGCAAATACTCAAATCTTATTTATATCTGGAATCCCTTCAGATGACCTCCCTACCCACTTCTCAATAGATGATGTGAAAATTCCCATTGCCCAGAATATTTGGAATTTAGGGATAATTCTTGATTCTGCCAAAACTATGAAGTCACAAGTTTCAAAAATAGTTAAACAGGTTTTTTTCAAATTAAGAACTGTTAGAAGAATCAAAGATTATGGAACAGTCCAATTTTAGAATGGTGATACAGAGTGTCATTAGTCCTTGTTCTGAATATTGCAATGATTTGCTGATTAGGATTCCAAAATCTTATTTAAGAGTTTTGCAAGTGACACAGAATGCCACATCGAGAGTGGTAATGGGATGTTCTTGACTTGTTCATATTATACCTGTATTGAAAAGCTTACATCGGCTACCAAGTGAACAACATATTAAATTTAGAATATTGCTGCTAGTTTTCAAAGTATTTAATAATTTTGTTTCTGTGATAGTCTCAACAAATCTTAGATGATATCATCCATCAGGGACTCTCAGATCAGCTAATAAAATACAAATTGATGTACCGTTCTTTAATATAGTAAGGCTTGAGGAGTATTGTCTTCCATTTTTTTAAATTATTGGCTCTAAATTAAGGAATTCCCTTCCGTACAAGAGCAATTCAGTACATAGGACAGTTTAAAAAGGAACTGAAAACCTTAGTATTTCAACAATCATATGGAGTAAACTGAATCGTAACAACTGAAATGTGATACTGGAACTGATTTATAATTAGATCTGAGATGTTTATTGCCAGGATGCTGAAGGGATAATTGCTATAAATAATTTTTTACTATGATAATGGAGCTCTGATGTTGATTGTCAATCTGATATGTATTTTGTATATTTTAAATTATATATGTTTCGTTGTTCTCCACTAAGAATTTTCAGACTGAACAGATTATAAATAACAAAGTAAATAAATAACTTAGGGGCCCTTTTACTAAGACGCACTAGCGTTTTTAGCATGCGCTAAAAACAGGTACACACTAAATGCTAGAGACACCAATGTATTCCTATGTATTCCTAAAAACGCTAGTGCGTCTTAGTAAAAGGACCCCATAATTAACTGGCACTAATTATGATTTGGGCGCTGAGCCGGCTGCGCACTGTTCTGTAACAATGGGCCCCTAAATTGAATCACACACAACTCAAAAGAGGATGTGGCCATGGGAGGGGCATGAGCAGGTCACAAATCATGCACGCAGTGTTACAGAAAAGCGGGGATCTACACCCAACTTGTGCACCAGAATTTACACCAGGTTTCAAGTGGCACAGCTCCTCACACCCAAAGTTCATCATGGAATTTGGTGCTCTCTACTATTTTATAAAGAGCACTCATCCTGGAGCACCCTTTACAGAACAGCATAGAGTGCCCAATTTATCGGCACCATTTATGGACTTTCCTCCTATATGTGCATACTGCACACTTAAACAAAAGCAACACAAAAAGGTTTTAGGTGACCATCCCCAGAAAACAATGCAAAATGAAAACCAGTTATGTGCACATTTTATAAAATACAGGCAATAAGTACAAACCTTTTCCCTACTTATTTAAATGCAGAATTAAAATAATTAATGCCATTTGTTGGCACCTCCTTGATGAGGGTAACGTGTCTCATTACCTGCAATTTAATGGAACAAGTGTACTGCACACGTGATGGGGCATTTTCGATATGACGTCTAAGTCCGACTTTGGACATTTTGAACAAAACAACCAAAATATGAATAGGAAATAAGGTCATTTTCGAAAAAGAAAAAAATATATATTTTTTTTCAAAAATACTGTTTCGAGTAAAGTTTTGTGCTTTAGATGTTTTGTTTTTTGGTCCATTTTCAAAAAAAAAAAAAAAAAAAGAATTGCAAAACGTAGAGATTCATGGCATTGGAATGTAAGAGGAGCCAGCAATTTTAGCAGACTGGTCCCCCAGACATCACAGGAAAGCAATGGAGCACCCTAGGGGACACTCCATAAAAATACTCCCAGGAACACATCTTACCTTTGTCCCCTGAGCCCTCCAAAACCCACCCAAAACACACTGTCCTCCACTGTACATTACGCAATAGCCCTTATGGGTGAAGGGGGGAATCTATATATGGGTACACTAAGGTTTTGGTGACTTTGGGAGGGGTCACAGTTTCCACGAATCTCACACTGCACCAGGGACCTGCATGCTGCTCTAGCAGACCTGGCAACATTTGAGGCTGTCATAGAGGCTGGTATGTCATATTTCTATTCACATTTCGGGGAGGTGGGAGGGGGTCATCCTTGATTCCCTCCAGTGGTCATCTGGTCATTTAGGGCACCTTTTTGTGCCTTATTTGTTAAAAAACAGGTCTAGCTCAAAACGTCTTTGTTTTAGTTTTGTTTTGTTCCATTATGTCTTAGGAACGCCCAAATCCCACCCTTAACATGTCCCCAACACACCCTTTTGAGATTTGGGCACACTGTAGACGAACAGCATAGAAAAACGTCTGAAAAGTAGGTTTCAAAAATACTGATTTTTGACGTTTTTGTGGAAAAATGTCCAAATGCTGCTTTATGCCACTTTTTAGACAATTTTCTAAAATGAGCCCCATTGTATACAGTTGCATAACATTAGATACTGTCTCTTAAGCATCAAAGAACTTTGGGGTCACATTGTACAATGGCTTTAAGCTGCATTTATTATTTTAATACACTAATACAAGCTATGTAGTTTCCCTCCGTCTCACTAACCTGTAGACGGAGGACTTTGAATAATATCTGAAAGGTTGTATCCCCCAGAGCTGTCTGAACGTCTTCTTGGTTTCTTTTTGACCTTTGTTTTTGCCTTTTTGGAAAGTGCTTCCCTGTGAAAATAAAAAGACACACAAAAATATTTGGATTTTGTTTGCAAAAGAGTGGAGTCCTTTTCAGAAAAATGACAGTATAACCTGAAGATTTGTTTTTATAGGTCACTGTCATTTGTGCACCTCCTTTTACTCATAATACCGAAAAAAATTATACATGCATAAAAAAAATATATATTTATATATATAGACATAAATTTTGTTGAGGATAATTTTATAAGAGCACCTAGTGTATGAGCACTTTTAGGTACCTATTTTAGGTTAATTTTATAAAGCCATGCAGGGGCCTACTTGTCTTTACAGAATACTAATGTAAGTGGCAGAATGTATGCCTACATTGGCCCTAGAGCAGATAAAAATTTTAGGCATGGACATTTACAAGTGCATATCCACGTGGAGGAAAGGAAAGAGTAGTGGAGTGCCTCAGGGATTGGTTCTAGGGCCAATTCTGTTTAATATATTTGTGAGAGACAGTGCTGGAGGGTTAGAAGGAAAAGTTTGCCTTTTTGGGGGTGACATGAAGATAGCCAATAGAGTGGATACCCTAGAGGGTGTACAAACCATGAGAAGGGATCTCCAAATGTTGTAAGAATGGTCAAGGTCTGGCAGTTAAAATTTAATGCAAAGAAGTGCAGAGTGATGCACTTGAGGTACAGAAATACAAGAGAGATGTACTGGATAGGAGGGGAGAGATTAGTAAGCTCGGCTCGGGAGATGGACCTTGGGGTGGTAGTGTCTGAAGATCTCAAGGTGACGAAACAATGCCACAAGACGGTGGCCATGGCCAGAAGGGTGCTAGGCTATATAGAGAGGGGTATAACCAGTAGGAGGTGTTGATGCCCCTGTACAAATCATTGGTGAGGCTCCACTTGGAGTATTGCTAAAGATATTAAAAAAAAATGGAAGTGGTTCAAAGAAAAGTGAAAAAATGGTATACAATTTGCATAGTAAGACTATGAGGAGAGACGGGGGTGATATGATACAGACGTTCAAATATATGAAAGGTATTAATCCACAAACAAACCTTTTACAGAAATTGGAAGGTGGTAGAACTAGAGGACATGAATTGAGGCTGAAGGGAGGCCAACTCAGGAATAATGTCAGGAAGTATTTTTTCACTGAGAGGGTGGTGGATACTTGGAATGCCCTCCCGCGGCAGGTGGTGGCGATGAAAACCGTAATGGAATTTAAAAATGCTTGTGATAAACACATAGAATCCTGTTTAGAAGGAATGGATCGAAAGAAGCTCAGCGGAGACTAGGTGGCAACACTGGGAATTTAGGAAGCAAAGCCAGTACTGGGCAAACTTCAATGGTCTGTGCCCTGATTGTGGCTGGATAGACTTGAATGGGCTGGAATGGAGCTTTTCAGGGGCTTCAACAACAACTTCAGAAGTTTTAGAATAAGAACAGTTCTGGGCTGACTTCTATGGTCTATGCCCTAAAAATGGCATGGACAAATCAAGATCAGGTATACATCAAGGAGAGAGTGGTGGATGCTTGGAATGCCCTCCCGCGGGAGGTGGTGGAAATGAAAACGGTAACGGAATTCAAACGTGCATGGGATAAACATAAAGGAATCCTGTTCAGAAGGAATGGATCCTCAGGAGCTTAGCCGAGATTGGGTACCAGAGCCGGTGGTGGGAGGTGGGGCTGGTGGTTGGGAGGCGGGGATAGTGCTGAGCAGACTTATACGGTCTGTGCCAGAGCCGGTGGTGGGAGGCGGGGCTGGTGGTTGGGAGGCGGGGATAGTGCTGGGCAGACTTATACGGTCTGTGCCCTGAAGAGGACAGGTACAAATCAAAGTAGGGTATACACAAAAAGTAACACATATGAGTTTATCTTGTTGGGCAGACTGGATGGACCGTGCAGATCTTTTTCTGCCGTCATCTACTATGTTACTATGTTAGAATGTGCTGTCTGCTAGGCCCATAGAAATATAAAGGCCCATAGAAATATAAAGTTCAATTATGGAGTAGAACCTCAAATCTGCTACATTGCAGAGCGCTAACTCAGATTAATGGGAGACAGACTCAATAATGAAAGATTAATGAAGCATTCTATATGTACTGCAGTTTGCTTTAGCAACGTTCACAAGTATTCATGTGGTAAGAGTTTCTGGAATACACACAGTCTCTTCAACCTAAGATTTTTCTTTTGGCAATAGAACACAACAGTTACTTATGAAAAATGTGTTAATTTCAGGGTAGTAAAATCTTCACTAAGAATTCTGGCAGATGACATGAACTACTGTGCTATACCTGTCATGGCATTAGAGAGCCCTTTTACAAAGGCGCAGTGGGGATATCGCACGGGTAGAATGCATCAAATCAGCCCTACTGCCAGGGTAGTGCAGGAGCCCAGCGGTAGTTCTGAAGCTGGCGCATGCAGTTTCTCATGGTAGAAAATATTTTTTTATTTTCTCCTGTGGGGGCGTTCCCGGCAGTAATCGGCATCGTTGCCACATTGCCGCATGCTGCCTGATTACTGCAGGGTTAGCGCGTGAGCCCTTACTGCCAAGTAAAGAGGAGGTGGTAAGAGCTCATGTGGTAAATGCGTAACCCTAGCAGCGCTATAGAAATGCTAAGTATTGTAGTAGTAGTAGTAAATGGCCAGGCACTAATTTGGAACTTAGCGCCTGGCCATTAATGCTGTAAAGCGAATGCTACATACCTGTAGAAGGTATTCTCCGAGGACAGCAGGCTGATTGTTCTCACTGATGGGTGACGTCCACGGCAGCCCCTCCAATCGGAAACTTCACTAGCAAAGGCCTTTGCTAGTCCTCGCGCGCCCATGCACACCGCGCATGCGCGGCCGTCTTCCCGCCCGAACCGGCTCGTGTTCGTCAGTCCCATATGTAGCAAGACAAAGACAAGGGAAGACACAACTCCAAAGGGGAGGCGGGCGGGTTTGTGAGAACAATCAGCCTGCTGTCCTCGGAGAATACCTTCTACAGGTATGTAGCATTCGCTTTCTCCGAGGACAAGCAGGCTGCTTGTTCTCACTGATGGGGTATCCCTAGCCCCCAGGCTCACTCAAAACAACAGACATGGTCAATTGGGCCTCGCAACGGCGAGGACATAACTGAGATTGACCTAACAATTTATCCAACTAACTGAGAGTGTAGACTGGAACAGAAAAAACATGGGCCTAGGGGGGTGGAGTTGGATTCTAAACCCCGAACAGATTCTGAAGCACTGACTGCCCGAACCGACTGTCGCGTCGGGTATCCTGCTGCAGGCAGTAATGAAATGTGAATGTGTGGACCAATGACCACGTCGCAGCTTTGCAAATCTCTTCAATAGTGGCTGACTTCAAGTGGGCTACCGACGCTGCCATGGCTCTAACATTATGAGCCGTGACATGACCCTCAAGAGCCAGCCCAGCCTGGGCGTAAGTGAAGGAAATGCAATCTGCTAGCCAATTGGATATGGTGCGTTTTCCCACAGCCACTCCCCTCCTGTTGGGATCAAAAGAAACAAACAATTGGGCGGACTGTCTGTTGGGCTGTGTCCGCTCCAGATAGAAGGCCAATGCTCTTTTGCAGTCCATTGTGTGCAGCTGACGTTCAGCAGGGCAGGAATGAGGACGTGGAAAGAATGTTGGCAAGACAATTGACTGGTTCAGATGGAGCTCCGACACAACCTTTGGCAAGAACTTAGGGTGAGTGCGGAGAACTACTCTGTTATGATGAAATTTGGTGTAAGGGGCCTGGGCTACCAGGGCCTGAAGCTCACTGACTCTACGAGCTGAAGTAACTGCCACCAAGAAAATGACCTTCCAGGTCAAGTACTTCAGATGGCAGGAGTTCAGTGGCTCAAAAGGAGGTTTCATTAGCTGGGTGAGAACGACATTGAGATCCCATGACACTGTAGGAGGTTTGACGGGGGGCTTTGACAAAAGCAACCCTCTCATGAAGCGAACAACTAAAGGCTGTCCTGAGATCGGCTTACCTTCCACACGGTAATGGTATGCACTGATTGCACTAAGGTGAACCCTTACAGAGTTGGTCTTGAGACCAGACTCAGACAAGTGCAGAAGGTATTCAAGCAGGGTCTGTGTAGGACAAGAGCGAGGATCTAGGGCCTTGCTGTCACACCAGACGGCAAACCTCCTCCACAGAAAGAAGTAACTCCTCTTAGTGGAATCTTTCCTGGAAGCAAGCAAGATGCGGGAGACACCCTCTGACAGACCCAAAGAGGCAAAGTCTACGCTCTCAACATCCAGGCCGTGAGAGCCAGAGACTGGAGGTTGGGATGCAGAAGCGCCCCTTCGTCCTGTGTGATGAGGGTCGGAAAACACTCCAATCTCCATGGTTCTTCGGAGGACAACTCCAGAAGAAGAGGAAACCAGATATGACGCGGCCAAAAGAGAGCAATCAGAATCATGGTGCCTCGGTCTTGCTTGAGTTTCAACAAAGTCTTCCCCACCAGAGGTATGGGAGGATAAGCATACAGCAGACCTTCCCCCCAGTCCAGGAGGAAGGCATCCGATGTCAGTCTGCCGTCGGCCTGAAGCCTGGAACAGAACTGAGGGACCTTGTGGTTGGCTCGAGATGCAAAGAGATGTACCAAGGGGGTGCCCCACACCTGGAAGATCTGTCGCACTACTCGGGAGTTGAGCGACCACTCGTGAGGTTGCATAATCCTGCTCAACCTGTCGGCCAGACTGTTGTTTACACCTGCCAGATAGGTGGCTTGGAGCACCATGCCGTGACGGCGAGCCCAGAGCCACATGCTGACGGCTTCCTGACACAGGGGGCGAGATCCGGTGCCTCCCTGCTTGTTGATGTAATACATGGCAACCTGGTTGTCTGTCTGAATTTGGATAATTTGGTGGGACAGCCGATCTCTGAAAGCCTTCAGAGCGTTCCAGACCGCTCGTAACTCCAGAAGATTGATCTGCAGATCGCGTTCCTGGAGGAACCAGCTTCCCTGGGTGTGAAGCCCATCGACATGAGCTCCCCACCCCAGGAGAGACGCATCCGTAGTCAACACTTTTTGTGGCTGATGAATTTGGAAAGGACGTCCCAGAGTCAAATTGGACCAAATCGTCCACCAATACAGGGATTTGAGAAAACTCGTGGACAGGTGGATCACGTCTTCTAGATCCCCAGCAGCCTGAAACCACTGGGAAGCTAGGGTCCATTGAGCAGATCGCATGTGAAGGCGGGCCATGGGAGTCACATGAACTGTGGAGGCCATGTGGCCCAGCAATCTCAACATCTGCCGAGCTGTGATCTGCTGGGACACTCGCACCCGCGAGACGAGGGACAACAAGTTGTTGGCTCTCGCCTCTGGGAGATAGGCACGAGCTGTCCGAGAATCCAGCAGAGCTCCTATGAATTCGAGTCTCTGTACTGGGAGAAGATGGGACTTTGGATAACTTATCACAAATCCCAGTAGCTCCAGGAGGCGAATAGTCATCTGCATGGACTGTAGAGCTCCTGCCTCGGATGTGTTCTTTACCAGCCAAGATAGGGGAACACATGCACTCCCAGCCTGCGAAGCGCCGCTGCTACTACAGCCAAGCACTTCGTGAACACTCTGAGCGCAGAGGCGAGCCCAAAGGGTAGCACACAGTACTGGAAGTGACGTGTGCCCAGCTGAAACCGCAGATACTGTCTGTGAGCTGGCAGTATCGGGATGTGCGTGTAGGCGTCCTTCAAGTCCAGAGAGCATAGCCAGTCGTTTTCCTGAATCATGGGAAGAAGGGTGCCCAGGGAAAGCATCCTGAACTTTTCTTTGACCAGATATTTGTTCAGGGCCCTTAGGTCTAGGATGGGACGCATCCCCCCTGTTTTCTTTTCCACAAGGAAGTACCCGGAATAGAATCCCAGCCCTTCTTGCCCGGATGGCACGGGCTCGACCGCATTGGCGCTGAGAAGGGCGGAGAGTTCCTCTGCAAGTACCTGCTTGTGCTGGAAGCTGTAGGATTGAGCTCCCGGTGGGCAATTTGGAGGTTTGGAAACCAAATTGAGGGTGTATCCTTGCCGGACTATTTGGAGAACCCACTGGTCGGAGGTTATGAGAGGCCACCTTTGGTGAAAAACTTTCAACCTCCCCCCGACCGGCAGATCGCCCGGCACTGACACATTGATGTCGGCTATGCTCTGCTGGAGCCAGTCAAAAGCTTGTCCCTTGCTTTTGCTGGGGAGCCGAGGGGCCTTGCTGAGGCGCACGCTGCTGACGAGAGCGAGCGCGCTGGGGCTTAGCCTGGGCCGCAGGCTGTCGAGAAGGAGGATTGTACCTACGCTTACCAGAAGAGTAGGGAACAGTCTTCCTTCCCCCATAAAAACGTCTACCTGTGGAGGTAGAAGCTGAAGGCTGCCGGCGGGAGAACTTGTCGAAAGCGGTATCCCGCTGGTGGAGCTGCTCTACCACCTGTTCGACCTTCTCTCCAAAAATATTGTCCGCACGGCAAGGCGAGTCCGCAATCCGCTGCTGAATCCTATTCTCCAGGTCGGAGGCACGCAGCCATAAGAGTCTGCGCATCACCACACCATGAGAAGCGGCCCTGGACGCAACATCAAAGGTGTCATACACCCCTCTGGCCAGGAATTTTCTGCACGCCTTCAGCTGCCTGACCACCTCCTGAAATGGCTTGGCTTGCTCAGGAGGGAGCTTGTCCACCAAGCCCGCCAACTGCCGCACATTATTCCGCATGTGTATGCTCGTGTAGAGCTGGTAAGACTGGATTTTGGCCACAAGCATAGAAGAATGGTAGGCCTTCCTCCCAAAGGAGTCTAAGGTTCTAGAGTCCTTGCCCGGGGGCACCGAAGCATGCTCCCTAGAACTCTTAGCCTTCTTTAGGGCCAAATCCACAACTCCAGAGTCGTGACGCAACTGAGTGCGCATCAGCTCTGGGTCCCCATGGATCCGGTACTGGGACTCGATCTTCTTGGGAATGTGGGGATTACTTAGAGGCTTGGTCCAGTTCGCCAGCAATGTCTTCTTGAGGACATGATGCATGGGTACTGTGGACGCTTCCTTAGGTGGAGAAGGATAGTCCAGGAGCTCAAACATTTCAGCCCTGCGCTCGTCCTCCACAACCACCGGGAAGGGGTTGGCCGTAGACATCTCCCGGACAAAGGCCGCAAAAGACAGACTCTCGGGAGGAGAAAGCTGCCTTTCAGGGGAGGGAGTGGGATCAGAAGGAAGGCCATCAGACTCCTCTCGTCAGAGAAATATCTGATGTCCTCCTCCTCCTCCCACGAGGCCTCACCATCGGTATCAGACACAAGTTCATGAACCTGTATCTGAAGCCGTGCCCAGCTCGACTCCGTGGAAACACGGCCACGGTGTGAGCGTCGAGAGGTAGACTCCCTCGCCCGCACCGGCGAAGCTCCCTCCGCCGACGTCGTCGGGGAGCCTTCCTGGGAGGCGACCGCAAGCGGCACCGATGTCGGAGACCTCACCCCGGGCAAGGGGCCAGCCGGCGCCTCATTCGACGGTACCGGTGGTGCAAGCACCCCTGGTACCGGAGGGGAAGGGCGCAACAGCTCTCCCAGGATCTCTGGGAGAACGGCCCGGAGACTCTCGTGCAGGGCGGCTGTGGAAAAAGCCATGGAAGCCGATGCAGGTGTCGAAGTCAGAGTCTGTTCCGGGCGTGGAGGCTGTTCCGGGCTGTCCAAGGTGGAGCGCATCGACTCCTCCTGAACAGAGGGTGAGCGGTCCTCTCGGTGCCGATGCCTACTGGGTGCCGACTCCCTCGGTGACCAGGAGCTCTCGGTACCGATGCGGGAAGGAGACCGGTGTCGATGCTTCTTTGACTTTTTCAAACGAAGCATGTCACCGGAGCTTCCCGGTACCGAGGAGGACGTAGAATCCAGCCGTCGCTTCCTCGGGGCCGAGGCCGAAGAAGGTCGGTCTTGGGGGGGGGGCTGTACCGCAGGAGCCCTCAGGGTAGGGGGAGACCCACCCGAAGGCTCACTGCCACCAGCAGGGGAATGGACAGCCCTCACCTGCACTCCAGTCGAAGCACCACCGTCCGACGACATCAGCACTAGTGGAGGTCCCGGTACCACCGACGCCGACGCAGCCTTCCGATGTCTCGGCCCCGACGATGCAGAGGGTCGATGCCTCGATGCAATCGATACAGTCGCAGCCGAGGGCAGAGGTCTTGACGCTGTCGACGTCGACGCACTCGATACTCCTGGTGCTGATGCCGACGAAGAGCCCGAGAACAAAACATTCCACTGGGCCAATCTCGCTACCTGAGTCCTTTTCTGTAAAAGGGCGCAAAGACTACAGGCCTGCGGGCGGTGCCCAGCCCCCAGACACTGAAGACACGACGCGTGCCTATCAGTGAGCGAGATTACCCGGGTGCACTGGGTGCACTTCTTGAAGCCGCTGGGAGACTTCGATGACATGGGCGGAAAAATCACGCCGGCGAAATCAAAACTCGTAATTGCGGTAAGGCACCAAAAAGAGGGGGAGAAAAAACTCGACCCGAGGCCTTAAAAGGGCCTACCCCGAAAACGAAAGAAAACTTAACGGGGCCAAAAACTGGAAATACGGGAAGGGGAAAAAGACCGAAAGGCCCTTCTCCGAAATCCCTTTTTTCTTTTCTTTTTTTTTTTTTTTTTAAGCGAAAAGTCAAAAGACGCGCGAGGGTCAACTTAAGGGGCGCGAACGGCGCAAACACGACCGTACCGAGCGTGGACAAAAGAAGACTGACGAACACGAGCCGGTTCGGGCGGGAAGACGGCTGCGCATGCGCGGTGCGCATGGGCGTGCGAGGACTAGCAAAGGCCTTTGCTAGTGAAATTTCCGATTGGAGGGGCTGCCGTGGACGTCACCCATCAGTGAGAAGAAGCAGCCTGCTTGTCCTCGGAGAAATAGAATTTCAGCATTTATGCAGACGCGCTAAGAGGCAGCCGGAGCACACAGGAAAATTTTGTAAATGGACCCTAGATAAATGAATGAAATTAATACAAGATAAATGATAAATGAATTAAATATAAGATCTTTCATGTGGAAGAGTGGCCTAGTGGTTAGAGTGGTGGACTTTGATTATGGGGAACTGGGTTCAATTCCCACTGCAGGCACAGGCAGCTCCTTGTGACTCTGGGCAAGTCACTTAACCCTCCACTGCCCCAGGTACAAGTACCTAAGCTGCACTGAGCCTGCCATGAGTGGGAAAGCGCGGGGTACAAATTTTAAAAAAAATGGTCTCAGCACATTCAAATCAGCATGAAGTGCGAAATCTACCTCTGGGTCAAGCATCTGACCTATGAGCAGTATGTTTCAAAGAACGTATCACAAAATCATAAATGCAACTTACTGAGAGGTTTGATCTATAATTATTTCTTCTTTTGAAATAATATAGTTCTCTCCATCTTCAGACTCCAAATAACTTATGTCTGGTCCATCTAAATAGGGTGTGATAAACCTTTTATCCATTGCTGGAATCTAAAAGCAATATACCTTCTATTAGTCACAGAAGTACGGTAGAAGAGATACAGTTCAATATTTAAAGAACAATTAGATGTCAGGCACCAGACAGAACACCTAAGTACTTTCTTTTAAAACCTGGAGGCACTATATGCAAGCACTATATGTAGAGAGGAGAGGGCAGAGATAGGGTGTACAGGGAGTGAGGCAACAAACAGTCTGTACATATAGACACTGATATTCAGCATAAATCTGTATTTATCTATATCTATCTATATATATAGCTTAAACATTTGGCTCAGAGGTAGAATAACCAGGTATAACCTAGGGTGTCCGAGCCAAATGTATAATTTATACATATCATGCCGATATCTGAGAATTTCTACATATGGTTATACATATAAGTTATATTTGTATAATAAGCTGTGCTAGCTCTACATACAGTATTGCTGAATACAGAAATAATTTGAAATGTTTAGATTAGACATCTCATTATTCCCCAGATGGTCTGCTCAAAAATGACTGATATATGCAAATCTCATCTTCTAAACAAATCTAGACAGATGTATTAATGGCAAGGTGGGTTAATTTTTTAAACTCTGGAACTCATTGTCGGAGGATGTAGTAACAGCAGTTAGCGTATCTAGATTTAAGAAAAGGTTTAGACAAGTTTCTGGTGGAAAAGTCCACAGTCTGCCATTGAGATAGACATGGGGAAGTCAGTGCTTACCTTGGGATTGGTAGCATGGAATGTTGCTACTATGTGGGTTTCTGCTAGGTGATTTTGACCTAAATTGTCCACTGTTGGAAAGAGGATACTGAGCTAGATGGACCACTGGTCTGACCCAGTATGGCTATTATGTCCTTACATGCATCACTTTGCACTTGCTCGTATTAAATGTCATCTGCCAGTTGATGTCCAGTCTCCTAGTCTCATGTTCCTTTTCCAATATTTCACAATCCTCTTGTAATTTAACAACTTTGAATAACTTTGTGTCATCAGCATACTTAGAGTCTCATTTTCAAAGCACATAGACTTACAAAGTTACATAGGCAGCCATTTTGAGAAGTTTCAGTTGCCAGTCTTCTCCTGAGGATGCCGGTTGATGAAACAGGGATCTCTTATTGGGGATATCTACTACTTTCAGCATTCAGATAAGTACTTTGGACATTGTTTGTGACAACTTTACTACTAATTTTGCCTTTGAAGCTGCTGTTTTGGATTATACTGTTGAAAGATTTAGTGACTGGGACAATTGTTTCCTATTTATGTGGTACAATTTACTGCTGTTTGCAACTTATGGAATTTAGTGGAGTTTTTTTAATGACTGATGATTGAAGGTAAGCTGTTGCTGCTGTATGTCTGAAGCTCTGTTATTTCTGAGGTCTTTTTTTCTCCATAATGTTTGGGTTTGCAAGACAGTCATTTAGTGCCCTTAAAAAGATGAGAGGTGATTTTTCATTAGAGTGCTGAGTTGTTTTCATCTCTGATCATGTTTGAATTTTCATATAAGAAGTGAGGATTTAAATATTTCTCAAAATTGGAAAAGCGAGTTGGATTTTACACAGAGGGTCAATGTACTGAAAGCCTTCAAGCTCCTGCCTTGATGTCAGCCGATAGTAGTGATAGTACGGTTGATGTTTGGATCAGTCTTCTTGACTATTACTGGGTTTTGTCTAGCATGGAGCTACACAGTGCCTCATTAGTTGAATACTGCAAACAAGAAGATCATTCCACGGGGTTTGCGTATATATCATGATCCTACAATGTTTACTGATGACATTGATTTTGAATCTCTGTGGAATATGATACTTAATCGCTGTTCTTTGGACTTGATGTTCTTGTCTATTAAGTGATTAATGGTGAAGATAGATGCTGAGAAAAAGAAATATGACCAAATGATTGAATCTCATGCCAGATCAGGATCATGAAATTCAACACCAAGAGTTAAAGAATAAAATTGAAAAGTTTAAGAAAGAGTTGAAATTTCAAAAAATTAAGAAGTTCCATCGAGATAAACATGATTTAAAAGGAGGGGTATGTCTACCCATGGATGAAAACAGATCAGGAGGGGCAACCTGTGATAAAGACTGTTAAATTTCAATTCTCCTCTACTAGTTCTAGTAGTAGTAATGAGGTCATAGGGGGCCCCAATGATTCAACTGATGAGGAACGTCAGCACCAGAAGACAGGAAATTGGCATCCCAGAGACAGGGGCCAAGCATGGCAGCCAACAGCCTGTGACATGTCAGCAGCAACATCACAATCTGCCAAGGTAGATTTGTCTTCCAGAAGTTTGACAGGTGATGAACTGGCTCTCCTCTCTAGAGGTTTATCTTTATGACCCTTTTCAATTTAGGGTTGAGCTGAAAAGATTTATGTGGAAATTGAAGTTACGACTGTTTATCTTCAGGCATTGCTATAACTTATCTTGATCGGTCAAGTGGTGAAAAATCCTTCTTCCTGGACTTCAACTGGACCATTAGATCCTACCTTAGTTGTGTTAAAATCTTTAATCCTGGGGTATGTACAACTGTTTGAATCGGAAGCTCCCATGGAAACCATTTAATTTATCTAAGGAAGAACATGCAGCACTCTATTCTTTGAATACTGATACTTCTGTGGAGATGCAGAGAGCTGATAAAGGTGGTGCTGTTGTCTTCCTCAATACTGAAGATTATAAGAATGAGATCTACTCTCAGTTTGTAGATGTATCTGCGTATTTTCTCTTGGATCATGATCCTTAAGAAATGATTCTAGAACTGCTGGTCATTTTATCCTCTGGTCATCGTTTAGGATATTTGAATCAGAGTGAGTTTCAATATTTGAATTTTCAGCATTTCAAGATTCCAGTATTGTATACCTTGCCTAAGATTCATAAGAGTCTAACTGCTCTTACTGGCTTGTCCAATTGTTTCAACTTGGGATTCATTGCTTGAAAGAGTTTGTAAATATGTGGCGCATTTTTTGAAGCCGCATGTATTGTTGATTACTATGTGAAAGATACTACTCATTTCTTGCAATTATTAGATTTCGTTCAGGTGGATGCTGATTCTTTCATATTACTAGTAACATTGGATATATCTTCTCTATACACAAATATACCCCTGCATGAAGCGACACAGGATGTTCATGATGTACGTCTACAGCTCTTCGCCCCGATCTTGTATCTACTGGTTTTTTGAAACTTGTTTACCTTGCCATGACACTAAACTATTTTCTTTTTGATGGAAAATTTATATGCAAAAAAAGGGGGTGGCTATGGGTTCATCTTTTGCCTTCTTGACTGCCAACTTATTCATAGCCTGGTTCAAAGATACATGAGTATACACTCCTACTTTGTTTCATCATGTGATATACTGGTGGTGGTACTTTGATACTTTTTTGATTTGGACTGGTCCATTTGAACTATTTCAGAAGTTTCTGACCAAGTTGAATTCATGTCATCCTACTATTAGGTTTGAAGCTCATTATGACAGACAATCTTTTGTTTTTGGATGTACAATTTTCCCTGGCTATGGATAATTTAGTACTATGATTTTTGTAAAATCTATGGATTGTAATTCACTTTTTCATTTTTCTAGTATGCAACCTCAGCATTCTCATTTGGGGATTCCCTTTTCTGTTCTTGTGATTTTAGCGTATTTGCTCCTCTACTCGAGAATGTAAAGAACAAGTCTCAAATTTGATGGAGAAATTTCATACTCACAATTACCCGCACGATATTTTTAAGTGGGCAGCGAAAAGAGCTCTCTTTAATCAAAGGGAACATTTACTGAGTGGACCTACACTGGAGGAAGCACTGTGTACATCTAGTAGCACTATAGAAATGATAAGTAGTAGTAGGAAGTTTCTGATATACTGACTTTTATGATGAAATATAATGTGCAAACTCCACAAATTATGCATATCATAAACAAACATTTGGGTCTCCTGTTCGTCCATCAATGCTTTCAACAAACTCAAATTGTTTTCTCGTATACACGCAATTCTAATCTGAAAGACCATGCTGAAGTGTAGAACCATGAAGGGTTGGGTATGTGGATTGGGGGTTCTCACAGGAAATGCGGTCACTGTTCTGTTTGTGATCTTATGATTGAAGCTTCAAATTTCACAGACAATAAATTGGGTATCAATATTATGTTAAAATCTATAACTTCCTATACTTCAAGCTGTGTGATTTATTTGTTAAAGTGTCTTTGCAATTTGTTCTATATTGGATAGACTTCTCGCCAGCTTAAAACTCAGCTTATTAAACAGACACTGTGTGGTATCTAGGAAGTTATTGAAGCCTCTGGTTGCACATTGTCTTGAACAAAACCATTAGTTTTCTGCTTTTCAATGTTTTGTGCTTGAGCAATTGATTCTGGACGACCGCCAGGAAGATGTTAGTCGATGCTTGTGGCAGAGGAACAACGTTGGATCTTTAAATGAAAAACTATGTCGCCGGGGGGCGGGTTAAAACTCCACGACTGAGTGGAAAGTACTTTTTTTGATACTGAGTGTGCTATGATTGGTTTTTTTATTGACATAATCACATTTTCTTGATAGGATATAGGACATTGAAGTCTAACCCTTCCCACAGCCATTTTGAGAAGTTTCAGTTGCCAGTCTTCTCCTGAGGATGCCGGCTGGTGAAACAGGGATCTCCTATTGGGAATATCTACTATTTTCAGCATTCAGATAAGTACTTTGGACATTGTTTGTGACAACTTTACTACTGATTTTGCCTTTGAAGCTGCAGTTGTGGATTATAATGATGAAATATTTAGTGACTGGGACTGTTTCCTATTTATATGGTACAATTAACTACTGTTTGCAACTCATGGAATTTAGTGGAGTTTTTTTTTATGACAGAGCTTTCAACTATTATCGGCTGCGGCTGTATGTTTGAAGCTGCTATTTCTGAGGTTTTTGGGGTTTGCAAGGCAGTAATTTAGGGCCCTTAATAGAGGAGAGGTGATTTTTCACTAGAGTGTTGATTTCAATTACTCCAAAATTCACTGGATAAATGTTACATCAGGGAGTGTCAGGGAGATAAAATTTCTAGATGTAATAAATGATTGCTTCTTGGGGCAACTGGTCCAGGAACCAACAAGAGGGGGTGCCATTTTGGATCTGGTCCTTGGTGATGTGAAGGGTGGTGGTGTTGGGTCCCCTTGGAAACAGTGATCATAACATGATCAAGATTGAGCTACTATCTGGGATGAACCCACAAAGAAAATCTACTGTAGCTGGTGAAGTTGAAGAGGCTATTACAGCCAAAAGAATGTCCTTCAAAGAATAGAAAAAAGACCCAAATGAAAATAATTCCGCTAATAAATGAAGTAATGATTGTGTCAGATTGGTCATAAATGTTAACATGTCACCTCTCCACAAAAAACCATCACTTGACCCTACCTGTCCCTCCAACTACCGCCCCATCTCCCTCCTACCCTTCCTCTCCAAAATACTTGAGCACGCCGTTCACAGCCGCTGTCTTGATTTTCTCTCCTCTCAGGCCATCCTCGATCTGCTTCAATCCGGTTTTCGACCTCTACACTCGACAGAAACAGCACTCTCTAAAGTCTGTAATGACCTGTTCCTTGCCAAATCCAGAGGCCACTACTCCATCCTCATCCCCTCGATCTATCCGCCGCTTTTGACACTGTCAATCATGATTTACTTCTTACCACACTGTCCTCATTTGGGTTCCAGGGCTCTGTCCTCTCCTGTTTCTCCTCCTATCTCTCCCACCGAACCTTCAGAGTACACTCTCATGGATCTTCCTCCACCCCCATCCCGCTCTCTTTTGGAGTTCCTCAGGGATCTGTCCTTGGACCCCTTCTTTTTTCAAACTACACTTCTTCTCTGGGCTCACTGATCTCATCTCATGGTTTCCAGTATCATCTTTACGCTGATGACACCCAGCTCTATCTCTCCACACCAGACATCACCGTGGAGACCCAGGCCAAGGTATCGGCCTGCTTATCCGATATTGCTGCATGGATGTCCAACCGCCACCTGACCCTGAACATGGCCAAGACCGAGCTTATCGTCTTTCCACCAAAACCCACTTCTCCTCTTCCTCCACTCTCGATCTCAGTTGAGAACACCCTCATCCTCCCCGTCTCATCCGCCCGCAACCTTGGAGTCATCTTCGACTCCTCCCTCTCCTTCTCTGCGCATATCCAGCAGACAGCCAAGACCTGTCGCTTCTTCCTCTTTAACATCAGCAAAATTCGTCCTTTCCTCTCTGAGCACACCACCCGAACTCTCATTCACGCTCTCATCACCTCTCGCCTTGACTACTGCAACCTACTCCTCACTGGCCTCCCACTTAACCATCTATCCCCCCTTCAATCCGTTCACAACTCTGCTGCACGTCTTATATTCCGCCTGAACTGATATACTCATATCACCCCTCTCCTCAGGTCACTTCACTGGCTTCCGATCAAATACCGCATACAGCTCAAGCTTCTCCTTCTTACCTACAAATGCACTCAGTCTGCAGCCCCTCATTACCTCTCCACCCTCATCTCCCCTTACGTTCCCGCCCGAAACCTCCGCTCACAGGACAAATCCCTCCTCTCAGTACCCTTCTCCACCACCGCCAACTCCAGGCTCCGCCCATTCTGCCTCGCCTCTCCCTATGCTTGGAATAAACTTCCTGAGCCCTTACACCAAGCCCCCTCTCTACCCATCTTCAAATCCTTACTCAAAGCCCACCTCTTCAATGTTGCTTTCAGCACCTAACCATTATACCTTTCACGAAATCTAGACTGCCCCAATTTGACTACCCCTACTTGACTGACTGTACATTTATCCTTTAGATTGTAAGCTCTTTGAGCAGGGACTGTCCTTCTATGTTAAATTGTACAGCGCTGCGTAACCCTAGTAGCGCTTTATAAATGTCAAATAGTAGTAGGAGTAGTAGTAGTTGTGAAGGTCTTGGCGAACAGGCTGGTGAATATACTCCCAAAACTTATACAATGGGATCAAACAGGATTTGTATAGAGCAGGCAGCTGGGGGACAATGTCTGCAGAGCCTTAAACTTGATTTGACATTATCCACCGTAGACAGGATAAAGCTATCTGTGTAGCTACTGATGCAGAGAATACCTTTGACCAGGTTGAATGGCTCTACTTGACTGAAGTAATGGACCAAATGAGGTTGGGGGTGGGTGGGAAAACACCTTTGGATCATGGGTTGAGGCCTTATATGCAGAACCTAAGAGTGCCTTGTGAGTTAAGGCCTTATATATGGAACCTAAGAGTGCCATTATGGTCAACAATACCCGGTTGGAGGAATTTTTGCTATCTAGAGAAACAAGTTACAGTTGGAGCTTGGGAGGCGTGGTTGGGAGAACATTTGGGACACGACAGTTGGGATATAGTTTATCGTTGTGTGCACAAATGTGTATTTATTACTAACTATAGACAGCTGCAGTTCCAATTGGTAAACAGAATATATTGGACTCCTTCCAGAAAAGGCAAAGGATGGAAGAATGGGGCTATGCTGGAGAAATTGCAGAATGAAAGGATGGACAGGTGTGTGGGACAGAGTGTGACAGTGGATTGGGGAGAATTGGGCAAATAATAGCAAAGTCTACTTGTCAGGGCTTGTTCTATGTTGAGACTCGCTGGCTAGACCCCCCTAAGGGCACTGCCCATCTTCTGATACTGGTGGCCAATTGCTAGGACATGGAAGGATGAAAAAGGCCCTGCTCTATCCTTATGGTTTGATCTCCTCAGAGATCTATGGATGTATGACAAACTCACCAAAGAATTATATGGGGCCAGGAGAGCATAGATACCACAATGGGACACAGTAACTGGGATAGGATGACATCTACTCACTTTGCTTCAAAATCATGAAAGGGTTAGGTTGACAGTTTGAAGTTACCACTGCTGGGAATCCAACAACGCAATGTTTGAAACATCTTTTAGGTTAACTGATTGGGGGGGGGGGAGGGGGGAAGAGAAATGGATACAGGAACCAATGCTATATACTGGCTGGTTAAATGGTTTTGAATATTGGGGGTGGGGGAACAGTTCAAAGGTGTAATTGACAAGTCAGTCTTTCTCCTCCAAGAGATGCATACTCTATCAGATCTTCTTCTCTCCTCCTCTCTCTCCTTGCCCAATTATCTCTGTAGCTCCCGAGATGGCACTGTCCCCAGGGTCCACAGGTGGCAATCCAGGACCAATCAGGAACTGTATACATCTGGCCAGCACAATGAGGGGCCTTTGGGCTTCCAGAAGCACCACCTTATCAGTAGTAGTACAGGATGTCTCGCCAACAAGGTAAACAACAAGCATGACCTCATCCCTGGCTTTCTGTGAAACCCTCTCCTCCACAGCTTCACACCAAGGCACACTTCTTGTTGCAACTCAGAATCCATCTCCTACTTTGCGTAAGTATGACTCGAGCAACATGCTGCAGCCGGGAATGATTGACCTACTACTCTGTTCAGTATTTTCACAAAAGGTGGTTCATGACCTAACCAGACCTCAGGCAAAAGGTGAGATACAGGGTATGCCCCTACAGTGCGCTACTACCACTGCTACACACTTATTGAATACTCTCGGGGAAGAATCAAGTCCAAAAGGAAGAACCCTGAATTGGTAAAAAGAATTGCAAATCTGGAACTTAACTATACACAAACTGTGTGAGAGTGCAGCCAGGAACAGAACAAAATGGGCCTAGGAGGGTGGAGTTGGAATTGTGCAGAACTGTCTGCCAAACCAACTATCTTGTCAGGTATTTTGCTCATGGCAATAGTGAGATGTGAATGTGTGGACTGAAGACCAACCAAACTGCAGCCTTGGAAATTTTCTTCTATAGAGGCTAACCTCAAGTGGGCTACCAAAGCTGCCATGGCTCTAACATTATAAGCCTTGAAATGACCCTTAAGAGTCGGCTCACCCTGGGAATAAGTGAAAGAAATACAATATGCCAGTCAACTGGAGATTGTGCATTTCCCGATGATGACCCCAATCCTGTTGGGATCAAAAGAAACAAAAAGCCAGATGGACTGTTTGCTCCAGGTAAAAGGCCAATGCACGATTACAGTTCAAGGTGTGCAGTGCACTTTCGTCAGGATTGGCATAACTCTTGGGAAACATGTTAGAAGGATGATAAGACTGATTTAGATGGAACTCAGACACAACCTTAGGAAGGAACTTAGAGTGCATGTGGAGAACTAATCTGTTATGATGACATTTTGTGAAAGGTGGATCTGCTACTTAGGCCTAAAGCTCACTGACCTTGCAAGCTGAAGGAACATCTACCAAAAACAAGACCTTCCAAGTCAAGTACTTAGGCTTGGCCACTATTGGAAATAGGATACTGGGCTAGATGGACCATTTGTCTGACCCACTATGACTACTCTTATGTTCTTAGATGACAGGAATCAAGTGGCTCAAAAGGAGCTTTCATCAGCTAGGTGAGGATGATGTTGAGGTCCCATGACAGGCAGAGGTTTGATAGGGGGCTTTGTCAACAGCAAACCTCTCATGAAGTGAACAACTAGAGGCTCTCCATAGATGGGCTTGCCATCCACACAGTGATGGTCAGCACGAATTCCACTGAAGTGAACCCCAGAGAGGTACAGAAGGTATTCAAGCAGGGTCTGTGTAGGGCAATAAAAAGGACCTACAGACTTGCTCTCATGCCAGATGGCAAACAACCTCCATTTGAAAGAATAATACCTCTTGTTGGAATCTTTCCTGGAAGCACCTCAGGAAGATGCAAGGAAGCAAACTCTAACCTCTCAACATCTAGGCTGTGAGGGCCAGGGACTGGAGATGGGTTGTAGATAGATTCCTTTTTATGCATTAAGAGGGTCAGCAAACACTCCAATCTCCAAGGTTCTTCAGAGGATAACTCCAAAATAAGAGGGAACCAAATCTGTCTGCGCCAATCTGGGGCGATTAGGATCATAGTTCCCCGGTCTTACCCAACTTTCAGTAAAGTCTTCCCCATGAGAGGGATGGGAGGATACTCACACAGAAGGCCATTCCCCTAACGGAGGAGGAAGGCATCCAACGCTAGTCACGGGAGGATATAAACACAGAAGGCCATTCCTCCAGTGAAGGAGGAAGGCATCCGACACTGTCGTTTGCCCTGAGCCTGGAACAGTAATGAGGGATATTGTAATTGAATGGAGAGGAAGAGATCCACAGAGCGGGGTGCCCCACACTTGGAAAATCTCATAGGCAATGCCCATGCTGAGTGACCACTCTTGCGGTTGCAATGACCCTGCTCAGTCAGCCAGGCTGTTGAATTTGCCCACCAGGTATGTGGCTCTTAACTATCCTGTTCTAGAAAGCCCACTGCCACATTCGGATGGCCTCCTGACACAGAGGGTATGATCCGATATCCCCCTGGTTGTTGGTGTAATACACTGCAACCTGATTGTCCATTTGAATGAGTGCAATTTGGTTGAACAGCTGATCTCTGAAAGCATTTAGAGCATTCCAGACTGCTCGTAATTCCAAAACGTTTATGTGAAGTTCTGTCTCCTGAGCTGACCAAGCACCCTGAGTGTGAAGCCCATCCAAGTGAGCTCTCCACCCCAAGTGGGATGCATTCGTCATCATCACTTTCAGGGGCTGAGGAATTTTGAATGGAAGTCCCACAGTCAAATTGGAATGAACTGTCCACCAGAGCAGGGGCTGAACCAACTCCGGTGTTACCCAGATGCCATCCGCCAAGTTCCCGGAGGTTTGACACCACTGGGAAGCTAGGGTCCACTGGGCAGCTCACATGTGAAGACGTGCCAAGGTAGCGACATGCACAGAGAAGGCTATGTGGCCTAGTAACCTCAACACCTGCTGAGTGTGACCTGCTGACTGGTTTGAACCCGTGTCGAGTGCAACTCGAGTGTCTGCTCTCGGCACAGAGAGAAAGGCAGGCGCCTGCTGTGTGTCTAGCAGGGCTCCAATGAGCTCCAACTGCTGAACCAGGAGCAGATGGGACTTGGGGTACTTTAAAATGAACCCTAGC
Source organism: Microcaecilia unicolor (assembly GCF_901765095.1). NCBI lineage: Eukaryota > Metazoa > Chordata > Amphibia > Gymnophiona > Siphonopidae > Microcaecilia > Microcaecilia unicolor. The sequence continues at coordinate 160,815 of NW_021963033.1, read as the reverse complement.
AGCTCTAGCACCCGAATAGTTCCCACATGGACTCCTGAGCACCATCCTTCAACGTGCTCTTCACCAGCCAACTGTCCAGGTAGGGAAACACATGGTCTCCCAATCTGCGTAGTGACGCTACACAAATGGTGAAAACCCTGGGAGCTGATGCCAGGCCAAAGTGATATATTCCCACCTGAAATCGGAGATACTTCCTCTGGCATGGAAATATTGGGTATGACTGTAGGCATCCTTTAAGTCCACAGAACATAGCCAATCTTGAGCCTTAATCATTGGGATAAGGGTGCCCAGGGAAACCATCCAGAACTTTTCTGTGACCAGGAATTTGTTCAGGGCCCTTAGGTCTAGGATGAGACGCATCCTCCCTGTCTTCTTTGGAACAAGGAAGTACCTGAAATTAAATCTCTTCCCTTTTTCCCCTGGTGGAACAGGCTCGACTGTGAGGGTCTTTAGAAGGGCAGAGAGTTCCTTTGCAAGTATTGCTTTGTGATGAAAGCTGAAGCAAGACGCTCTTGGAGGGAAATTTGGTGGTCTTTGATGCTAATGCAGGGTGTACCAGAGATGGATAACCCACTGGTTGAAGGTTATGAGGGGCCACCTGTTTTGGAAAAAAAAACACTGCCTCCTCCCACTAGTAGGCTGTCCGGAATGGTCATTGTTACGGCGGCTATGCTCTACTGGAGTCGGTCAAAAACTTGCCCCCTGTTTTGATTAGGGAACCAGCTGGGCCTTAGATGCATGCTGTTGACAAGAACAAGCGTGCTGGGGCTGAGACTGCTGAGAAGAGCAAGAATGAGGAGTGTACCTATGCCTCTATGAGTAGTATAATTCTCTCTTTGACTTGCCTGAAAACCTTCTGGATGAGGAGGGTGCAGAAGGCATCCAGTGGGAGACAGTATCGATGGTATCAGTGTGCTTTTTTTATGAGATCCACAACCTCTTCCACCTTCTGTCCAAAAAGACTTACCCCCCCACCCACCCCCCGTGGCATCTGCCAACGTCTGCTAGACCACAGTGTACAAGTCAGAGACACGCAGCCTTGAGAGTCTGCGCATTGCTATACTCTTGGCAGAAATCCTGGATGCCACATCAAGTATCATAAGCGCCCCTGGCTAGGAATTTACATGTGTATAGCAAGCCAATCCAGGTGCAGAATGAGTGTATAGGTTGCCTTAAATATTATTAGGATTTGATAAAAAAAACGATCCCAAAATGCAAATTCCAGTGTGGCCTCACAAAATATATTTTACCAATCACAAATCAATGCAAATGTTTTCAATATACAGATCAAATGATAGCAGTACAAATGAGAAAAATTGTAAAAATCTTACCATTTTTCTATAAGCAAGAGATAGGTCCTTCAAAACATCATCGTTTAACACATCCAATGCTCTAAAAAAAATTTGAAAAACAAAACACACACATAAGTTCTATTTTTAGGATTATTAAAACAGTCCAGGTAGGTGCTTTCTCACATATTATGATCACATACTTTGTAAACTGGAATTGTCAGAAGACAGTTGCACACAACTGAATCTAAGAATGCAGGGCTAGAAGGTACAACATTTTAGATATAACAAAGAATGGGCCTCTTTTACCAAACCGTGCTAACCATTCCCAAACGACAATGCTGATGAAGCTCATTCAAACTTGAATGGGCTTTGTTGGCATTGCTGCACCGGGATTGCTAGAATGTTTGGTAAAAGAGGACCTATATAACCAAAAATACTATTCCCACTCCCACAAAACAAAACAAAAACAAAACACAAAATTGCACTATGTATACTGATCTTGGTTGTAGTGTTTTTAATCACATATTTGAGACTAATAATAATCTAGCTTTATACAGTACTATCAAATCCTTGTATTTCTTAACATGTATATACTCATTGAGGGTAATTTTAAAATAGGTTGCCTACGTTGGGAGGACAAAAAAGACACACAGGTGCCTATGGCACTCATTTTCAAAAGAGAAAAATGTCTCAAAAATGGTACCAAGCAGCACATGGACATTTTTCACTGGAAAACATCCCAAGTCATGATTTTCAAAACTCAGAATTGAACTGATTTCTTTGCAGTTCATCTAAATCGCAAGGGTGCGTGTTGGGGTCATGTTTTGGGCAGGCCCAGAATTTGGACATTTTTCAGGGATAATGGAACAAGATAAAAACATCTAGAGCAAAAACTTGGACTTCGTCATCTGGACCTATTGTTGCCTGTTGTTTCACATGCTTTTAAGAAGTGCTGCCTGACATTGTTGAGCCCCCGGAGCACCTTGTTTGGGGCTTCCTCCGTGCAAGTCAGCTGTCATCTGAGCCTGGTCAGGTCTATAGCTAGTCCCACCCCTTCAGTGACATCACTCTTGGGTGTGTGGTCAGAAGAGCCAGGTTGGTGCTAGACCAGCGAGTGCCTCCTTGGTCGCATCGACGAAGAAGCAAGCTAAGGAGTTTCTTATTTGGGGCCACTGTGCAAGTTAGCTGTTGTCCGAGCCTGGTCAGGACTATCGCTAGCCCAGCCCCCTGAGTGATATCACTCTTGGGCACGCAGTCAAAAGGGCCGGGTCAGTGCTAGAGTCAGTGCTGCTGCTGTTGTCTGCTGTTTCTCATCCTTGGAGTCAGAAGTACTGCCAGATGTCGGTGACCTCCCCCACCCCAAGCACCTTGTTTGGAGCTTCCTCCATGCGTCAGCTGTCATCTGAGCCTGGTCAGGACTATCGCTAGCCCCACCCCTTCAGTGACATCACTCTTGGGTACATGGTCAAAAGGACAAGGTCGGCACCAGAGCAGCAAGCTCCTCCTTGGTCTCACCGACAAAGGAGCAACCTAAGGAGTTTCTTAGGTCGCTCCTTCGGGCGGATTGGATTGATGGTTGGAGGGATTTTGAATTGTGGGATTGGGGTGTGTGTTTTAGTTTTTATAGCAGAGATTGAAATGATTACTGGAAGGGGGAGATATGGGCAGTTGGAGTGGAGTTCATGTTGTAGGCATCAGGAGTTAGAGTGTTTGAAACAAGTATGGATTTGATGGAAGGAGAGTTTCATGGGCGAGGTTGTGAATATTGATTAATGCAAGGTCTGTTAAGAATAAGGTCATGGTGGTGAATAATTTGTTGGATGATGAGGGTTATGACAGTCTTTGTGTGACTGAGTCATAGTTGTTGAAGTCTGATTTGGTGGTTGCAAGGCACTGTTGTCCTGAGGGTTTTAAGTAGAAGTGAGCTTGTCATTATAGAAAGTGAAGAGGGTGTGTGATGGTGTTTTTTTACAATTTGTTTTTAATTTTAAGGTGGTGTGTGTGAATGTTTCTGATTTTGGGGAGTTTTGCTAGTTAACAATGATTATATGGTGCTTGCTGTGTTGTATTGTCCACCTGGTATGATGAGTGATGATTGTTCCTCACTGGTAGAAGTTTTCTTAAGTCAGGTGTCTGATTTTGATAGTGTTTGTTTGTTGGGAGATTATAATATTCCATTTGACCCAGTAGGGGATATGCTTTTACAAAGGGATCATTCTTTGTCAGTACTGAATTTGACGCAGTTGGTATCTGGGGCAACACATTGTGCTAAGCAAGTGTTGGATTTGGTATTTTTATTGCAGGGCTTGGAGAGGGCTTTATGTCAGTCGCCAGTTGAACGTATGGAGGGGCATTTTTGATATGATGTCCAAAATCTGTATAGGAAAAAAGGCCATTTTCAAAAAAGAAAAACATCTTTTTTTTCTGAAAATACTGTTTAAAACATGGTTTTGTCATTTGGACATTTTGTTCTTGCTCCATTAAAAAAAAAAAAAAAAATGTCCAAGTGAAAAACACACAAAATCAAGTCATTGGGATGTAGGAGGAGCCAGCATTTTTAGTAGACTGGTCTCCCGGACATTCCAAGAGATAAATCGGGCACCTTACGGGACACTGCAGTGGACTTCAAAAACATGTTCCCAGATAAACATCTCACCATTGCACCCTTATTTTGTCTGAGCCCCCCAACCCCCCCCCCCCCAAACCCAGTACCCCCAACTGTACACCACTACAGTAGCCCTTATGGGTGAAGGAGACACCTATATGTGGGTACAGTGGGTTTCTGGTGAGTTTTGGAGGGCTCACAGTTTCTACCACAAATATGACAGGTAGCTATGGTACACTGCACTGACTACTACACTACTCCAGGGACCTGCATGCTGCTCTAATAGACCTGGCTCTAAAATCTGAGGCTTTCATAGAGGCTGGGAAGTCATATTTTTATTCACATACTTGGGGGTGGGAGGGGGTCAGTGACCACTAGGGGGGAGGTGGGGGGGTCATACCTCATTCCCTCCAGTGGTCATCTGATCATTTAAGGCACCCTTTTGTGCCTTATTCATTATAAAAACAGGTCTAGCTCAAAACGTTTTAGTTTTAGTCCTGGACAGTTTTGTTCCATTATGGCTGTAAAACGTCCAAGTCTTAGGAACACCCAAATCCCGCCCTTAACACACCCCCGACATGCCCCCTTGTGTTTTGAATGCACTTCTGACAGACTTCATAGAAAAACGTCTAAAAATTGGTTTTGAAAATATTGATTTGGATGTTTTTGTGAGAAAAATGTCCAAATGCTGCTTTATGCCACTTTTTAGACATTTTTCTCTTTCGAAAATGAGCTCCACAGTGTCATGGTCAGATCATTATTTAATTTATTTTGCTCTACATTTTGCATCTTCAAAGGTGGAGGTTTTCGTAAAGAAGGAAAAAATTCAGGTCCATGCTCCAGTTGATGTTGACTTACTAGGGGAAAGGGTATGATACATACCTGTAGCAGTTGTTCTCCGAGGACAGCAGGCTGATTGTTCTCACGACTGGGTGACGTCCGCGGCAGCCCCCACCAACCGGAAAGAAGCTTCGCGGGACGGTCGGCACGCAGGGCACGCCCACCGCGCATGCGCGGCCGTCTTCCCGCCCGTGCGCGACCGCTCCCGCCAGTTGAATAACTAGCAAAAGATGAAACACACAACTCCAAAGGGGAGGAGGGAGGGTAGGTGAGAACAATCAGCCTGCTGTCCTCGGAGAACAACTGCTACAGGTATGTATCATACCCTTTCTCCGAGGACAAGCAGGCTGCTTGTTCTCACGACTGGGGTATCCCTAGCTCTCAGGCTCACTCAAAACAAGAACCCAGGTCAATTGAACCTCGCAACGGCGAGGGTACAACAGAAATTGACCTACGAAGAACAACTAACTGAGAGTGCAGCCTGACCAGAATAAATTCGGGTCCTGGAGGGTGGAGTTGGATTTACACCCCAAACAGATTCTGCAGCACCGACTGCCCGAACCGACTGTCGCGTCGGGTATCCTGCTGGAGGCAGTAATGAGATGTGAATGTGTGGACAGATGACCACGTCGCAGCCTTGCAGATCTCTTCAATAGTGGCTGACTTCAAGTGGGCCACCGACGCTGCCATGGCTCTGACACTATGAGCCGTGACATGACCCTCAAGAGTCAGCCCAGCCTGGGCGTAAGTGAAGGAAATGCAATCTGCTAGCCAATTGGAGATGGTGCGTTTCCCGACAGCGACCCCTAGCCTGTTAGGGTCGAAAGAAATAAACAGTTGGGCGGACTGTCTGTTGGGCTGTGTCCGCTCCAAGTAGAAAGCCAATGCTCTCTTGCAGTCCAATGTGTGCAACTGACGTTCAGCAGGGCGGGTATGCGGCCTGGGGAAGAATGTTGGCAAGACAATTGACTGGTTAAGATGGAACTCCGACACCACCTTCGGCAGGAACTTTGGGTGGGTGCGGAGCACTACTCTGTTGTGATGAAATTTGGTATATGGAGCATGAGCTACCAGGGCTTGAAGCTCACTGACCCTACGAGCTGAAGTGACTGCCACCAAGAAAATGACCTTCCAGGTCAAGTACTTCAGATGGCAGGTATTCAGTGGCTCGAAAGGAGGTTTCATCAGCTGGGTGAGGACGACGTTGAGATCCCATGACACAGTAGGAGGCTTGGTGGGGGGCTTTGACAAAAGCAAGCCTCTCATGAATCGAACGACTAAAGGCTCTCCAGAGATGGCTTTACCTTCCACACGATAATGGTAAGCACTAATCGCACTAAGGTGATTCCTTACTGAGTTGGTCTTGAGGCCAGACTCTGATAAGTGCAGAAGGTATTCAAGCAGGTTCTGTGCAGGGCAAGAACGAGGTTCTAGGGCCTTGCTCTCACACCACACGACAAACCTCCTCCACTTGAAAAAGTAACTCTTTTTAGTGGAATCCTTCCTAGAGGCAAGTAAGACCCGGGAGACACCCTCAGACAGACCCAACGCAGTGAAGTCTACGCCCTCAACATCCAGGCCGTGAGAGCCAGAGACTGAAGGTTGGGGTGCAGCAACGCTCCGTCGTTCTGCGAAATGAGAGTCGGAAAACACTCCAATCTCCACGGTTCTTCGGAGGACAACTCCAGAAGAAGAGGGAACCAGATCTGACGGGGCCAAAAAGGCGTGATCAGAATCATGGTGCCGCGGTCTTGCTTGAGCTTCAGTAAGGTCTTCCCCACCAAAGGTATGGGAGGATAAGCATACAGGAGGCCGGTCCCCCAATGGAGGAGAAAGGCATCCGACGCTAGCCTGCCGTGTGCCTGAAGTCTGGAACAGAACAGAGGCAGCTTGTGGTTGGTCTGAGAGGCGAAAAGGTCCACCGAGGGGGTGCCCCACGCTCGGAAGATCTTGCGTACCACTCTGGCATGGAGCGACCACTCGTGCGGTTGCATGACTCTGCTCAGTCTGTCGGCCAGACTGTTGTTTACGCCTGCCAGGTACGTGGCTTGGAGGAGCATGCCGAACCGACACGCCCAACGCCACATCCCGACGGCCTCCTGGCACAGGGGGCGAGATCCGGTGCCCCCCTGCTTGTTGACGTAATACATTGCAACCTGATTGTCCGTCCGAATTTGGATAATTTGGCAGGACAGCCGATCTCTGAAAGCCTTCAGTGCGTTCCAGATCGCTCGGAGCTCCAGGAGGTTGATCTGCAGATCCTTTTCCTGGAGGGACCACAGACCCTGGGTGTGAAGCCCATCGACATGGGCTCCCCACCCCAGGCGAGATGCATCCGTCGTCAGCACTTTCGTGGGCTGCGGAATTTGGAATGGACGTCCCAGGGTCAAATTGGTCCGGATGGTCCACCAGAGCAGTGAAGTGCGGCAACTGGTGGAGAGCCGGATGACATCTTCTAGATTCCCGGTAGCTTGGAACCACTGGGAAGCTAGGGTCCATTGAGCAGATCTCATGTGAAGACGAGCCATGGGAGTCACATGAACTGTGGAGGCCATATGACCCAGAAGTCTCAACATCTGCCGAGCTGTGATCTGCTGAGACGCTCTGGTCTGCGAAGCCAGGGCCAAGAGATTGGTGGCCCTCGCTTCGGGAAGGTAGGCCTGAGCCGTCTGGGAATTCAGCAGCGCTCCTATGAATTCCAGAGATTGAGTTGGCTGGAGATGGGACTTTGGGTAATTTATCACAAACCCCAGCAGCTCCAGAAGTTGAATAGTGCACTGCATGGACCGGAGGGCTCCTGCCTCCGAGGTGTTCTTGACCAGCCAATCGTCGAGATATGGGAACACGTGCACTCCCAGCTTGCGTAGGTAGGCCGCAACCACCACGAGACACTTTGTAAACACTCGTGGGGCAGAGGCGAGCCCAAAGGGCAGCACACAATACTGAAAGTGGCGTGCGCCCAGGCGGAATCTGAGATACTGTCTGTGAGCTGGCAGTATCGGTATGTGAGTATATGCGTCCTTTAAATCCAGGGAACATAGCCAATCGTTTTTCTGAATCATTGGCAGAAGGGTGCCCAAGGAAAGCATCCTGAACTTTTCTTTGACCAGGAATTTGGTCAGGCCTCTCAGGTCTAGGATGGGACGCATCCCCCCTGTTTTCTTTTCCACAAGGAAGTACCTGGAATAGAATCCCTGCCCTTCCTGCCCGGGTGGTACGGGCTCGACCGCATTGGCGCTGAGAAGGGCGGAGAGTTCCTCTGCAAGTACCTGCTTGTGATGGGAGCTGAAAGACTGAGCTCCCGGAGGACAATTTGGAGGCAGGGAGGCCAAATTCAGGGCGTATCCGCACCGCACTATTTGGAGAACCCACTGGTCGGAGGTTATGAGAGGCCACCTTTGGTGAAAAAATTTTAACCTCCCTCCGACCGGCAGATCGTCCGGTACTGACACTTGTAGGGCGGCTATGTTCCCGTGGATCCAGTCAAAAGCCCGTCCCCGGCTTTTGCTGTGGAGGCGCAGGGGGCTGCTTAGGCGCACGCTGTTGACGAGAACGAGCGCGCTGGGGCTGTCCCTGTGCCTGACGAGGCCTTCGGGCCGGCTGGTTGTACCTACGCTTCGCAAAAGAATAGGGTGCAGCCTGCCGGGCCCGGGAAAAACGCCCACCTGTGGGGGCGGATGCTGAAGGCGCCCGGTGGGAGAGCTTGTCGAGAGCGGTTTCCCGCTGGTGCAGTTGGTCCACCATCTGCTCGACCTTCTCACCAAAAATGTTATCCCCCCGGCAAGGGACGTCAGCCAGTCTCTGCTGGGTGCGGTTGTCCAGGTCAGAGGCACGCAGCCCTGAGAGCCTGCGCATCACTATACCTTGGGCCGCAGCACGAGACGCCACGTCACAGGTGTCAAAAATACCCCTGGACAGGAACTTTCTGCAAGCCTTCAGCTGCCTGACCACCTCCTGATAAGGCCTGGACTGCTCCGGCGGGAGCTTATCGACCAGGTCCGCCAGCTGTTGCACATTGGTCCGCATGTGTATGCTCATATAGAGCAGGTATGACTGGATGCGGGTCACGAGCATGGAGGATTGGTAGGCCTTCCTCCCAAACGAGTCCAGAGTGCGAGACTCCCGCCCCGGGGGCGCCGAGGCGGTATCCCTCGAACTCCGTGCCCTCTTGAGAGCAGAATCCACGACCGCCGAGTCATGGGGCAATTGGGGCCGCATGAGCTCCGGGTCAGAGTGGATCCTGTACTGGGACTCTGCTTTCTTGGGAATGGTGGGGTTAGTTAATGGTCGCACCCAGTTCCGAAGCAGCGTCTCCTTCAGGACATTGTGCAGCGGCACCGTGGAGGACTCTCTAGGTGGTGATGGATAGTCGAGGACCTCGAGCATCTCGGCCCTCGGCTCTTCCACAGAGACCACGGGGAAGGGAATGCTGATAGACATATCCCGCACAAAGGAGGCAAAGGAGAGACTCTCAGGAGGCGAGAGCTTCCTCTCCGGTGAAGGCGTGGGGTCCGAGGGAAGGCCCGTAGACTCCTCCGAGGAGAAATATCTCGGGTCCTCCTCTTCCCCCCACGAGTCCTCATCCTCGGTATCGGACATTAGCTCATGTAGCTGAGTCCGGTACCGGGCCCGGCTCGACGTCGAGGCACCAAGGTCTCGGTGTCGTCGAGTGGTGGACTCCCGCGCCGGCGGGGACGGAGCTCCCTCCATCGACGTCGACGGGGACTCCACCTGCGTGGCAGTCGAGACCGGCACCGCAAGCGGCGGCGGTGTCGACGGCCCCGGCGGCGGGCTAGAGCTCGCCGGCGCCACAGTCATCGGCCCTGGTGCATCAGCCCTTCCAGGATCCCCGGAAGGATGGCTCTGAGGCACTCGTCCAGGCCCGCTGCCGGGAAAGGCGGTGGGGCCGGTAAGGGTGTCGGTGCCGGAAGCTGCTGGGAGCCAGGAGACGGCACCGAGGTGCCGGAACCCCGACGCGTCGGTACCTCCACAACCGACGGGGACCTCTCCTCTCGACGATGACGCTTCGGCGTCGACTCCTCTTCGGGATGCACCGAGGGCGCCCGGTGACGACGCTTCTTGTCCTTTTTTCGATGCACGTCACCGGCGCCGGAGGGCATGGAGGAGGAGGAGGTCGATCCCCCTCGATCTCGAGGTACCGGGTCAGACAGGGTTCGGTCCCGTGGCTCACGAGCTGAGGGAGTGACCGGGGCCGACTGCCCGCGCGGCCTCTCAACCCCACTCTCACCGGCGGGCCGACGGGACCTGTTCTCCTGGGGTCGCTGCCATCGGTGCCGATGTCTCGGGCATCGATACCGGTACCGAAGAACCGGCCTTCGATACCGATGCCGTCGACGTCGAGGGGCCGGCGCAAGTTCCAAAAAGACGGTCCCGCAGAACTTGCCTCGCAACCTGAGTCCGTTTCCGGAGACCGAGACACAAAGCACACGACTTGAGATTGTGCTCCGGCCCGAGGCACTGGAGGCACCAAGCGTGGGTGTCGGTCTGCAAGATCGGCCGGCCGCAGCGACCACACTTTTTAAATCCACTCGGGACCTTCGAGGACATCGACGGAAAAATCGCGTCGGCGAAGTCAAAGTCGTCAATGGTGGCTAAAATCACACCACGAAAAAATAAACGACCGAGCGACCACTAGGCCGCAACGTGGCGTCCCCGCTAGAAGCGAGGGAAAAGGGGAGCGCGTGCTCCACACGCGCAGATTTGTTGTTGTTTTTTTTTTTTTTTTAACAAACAAGAAAAGGGAAAACCGAACGGTAATCCGAAGCGAAGCGACGATCCGCGTAAACGCGGTCGAAAAATCCGGCGGCTGAAAACAGAGAGAGTGGCAAAAGCACAACTCTCTCCAGTCGCGGAAAAAAAGGAACTGGCGGGAGCGGTCGCGCACGGGCGGGAAGACGGCCGCGCATGCGCGGTGGGCGTGCCCTGCGTGCCGACCGTCCCGCGAAGCTTCTTTCCGGTTGGTGGGGGCTGCCGCGGACGTCACCCAGTCGTGAGAACAAGCAGCCTGCTTGTCCTCGGAGAAATATGGATACCTATGTTGGATATTGTTGAGGATCATTCTGCTGATGAGGTGGTAGAGATTTGGAATAGGACTTTATTATTAGCTTTGGATGAGGCTGCCCCTATGAAAACAGTGGTTAAAACAGCAAATTATAAGCCTTGTTTGTGGCGGACTGAACCTGTGAAGCAGGTTCGAAGGGAATTATGACAGGCGGAGAGATGGTGGCGGAAATCTAATGCTGTGAATGACTTGGAGAGCTATAAGTTGCATCTTGTGCAGTATCTTAATCTCTGTGAATGATAGCAGAATGAATATTATAAAAAGAGGGTGTATGATGCCTTAAATAGGCCTTGTGAGTTATATCAGACACTGAAGTTTTTAATGCATGGTTATAGGGCTGAGGGGGAGTGTTTGGGGCCGGATATGAACAGCTATGCTGCTTTATTAGAGAATAAGATGGATCAATTGGATAGGAGGGTAAATTATGTGAGGATGGATAAGCTGGAGGAGCTGGAGGATTTAGAGGTAAAATGGATGAGTTTCAGTTCATTGATGGATCAGTAATAGAAAGAATTGTGTCCATAGTGGAATTAGAAAAGGTTCAATGAAGAGCAATCAAAATGATAAAGGGGATGGAACTCTTCTCATATGAGGAATAGCTAAAGAGGTTAGGGCTCTTCAGCTTGGAAAAGATATGGATGAGGGGAGATATGATTGAGGTCTACAAAATCCTGAGATGTGTAGAACGAGTAGAAGGGAATCAATGTTTTACTCCTTCAAAATGTGCAAAAACTAGGGAACACTCAAGGAAGTTAAATGGAAATACTTTTAAAACAAATAAGAGGAAACATTTTTTCACTCAATGAATAGTTAAGCTCTGGAACTCTTTGCTGGAGGATGTATGAACAGTGGTTAGAGTTTCTGAGTTTAGAAAAGGTTTGGACAACTTTCTATTGAGACAGATATGGGGAAGCTACTGCTTGCCCTGGGGATTGGTAGCATGGAATGTTGCCACTATTTGGGTTTCTGCCAGGTACTTGTGACCTGGCTTGGCCACTGTTGGAAACAGGATACTGGGCTAGATGGACCATTGGTCTGACCCAGTATGGCTATTCTTATGTTTTAGTTACACAAGTGTCAACATTCTGGGACAGACTGAAGGTCCATCAACCCCAGTATCCTGTTTCCAACAGTGGCCAATCCAGGTTACAAGTACCTGGCAAGATCCCAAAACAGTACAATACATTTTATGCTGCTTATCCTAGAAATAAACAGTGGATTTTCCACAAGTCCATCTTAATAATGGCTTATGGGGACTGGATAAGAATCAATGTTTTTGTCTTATCTCTTTGGATGTCTCTTTCCCAAACTGAACAGCCCTAACCTCTTTAGCCTTTCCTCATACAAAAGGAGTTCGATCCCCTTTATCATTTTAGTAACTCTTCTTTGAACCTTTTTTTAATTCCACTATATCTTTGTTGAGATATGGCGACCAGAACAGAACACAATACTTAAGGTGTGGACGCACTATGGCGCGTTTAATAAAGTTCTGCAATTTTTCACAAATCCCCTCTTCCAGAAGAACAACAAACCTATTCTATGTACCCCTTCCAATAACGGGCAGCCCTTCTGCAAACCTTTCATAATGAACAGAATTCATTTGATTATTTCTGGGTTTTTTTAACCTCCAAACATTAATTTCCTTCACTCAGTCCTATAATCCCACTTATGTTCAATTCATTCATTGATAAATCTAGAAAAGTCTTGTCACTTTGCTTTACCATCAGTTTATTTTTTATTTCAATTGTGAAGTCCGTTCCTTAAGTTGTAATAGGTACTGTTCATGTTTACCTCTTTCAGGATGTCCACTTTTATACTCTTTCTGACAATTTGTTTTTCAAAATCATATCAGTATTTTCCCTCTTGCTTTGATTTACTTTTCCAACAGTGACTTGTTACCTCTCCTTTAGAACACTGTTGTTCCCCTTTACAAAGAACTCTGCACCCTGCCAACAAGATGCACGTTCAGCTACTCAGAATAACAAAACACCAAGAAGAGTTAACAAATGAAATAGATAAAGAGTGCTTATCCTTTAGGTATGCTTGACATCTGGCTTAAAAAGGTTTGACATCTGGTTTAAAAAGGTTTGGACAAATTCCTGGAGGAAAAGTCCATAATCTGCTATTGAGACAGACATGGGAAGCAACTGCTTGCCCTGGGATTTGTAGTATGGAGTGTTGCTACGATTTCAGTTTCTGCCAGGTACTTGTAACCTGGCTTGGCCACTGTTTGGAAAACAGGATACTGGGCTAGACGGACCATTGGTCTAACCCAGTATGGCTACTTTTATGTTCTTATACTCAAAGACAACTCGTGTAAGGGCCAACTGTTCCTTGTCTACTGTCATCTAATATATTAATCTATTGTGCAGGACTGTACTCGTTTATTATGTAACTTCCCTCCTCTCTTTCTCACACACACATTCTCAGACATACATAATCCTCTCCCCTCAACAACCGAAGCCCAACTCTCTCAATCTTCCTTCTCTCCCAGATCTCAGCATTCTCCCCTTTAATCTCTCCTGCTCAGACTCCAATACTCTCCTTTTCTCCCTCTCTGACCCACCACTTTCTTCCTGTCCTCGATCCCTGAATACTCCTCTTCCATCCACTTCCCCCACTTATACCTCACCACAATTCTTTCCTTTCCAAACTCAATAAGCTTCTCTTTTCCTTCTTGGAACCCACCCAGCTCCCAAACTCTTAACAATTCCATCTACCTGGTTGGCTGCAAATGTTTCCTTCTCCAACATACATCTGATCACACCTTTTCCTCCCAGTGAAATCTGTAGTCACAGCCTGGGGTGCTTTCCTCAGTTCGTTGCTTCCTTCCCCAGGACAAGTTTATTTAACATTTTTAAGGACCTGCACAACTTTGTCCAGTCTTACCTTGCTTCAAGGAAAGCTGCCATGTTGAGTCCTATAAATTGTAAGCATGATAGTTTCAACTGTTCAGCATTATACATTGCTGCAAATTCAAGGAGCTCTGCACCATTCTTTAAATTCACTAGAAATGAGAGAGTAAATTGAAACAATTATTAGGTTCTCCTTGTACCAGCTAAACACAGAGAGTGACATTTTTAAATGGCTTATACTACTGCAAAGTCTGCTGCGAGTACTTCTCACTCATGATCTATGGACCAATGAAATTACATTCATACTTTCATTCTGAAAATTGCCTGAAGAAAAAGGACCCAGGCAGACTTGTACCTCTTCTTATGAGGGTTCTTTTTCTGAATTTTCATCAGAAAAAATATAAAAAATTGTGTGCTAAAATAACTTCAGCTAATGCAGCTCCCAGGAATGTATCTGCTAGATATGAGCGTAAGTACATGTACTGTAGAACAAAAGGTATAATTTTATTTTTTTTAAAAATGTGGATCACTTTCCTGGTTTAAAAAAACAAACAAACAAAAAACTATAAATCCAAGGCAAAGTAGGCATTCTTCAAATAGCCTTTTTATCCAGGTAAATGGGTTTTGAAAATTGACCATTACTTTACTTTGGGGCCCTTTAACCAAGCTGCGGCAAAAGGGGGCCTGCACTGGCATCTGTGCGTGTTTTTCATATGTGCAGAGGCCCCCTTTTACCGCAGCTGATAAAAGGGAAGTCTCAATTTCCTACAGGAAATGGTTGCGCAGAGAGTAAAGCACTTGCCACGTGGCCATTTTGGGGGAGGGGGAGCCCTTACCGCCACCCACTGAAGTGGCAGTAAGGTCTCCCGCACTAACCGGGCAACGTGCAGCACTGCCCAATTGCTGTTGGGTACTACAAAAATAAATAAACTTTTATAGTGCTGGAAATGATGGCACACTAGGGGTGGGAAGTACCACCGGGCTGCTATGGTAGCTCTGCCATATTTCCTGTATAGCGAATGGTAAGCCCGCATTGGGCTTACCGCAGCTTGGTAAAAGGAGCCTTTTATTTCTTATGGATTGCAATATACGCAACAGAGTTCAGTGGGATTTACACAGCAAGAAGGCTGGGCATATCAGGAATTACAATTTGAAAGACAATAAGAAAACAAAAACACCTCTTCTTCAGGTGGCGATGGGGTTTGATGCGCCGGGGGGGGGGGGGGGGGTGTTGATGTGCTTCAGGTGGGAGGAGGGGGTGTTTGATGTGCCGGGGAGGGGGGGGGGGGATTCTGTTGTGCCGCGCTTGTAGTTTTTGGATGCACCGCTCCCTGCCACTTGATCCAAAGTGGCAGGGAGCGGCGCAATGACAGCTGATTCCCAGGCAGGGGGAGGAGTAGGGAAACACGCTCAGTGACGTCATCCTGGCTACGGAGCCTAGCTCAGCAACTCCAGGAGCCATGGACACAGGCAGTCCCACATTAGATCGTTGGCGGTGAGAATTATTATATAGGATAAGGGAATAATCTCTTGCATTGTCTTATCACATGTCCACATGTTAAAGTAGTTATGTCAATTTCTGATTACTTAATTCATATTCTTATGTAACTTTACAATCTAAATGATTTGACCTTAAAGAAAAAAAAACCCACAGTCCTTATAAACTCACGTTTTTCTGTAATTGCTACTTCACATATCTCTTTCAGTCGTGCTATAAGGAGTTGATCTGCTACCACAAGAACATTACAAACAAATTCCACATTTTCTGAATCTGAAAAAGTAAAGTGAATATAAATATTATAAAGGATTAGCATATTTATTTTGATTAATTTCCTATAAGAATACACAGGAGTTAAAGAGAATTCAACATAAACAAGAAGAAATCCTGGCATATGTTCTGGAATTTTCTGGCCTTTTCTTTTGGGTCTGCTTATTTCTGTTTGTGTTTCTGTGAGTTTCCACTGATAGTTACAAGACAGAAATTTCTGGCTGACCACAAACTGACAAGACCATTGCCATAACATCCCAACCAACTGTCTTGTTACAAACAAACTGACAAGACCCCCCGTTGTAATGACATCCCAACTGTTTGTTACTGAGCAGAGGTGTGGCAAGAACACTAAGGCCCTATCACAGGTCTCCTATGTACTTGCAGGACTGCTGATTGGGTGATATATGAGGTGGCCCTTTGTGATGGGAAGGGTATATAAGTAACTGCTCATCTAAAGAGACCAGTGTTGCCAGGTGGGCGGTTTTACCGCCCAATTCGGCGGTTTTCCGCGACCCGCCGCGGGAAATTTTTGCCCGCGGCAGGTTGCGGTTTTTTGGGCTGCTTTTTGGTCTTTTGGGCTGTTTTTTGGGCGCGTTTTTCAGCCGCCGGGGGCGGGGTTAGTGACGTTTTGGGCGGGGTTACTGATGTTTTAGGCGGGGCCGATGACTTGGGAGGCGGGGCTGATGACGGGGGAGGCGGGGCCGATGACGGGGGAGGCGAGGCCGATGACGGCAGGGGCGGGGTTGATGACGGCGGGGGCGGGGTGATGACGCGGGGGTGGAGTGTCAGGGGCGGGGTTTGAGTTTGGGCGGGTTTTGGGCTGGATTTAGGCTGGTTTGGGTGGGAAAAAAATTTTCCACCTGGCAACCTTGAAAGAGACTCTGAAATAGTCTGGCTGGCAGGAGAGTTTCATATCCTTGCCACAGCCTCTTTCCAACTAATTCTTTACAGCTAAGAATCTTTCTTTCTTTCTTTCATTCATTCTTCCTTTCTTTCTCTTCTTTCCTATTGTTAAGACTCTGTTCTGTAAAACTACTAACGCCAAGAGCCAATCATTGAACCACGTCTCTGTAATAGCAACAATATCCACATTTTCTTCAAACATCAGGGCTTGCAAGTCCTACTTAGACTATGAGCATTTGTGCTCATTGCTTTCCATGTGTTTAGTAAGTTTAGGTGTTTTTCTATATTTACATGACCTTTCCCCTCTGCCATCATGTTTATTCTGGGGGTGACTTTCTGAAATCCCTTGTTTCCTTTTGTCACCCTCACCCTCTAGTTTACAAGTGTGTGTATAAGTTTTAACAAGAAAATATCTACAATAGCAGATGATGATTTGTGCCCCTACTTTTTTCTCAGTCAAATTTAAAAACTGATGGAAGTACTTATACACATTAAACAGATGCACACTGATTGAAAAGCTGCCCCTTTAAAAACTAAGCAAACTTTTACCCTGTCAACTGACAGAACTCTGTTCATATATAGTAACATAGTAGATGACGGCAGAAAAAGACATGCACGGTCCATCCAGTCTGCCCAACAAGATAACTCATATGTGCTACTTTTTGTGTATACCCTACTTTGATTTGTACCTGTGCTCTTCAGGGCACAGACCGTATAAGTCTGCCCAGCACTATCCCCGCCTCCCAACCACTGGCTCTGGCACAGACCGTATAAGTCTGCCCAGCTCTATCCTCGCCTCCCAACCACCGGCTCTGGCACAGACCATACAAGTCTGCCCAGCACTATCCCCGCCTCCCAACCACCAGTCCCGCTTCCCACCACCGGCTCTGGCACAGACCGTATAAGTCTTCCCAGCACTATCCCCGCCTTCCTACCACCAGCCCCGCCTCCCGATCTTGACTAGTTGGGAAGGTGACTTCACTTACAGCTTTCATTTTGGAAATGTGGGTACATACCCAGAAACGATGTTTCTCTGGGCAAGTGTATTTTTGGGCTACCCCTATAACAATAGCTGAGGAATTTGCGCTGGGTTGCAGTGACCCTAAATATCGGGGCTAGGCTGTTCGGGGTTTGTCACAATTAGGTCAATTACTTGTGGAGGGGTCGTTGTTTCCATTCACAGAGAAGGAATTTGGTCTGACTCAGAAAGATCAATCTCATTATCGCCAGATCACTGATTTTTAATCTAGGCGAGCTCTTCCAGAAATCAAGGAGGCAGAGACGCTTCTGGAGTGTGATATGAATGGAGGTAGCGATCGAGGTTGTATTTCCCATTTCTACAGAGCTCTTATTCAACAGAGAGCATCTCCAATTAAATACATTCCCCAATGGGAGGCAGTGTTGGGGAAAGGGTATTCTATACAAGACTGGGAGAAAACTCTCAATAGATTGCTTAAAGTGTCTGTCGATAGCCGTATGGTAGAAAATGGGTATAAAATGCTATATATGTGGTACTACACCCTGTACCATATACATGCTATTTATGCTTCCTCCTCAGATCTTTGCAGGAGGGGAAGTAGGTCATGGGGTATTTCATAAGAACCAGCTCTGTGGGTGATTGAGCACCCCCAATTTTGAGAAAATTCCTTGTATATGTCCAGAGAGGAGTTATTTCCACTGGGCTTGGCACCCTCAATAGTTTTGAAAAGTTGGCTCCCATGGGTACTTTTATTTATATCGGTGGTCCTATCCGGGGGCACAACGCTACTGGACTATGTTGATCTCAGAGATTATTGGTTTGTCATTGCCCCCATGTTGGGGTGTGGACTGTTGAACATTAAGCCTCTAGGGTTGCCAGGCAAGTTTTGCACACTGGTTTATACTATAATCACAGCGGGTCAAATAGCCTTAGCAGCAAGATGGAAGCAGCCTACTATACCTTCCTGACAGCAACTCTTACGGTGGACTATGTTTGTCATATGTCTAAATTGACTGCTTTGCGCCGAAACCAAGTGAAATACTTCACCGAAGTGTGGGAGCCATTTACCCTTTGATGCTCCAGTCAGGGAGTTCCATGAGGAGCATTCTTCCTCATGTTCTATGTGCTTGTGCTTGTCAGGAGCCATCCTCTGGGGGATGGAGGGTAAGGGGAGGAGACTGAGCATAATTTGCAATGCCTAGCTTTCCTGTAGTATCATACCAAGGAGTGCTGGTATGACTTTTGCTTTGTTTGGCATTTTACTTGTTACTTGATATGTTTGCTGTATTGCTCTGTTTTTTTGCAATAGGAATTCAATAAACATTTTTTTAAATGTACAACATTCTATATATTAGGAATAATGTCTTTAAATAGCTTAATACTGTTTTATTCTGTTGTAATTTTTGTTTTTTATTGTCATAGATTCTTGACAATTTTGTATGGCTGTACACCACATTGAACCTTTCTTGGGGGAAACTAGCAGTCAATAAGAGCCATACTGACATTGACAAATTATAAAATATTTCTAAAAGTCCTGAGCATGAGGATCAGTGCTTTTTTTGTGCCGGTACGCGTCGGTACGGCGTACCGGCACCTTTTTCCGCAGGTCCTGCGATTCTCTCTCCCCTCCCCTGCCCTCCCTGTCCAGCGATTCTCTCTCCCCTCCCCTGCCCTCCCTGCCAAGCGATTCTCTCTCTCCTCCCCTGCCCTCCCTGTCCAGCATGTACCCCCTCTCCCCTGCCCTCCCCTCTCCAAGTCGGCGAACCGGTCTGGAAATGAAGGCAGCAGTGAGGCAGGCACGCACGCAGCAGGCAGGTTCATCTTCGTCTCCTCTCGCGTTGCTTCCCTCTCAGTGCGTCCCAGCATGTCTATATAAAGCTACTGCTGAACTTGCTGCCACCCACAGATGCAGGTATGTCAATAAGGAAGGATCTGACAGATCAGCAGGGGGATGACTTCTTTTTGGCACAAATTTGGGATTATGTTCACAGCTGCTTATTTTTATCCCTGGTTGACACATAATTGAAATTAATATTAAGGTTATATTTTGCCTCATAGACAAGTAATAAATAGGATAGGGGCTTTTTGTGCCCCTTCTATTGGAAATGTGTAACCTCATTCAATCATGTATGGTGGCTATGCTCGGCTATCCGCGCCTTCTGATCCTTAGTCTGGAATGTCATTCAATAGATTTCTAAAGAAAATATTCTTAACACCTTTTCTTTTTACTAGGGTCAAACTCTTAGATGGCAGACCAAGGAGGAAGGGATGGAGTTGCTGCATTTAGTACTGATCCTATTACTCACTGGCAGAGTCCTATAGTTAGAGCTTGGAGAAGAGCCTCGGGCCCTACTAAACTAGAATGGTTGAACAAAATAAGGGAGATTGTGTATATGGAGAAATTGAATTGGAATCTAAGAGGGAAGTTGGACAGGTTTGAGAAGGTTTGAAAACCTTTCTTTCAGACCTTTCCAAGTTGAGGGGTCCATTCCTTCTTTTCTTTCTATATACTTTCCTTCAGGGCTTACCAGTAATTTGGTTTTCTTCTTTATCTAACTTTCCTGGATAGTCTGAATCTGATGTAGACAAGAAGTGTTGGCACTCCTCAAATTGAGGTGGGCTGCACGCACTTTGCGCCCTCTTTACTAAGCTGTGCTGTAGGCGTGCTAACAATAGAGACACCCATTATATTCCCATGGGTGTCTCTAGCATTAGCATGCGCTAAGTTTGTGCACCTACAGTGCGGCTTAGTAAATGGGGCCCTTTATTTTATTCTGGAAGGTTGTTTAATTATTCCCTATAGCAAGATAAGGAGTACTATCTTGTTATGGGGTTTTTAACTGACTGATATAACTTTTGATTTTGACTTAAATAATAAAGTCATTGTTGGTTAGTGATGGTTTTGCAGGCAGAATTGTACTATGTTGATATGCTGTGAGCCCATTTGTTCTGTTGAATAATTTCTGTATTTTATTTTTTGAAGTATAAATTTTTTATTTAAGGCATCAAACAAAACAGAAATTCCCACTCAGCAGTAAGGTATTAATACAAAATCTCCACTCCTTAACCCACCCATTCTAAGCCTTCTGTTGAATTTTCCAAAAGACAAAAAAAGTGTTACAATAAAATAAAACTACTATCAAAACATGAACTCACCCTAATAAAACACGGTGTGTGAAAGATGTACAACGGTGAAAACTACCCTAATACGTAGAAGAAATAAAAACGAATTGCTACTTTCACAACAGGACTACAATAGAATTATTTGAGCAGCATTAAACCCTTGCATAATGTCTCTGGCAAGCACATCTAACAGAAACTTTAGGAACAAGGATAGGGGAAATATTTAAATTCTGTAGCTGTGTTGTAGAAAAGCATTAACATCATATCTACGTGATTTGAATATTCTAACACGTGCTTATTAGATGTTTCACTAGTATTATGCTGACATTGCGTTGTATTTCTATTATTTGAATTTCAGTGCTGTTAAATGTGTTGGTAAGGGTTTTCTTCTATTGTGGGCCAGTACACTGTCACAGTATATTTTTGATACTGTTTCATGGTAGCCCTATTATTAAGTTTTAATTTGCTGCTCTCAAGTTTACCTCATTTATTATATTCATGTTTATATTTGGCCATTTTTACCATTCTAACTATGCTGTTAACAAAATGGTAAATTTTATGTTAAACTGTACCTGCTATACACCGCCTTGGGTGAATTTCTTCATAAAGGTGATTAATAAATCCCAATAAAAAATAAATAACATTTGTATACTAGTGCTAACTATCCAGGTATGATGTTGACCATCACCAACGTCTGGATAATGGTGATATTCAGCACCATTATAAGGATAGCACAAGACAGCATTTTTCCTGTCCTAACTTACCTAGATAATCATCTGAATGCCAGCGCTGAATACTGTTTGTCCCAACATAAAGCCTGCTACCTGAATAAGGAGCTTTGAATATCGGGTCTCATTTATATATAAATATATATTTAGTCTAATTTATCTATATCTATAAGGAAGACAAAATGTATCATTTTGTTCTGCATACCTTTTACAGCTGGAGCTTCATCTGTATAAATATAGTCAAGGATCACTTGGAGAATATCAGCATGAATTGGTATTTCCAGAGCTGCACAGCTGGAAGCCTAAACATACAAGATGGAAGTACAATGTATAACGAAAAGGAGTCTCCATCATGAAATAAACATGAAATAAGATGTTCAAAATCACTTTTGGGGCTCAGCTCTTCCTCTTTCTGATCATCACCTGCTCATCTTCACACTTCATCACCCTCCCCCTCAGTCCCGCCCAACACTAACCACTACTTCCAGGAATCTCCAGGCTGTCGACCCTCCCACCTTATCCTCCAGTATCTCTGATCTCCTCCCTTCCATCATGTCCTCCGAGTCTGTTGACAAAGCGGTCTCCACTTATAATGCCGCTCTTTCCTCTGCTCTGGACACCCTTGCACTGTCCATCTCCTGTCCCACAACGTGTACTAATCCCCAGCCCTGGCTGACCCCTTGCACCCGATACCTTTGCTCCTGTGCCCGTTCGGCTGAACGCCTCTGGAGGAAATCTCACACCCACACTGATTTCATTCACTACAAATTCATGATATCCTCCTTCCAGTCCTCCCTATTCCTCGCCAAACAGGACTATTACACCCAATTGACTAATTCCCTCAGCTCTAACCCTCGTCGTCTCTTTGCCACCCTTAACTCACTCCTCAAAGTACCCTCCGCTCCCACCCCCCCTCACTTTCTCCTCAATCACTGGCTGACTTCTTCCACAACAAGGTGCAGAAGATCAACCTCGAATTCACCACCAAACCATCTCCTCTTCACCCTATAACCCACTCCCTCAACCAACCAACCCAGGCCTCCTTCTCCACTTTTCTTGATATCACCGAAGAGGAAACCGCCCATCTCCTCTCCTCCTCAAAATGCACCACCTGTTCCTCAGACCCCATCCCCACCAACTTACTTAACACCATCTCTCCTACTATCACCCCCCCCCCCATCTGTCATATCCTCAACCTCTCTCTCTCCACTGCAACTGTCCCGGACACCTTCAAGCATGTTATAGTCACACCACTCCTCAAAAAACCATCACTTGACCCCACCTGTCCCTCCAACTACCGCTCCATTTCCCTCCTACCCTTCCTCTCCAAGATACTTGAACGCACCGTTCACAGCCGCTGCCTTGATTTTTCTCTCCTCTCATGCCATCCTCGATCCGCTTCAATCCGGCTTTCGCCCCCTACACTCGACAGAAATGGCACTATCTAAAGTCTGCAATGACCTGTTCCTTGCCAAATCCAAAGGTCACTACTCCATCCTCATCCTCCTAGACCTATCCGCCGCTTTTGACACTGTCAATCACAACTTACTTCTTGACACACTGTCCTCTTTTGGGTTCCAGGGCTCTGTCCTCTCCTGGTTCTCCTCTTATCTCTCCCATCGTACCTTCAGAGTACACTCTCATGGTTCGTCCTCCACCCCTATCCCGCTCTCTGTTGGAGTTCCTCAGGGATCTGTCCTTGGACCCCTTCTTTTTTCAATCTACACCTCTTCCCTGGGCTCCCTGATCTCATCTCATGGCTTCCACTATCATCTTTATGCTGACGACACCCAGCTCTATCGCTCCACACCAGACATCACTGCGGAAACCCAGGCCAAAGTATCGGCCTGCTTATCCGACATTGCTGCCTGGATGTCCAACCGCCACCTGAAACTGAACATGGCCAAGACCGAACTTATTGTCTTCCCACCCAAGCCCACTTCTCCTCTCCCTTCACTATCTCAGTTGATAACACCCTCATCATCCCCGTCTCATCTGCCCGCAACCTCGGTGTCATCTTCGACTCCTCCCTCTCCTTCTCTGCGCATATCCAGCAGATAGCCAAGACCTGTCGCTTCTTCCTCTATAACATTAGCAAAATTCGCCCCTTCCTCTCTGAGCACACCACCCGAACTCTCATCCACTCTCTCATTACCTCTCGCCTTGACTACTGCAACCTACTCCTCACTGGCCTACCACTTAGCCATCTATCCCCCCTTCAGTCCGTTCAGAACTCTGCTGCACGTCTTATCTTCCGCCTTGACCGATATACTCATATCACCCCTCTCCTCAAGTCACTTCACTGGCTTCCGATCAGATACCGCATACAGTTCAAGCTTCTTCTACTAACCTACAAATGCACTCGATCTGCAGCCCCTCCTTACCTCTCTACCCTCATCTCCCCTTACGTTCCTACCCATAACCTCCGCTCTCAAGACAAATCCCTCCTTTCAGTACCCTTCTCCACCACCGCCAACTCCAGGCTCCGCCCTTTCTGCCTCGCCTCACCCCATGCTTGGAACAAACTCCCTGAGCCCATACGCCAGGCCCCCTCCCTGCCCATCTTCAAATCATTGCTCAAAGCCCACCTCTTCAATGTCACCTTCGGCACCTAACCACTACACCTCTACTCAGGAAATCTAGACTGCCCCAACTTGATACTTCGTCCTTTAGATTGTAAGCTCTTTTGAGCAGGGACCGTCCTTCTTTGTTAATTTGTACAGCGCTGCGTAGCCCTTGTAGCACTCTAGAAATGTTAAGTAGTAGTAGTACCTTGGCCATGTCAAATCTGACGTACTCATGGTAGTTACAATACAATAAAATTGGTAGCTGGAATCAATGGACTGTTAGTATGCAAAGAGTAGAGTACAACAAGCAGAAATGAAAAAAGAGAGTTATGATGCCTCTGCAGAGGTCATTAGTGTACTCTCATCTGGAGAATTATATCCAGTTCTGGAAGTCATACACTGTGAATAATGGTAGCAACAGACCAACTGGCCAATCTAGTCTACCCAGATACTGCTGTCTACATTGCAAAAAACATATATCAAAGCTGATAACTATAGAAACTTGAGCGCTTGTATGATATCATTCCTGACCCAAGTCACTTTTTGTTTCCTACCTTATTGGTTCTTTACTATCCTGGGTAGCGTTTAACTTTAAAAAAGGAGACTATGATAAAATGAGAAGAACGGTAAAAAAAAAACTTAGGGGGGCAACTGAGAGAGTAAAAACTGTACAACAGGCGTGGACGCTGTTCAAAAATACCATCCTAGAGGCCCAGGCCATACATATTCCGCAAATTAGAAAAGAAAGACGGAAGTCCAAAAGACACCCGGCCTGGTTGAAAAGTGAGGTGAAGGAAGCTATTAGGGCTAAAAGAAACGCCTTCAGAAAATGGAAGAAGGAACAGTCTGAAAATAACAAGAAACAGCATAAGGAGTGTCAAAGCAAATGCAAGGCGCAGATTAAGAAGGCCAAGAGGGAGTATGAAAAAAAGATAGCATTAGAGGCAAAAAAACATATTAAAAAATTTTTTCGGTATATTAAAAGCAGGAAGCCGGCAAAAGAATCGGTTGGGCCGCTGGATGACCGAGGGGTAAAAGGGGCGATCAAGGAAGACAAAGACGTAGCGGAGAGACTGAATGAATTCTTTGCTTCAGTCTTCACCGAGGAAGATTTGGGTGGGATACCGGTGTCGGAAATGGTATTTCAAGAGGACGAGTCGGAGAAACTTACTGACTTCACGGTAAACCTGGAGGACGTAATGGGGCAGTTCGGCAAACTGAAGAGTAGCAAATCTCCTGGACCGGATGGTATTCATCCTAGAGTACTGATAGAACTGAAAAACGAGCTTGCGGAGCTACTGCTAGTGATATGCAACTTATCCTTAAAATCGAGCGTGGTACCGGAAGATTGGAGGGTGGCCAATGTAACGCCCATTTTTAAAAAAGGCTCCAGGGGAGATCCAGGAAATTATAGACCAGTGAGTCTGACGTCGGTGCCTGGGAAAATGGTAGAGGCTATTATTAAAAACAAAATTACAGAGCACATCCGAGGACATGGATTACTGAGACCAAGTCAGCATGGCTTTTGTGTGGGGAAATCTTGCCTGACCAATTTACTTCAATTCTTTGAAGGAGTGAATAAACATGTGGACAAAGGGGAGTCGGTTGATATTGTGTATCTGGATTTTCAAAAGGCGTTTGACAAGGTACCTCATGAAAGGCTACAGAGGAAATTGGAGGGTCATGGGATAGGAGGAAATGTCCTATTGTGGATTAAAAACTGGTTGAAGGATAGGAAACAGAGAGTGGGCTTAAATGGGCAGTATTCACAATGGAGAAGGGTAGTTAGTGGGGTTCCTCAGGGGTCCGTGCTAGGACCGCTGCTTTTTAATATATTTATAAATGATTTAGAGATGGGAGTAACTAGCGAGGTAATTAAATTTGCTGATGACACAAAGTTATTCAAAGTCGTTAAATCACGACAGGACTGTGAAAAATTACAAGAGGACCTTACGAGACTGGGAGACTGGGCGGCTAAATGGCAGATGATGTTTAATGTGAGCAAGTGCAAGGTGATGCATGTGGGAAAAAAGAACCCGAATTATAGCTACGTCATGCAAGGTTCCACGTTAGGAGTTACGGACCAAGAAAGGGATCTGGGTGTCGTCGTCGATAACACACTGAAACCTTCTGCTCAGTGTGCTGCTGCGGCTAAGAAAGCGAATAGAATGCTGGGTATTATTAGGAAAGGTATGGAAAACAGGTGTGAGGATGTTATAATGCCGTTGTATCGCTCCATGGTGCGACCGCACCTTGAGTATTGTGTTCAATTCTGGTCGCCGCATCTCAAGAAAGATATAGTAGAATTGGAAAAGGTGCAGCGAAGGGCGACTAAAATGATAGCGGGGATGGAACGACTTCCCTATGAAGAAAGACTAAGGAGGCTAGGGCTATACAGCTTGGAGAAGAGACGGCTGAGGGGAGACATGATAGAGGTATATAAAATAATGAGTGGAGTGGAACAGGTGGATGTGAAGCTTCTGTTCACGCTTTCCAAAAATACTAGGACTAGGGGGCATGCGATGAAACTACAGTGTAGTAAATTTAAAACAAATCGGAGAAAATTTTTCTTCACCCAACGTGTAATTAAACTCTGGAATTCGTTGCCGGAGAAAGTGGTGAAGGCGGTTAGCTTAGCAGAGTTTAAAAAGGGGTTGGACGGTTTCCTAAAGGACAAGTCCATAAACCGCTACTAAACGGACTTGGAAAAATCCAAAATTCCAGGAATAACATGTATAGAATGTTTGTACGTTTGGGAAGCTTGCCAGGTGCCCTTGGCCTGGATTGGCCGCTGTCGTGGACAGGATGCTGGGCTCGATGGACCCTTGGTCTTTTCCCAGTATGGCATTACTTATGTACTTATGTACTTATGTAGATGATCATATAAAATTCCAAACTTAATACAGCACACTCATATCTCAACTTTAAGTCTTGTGATAATACAAACTGCTACCTGAACTAGAAAGAATACTGCCTAAACACAGTCACCTAGAACTCCACTGCTTTGCTGGACAGTATCCAGATACCACAAACTTGCCAGTTCCAACCTGGCTAGTTTCTGAAGAGCTGAAAATTGATGGTATCAAAGCCTGCATTCTCGCTAGTTCATGCTTCATTTCTCCACCCTCTGTTCTATCCTTCTCTCTCCCCCCTTGCTCCTGCTCTTGAGGGCAGAAGTGGGGGCTGTTTGAGTACTGCATCCTCTCAGTCTAGTTTCCTACCACTATAATGGAATATGGCACCAGATAAGAACAACTGCCCTGTTTTACTCATGGTGCAACACCAGAGACCCCCCTCCCCCCCCCCCCAACTAATTTCTGGCATTCTCCTCACTTTGTCACCATTATGGATCCTCCATGATTATTCCATACTTTTTTTAATTCTAATGGCTCAGCAATACATCTAACTCCTGCAGGAGCATTGCATGTTTTTGCTCTGTGGTGGTGGACCTGGTGACCTGCTCCTCTTATGTTGTTCAATCAGATTGCCTTTTCTTGTCCTGCTCCAAGGGTATAAATGGGTTTTGTGAAACATGCTCTTTTGTTGGGTACAAAATGTATATTGCAGCACTGGTTATTAATAAAACTGCCTACTCTTGTCTTTTTGTTGCTGCCTCAGTTGTTTCTATTTGTCATCTTGTGTTCAGTGATATGATGGAATAACATAAGAGGAGCAGGTCACCACAGAGCAGAAACATGCAATGCTGCTTCATGCCAAAATGTTCACACTCTTGAAGCCCAGAAAACATGACCCAGGGTGATGGGACTCTGAGTGTATTTAAGACACACAGCATCTGCTCGTAAGGTGGCCAGAAAGGCACGATGAAGAAATATATACAGGTATGTGCAATAGAAATCTATATTGCATTTCTCCATGAACTACATTTCTCGTCAACTGCCCGCAATTCAGTATGCAACGTTTGAAATGCTCAGTAGAGAGGTGAATTCCCAGATCTACTGTCCATCTTTGTACACAACAATCATAATCTAGCTCAGGTAATGTCTCCTGCAGGTTTTGATATAACATTTGAATGGGACCAACTGTTCAGCATCTAACCAATAGGCATCTAGCAGTTTCTCATGAGAGGACGCAGAAAGAGAACAAGGCGGTAAGAATAATACATTGCCAGTAGGAGAATAAAGCCATATCATCCAAACCACAAGCAGTCTGAAGATCTGCAAACGACTGGATTTTCAAAAGGCGTTTGACAAGGTACCTCATGAAAGGCTACAGAGGAAATTGGAGGGTCATGGGATAAGAGGAAATGTCCTATTGTGGATTAAAAACTGGTTGAAGGATAGGAAACAGAGAGTGGGGTTAAATGGGCAGTATTCACAATGGAGAAGGGTAGTTAGTGGGGTTCCTCAGGGGTCTGTGCTAGGACCGCTGCTTTTTAATATATTTATAAATGATTTAGAGATGGGAGTGACTAGTGAGGTAATTAAATTTGCTGATGACACAAAGTTATTCAAAGTCGTTAACTCACGACAGGATTGTGAAAAATTACAGAAGGACCTTACGAGACTGGGAGGCTAAATGGCAGATGACATTTAATGTGAGCAAGTGCAAGGTGATGCATGTGGGAAAAAAGAACCCGAATTATAGCTACGTCATGCAAGGTTCGACGTTAGGAGTTACGGACCAAGAAAGGGATCTGGGTGTCGTCATCGTCGTCGATAATACACTGAAACCTTCTGCTCAGTGTGCTGCTGCGGCTAGGAAAGCGAATAGAATGTTGGGTATTATTAGGAAAGGTATGGAAAACAGGTATGAGAATGTTATAATGCCGTTGTATCGCTCCATGGTGCGACTGCACCTTGAGTACTGTGTTCAGTTCTGGTCACCGCATCTCAAGAAAGATATAGTAGAATTGGAAAAGATGCAGCGAAGGCCGACTAAAATGATAGCGGGGATGGGACGACTTCCCTATGAAGAAAGACTAAGAAGGCTAGGGCTTTTCAGCTTGGAGAAGAGACGGCTGAGGGGAGGCATGATAGAGGTATATAAAATAATGAGTGGAGTGGAACAGGTGGATGTGAAGCGTCTGTTCACGCTTTCCAAAAATACTAGGACTAGGGGACATGCGATGAAACTACATTGTAGTAAATTTAAAACAAATCGGAGAAAAAGTTTCTTCACCCAACGCATAATTAAACTCTGGAATTTGTTGCCGGAGAACGTGGTGAAGGCGGTTAGCTTAGCAGAGTTTAAAAAGGGGTTAGATGGTTTCCTAAAGGACAAGTCCATAAACCACTACTAAATGGACTTGGGAAAAATCCACAAATCCAGGAATAACATGTATAGCATGTTTGTACATTTGGGAAGCTTGCCAGGTGCCCTTGGCCTGGATTGGCCGCTATCGTGGACAGGATGCTGGGTTCGATGGACCCTTTTCCCAGTGTGGCATTACTTATGTACTTATGACTTAATATTTCCAGCTTCTGTCCCCACCTGAAAAAGATATACCACCCGTTGTCGAGCACAGTGCAAAAAGGTACATCCAATAAGCCTGGGGGAAATGCCCCATTCCCACAGATAGATAACAAAGGGGTAACGAGAGACTCTAATGCAAGCATCTTATTTACACTACGCCAAGTCACACAAAGACGGTTATAAAAAAGTGAACAGATAAACTGAGGTAACGAAAAGGTGGGTGGGGCATGGAGTCAACTACTGAACACCACAGTTCTCCCAAGCAGACCTCCGCACGTTACTGAAAAATGTGAGATATCTTGGAACCAATCCGTGATATGCCTCAGCCCAAACCACTCTTGTTCTTAGGAAGAAACTCTGTAGATAACAGCAAGTGTGCCCTCCTACCTTGCAACAAAAATTTAGTCCACTCTCTATTGAAGGTCCGACCATGGTGGGAATTAAGACATGTATTCAGCATCTGCAATATATACAGCCATTTCGGCAGAAGCATCATGCTAAAAAAAAAAATAAAAAAACTAACCAACCAGACAGAGAAATAGGAAAGTGCTGCCAAGATTGAAACTTCTGAATGGGAAACATAAAAAGAGGCTGTACATTCAAACTATAGAGCCTTGTAAGATCCTGAGGAATCTACAGGTCTAGGTACTGTAATATATCCACCGCCCAAGTAAGCGGAAATACTCCTTCCCAACTTTGCTGAATATCATCTTGCAACGGAGGAGTTAAAGACTTATGGAAGTTAAAAGAGAGACCAGAGAATAAAATAAACTCGTCCATTGCGCTTAACACAATATAAGCTAGTATTTTCAAGGATGTTGAGCCAAGCTGAAGACCTGTAATATCTGGATCCCATTTATCTGGAGCCTCTTTTGAGGATGATATAAGTGTGAACAACAAGGAGGACAATGGACAGCCTTGTCGGGTACCATACTCAATCAGAAAGGGGCTCCTTACAAATATCTTTAACCAAAACTGCAGCCCACGGAGTTGATAAAGTTTTATCAAGTCCTGTAGCCATGACTTGATAAAACCAGCCCAAAATACCTATATAACGGAGAGTGTGAAACAGACAAGACCAATGAACACAACTGAAAGCCTTTTCGGCATCCAAACCAACTATCATACTTAATACCCCATTCTGTTCAGCTCTCAACATTGCCAACAGTACCTTGCAGACATTCATGACAGAATGCCTACCCTGGAAAAATCCAAGCTGATGATCTCCAATCAACAACAGTAACAGGAGCGTGAAACGGTTGGACAAAACACAGGCCAAAATCTTATGATCAACATTCAACAATGAGAACGGGCAATAAGAGTCACACTGCATAGTAGGCTTGCCTGGTTTAGGAATGAAATAAATGCACCATTAGCATACAACAGAAACGAACCACAATCTATAGCCACCTAGTAATAGGCTAGCAAGGATCCAGCCAGATGAGCCGATAGCATTTTGAAACATTCTGAAGAAAACCCATCTGGCCCCAGAGCCGTGTGACTCTTCAACTGCTTAATGCCCAATTGTATCTCCTTTGCTGGCAAAGGTGCAGTTAAACGTGCCTGATCAGCCAGAGAAAGAACTGGCAATCTAGAGTCCTCCAAATAATCCAACAGTTGCGGACCAACATTGTTTACAGGCACTGCATAAAATTTCCAAAAACAGCACAAAACTGAGATGCGATATCCTGTGGTTTGGTCACTATATGCCCTGTTGAAGTTCTCAAACTAGCAATATATCATGAACCCTAACAACGTTTAATCACTTGTGCTACGACCAGGTCGGTTCCCATAGCAATAATAATGGTACTTCCGATAAAAAAGCACCTTCCGTGTTTTCTCATGAATAAGTGCATTAAGTACCGACTGAGCAGCTAAAATGGCTTCCTCAGAATCCCTGGTAGGATTATGAATAAGAGTCCTCTTTGAAAGAGAAAGTTTCATTTCGAGATGGACAATATCCTGGGCTATGTGCTTCGTGTGGGTAACAACATATGCAATTATAACCCCACGGAAGACAGCCTTTGCAATTTCCCAAAGAAACAGGGGGATATCTCAATGTTGTTCATTAAAGTGTAGGAAGTCCTGCCATTTTCGTGATAAATAAATCTGAAAATCCTTTCTCATGGGATAAATATACAGGAAATCTCCATCCACCATTAGCTTGACCAATCTCCCCCATATCTAGCTGCACCCAAATGAGAGAGTGATCCGAGACCACCATCGGACCAATCTCAGCCTTCTGAACTCTAGAGAACAAGGACTGAGACAGTAACAAATAGTCAATTCAGGATCAAGTATGATGAACCCGAGAAAGATGAACGTAATCTCTCTAAGTCAGACGCAATTGCCAAGGATCAACCAGACCCAGCATACAGCATAAGTAAGGTACACCCCTAACAGTATTCTGTTCTGTCGAAGCCGCCCTCCCATAAGAATGATCAAAACAATAGCTCAACACACACATCTTTACACACCAGCTTTACCTCACACAGTAAATTCTTGCAAATCAACACAGCCGCACCAGCCTTTTTCCGAGTAGCTGAAGAAAAACCTTGACACAATTTCATATGTTCTTGATCTGTTAATTTTGTTTCTTGCAAACAAGCGACTGTGTGATGATGTTGGCCTGGGCTTCCAGGATGGTGTTTTTGAACAGCATCCACGCCTGATGTAAATTTTTGACCCTCGTAGTCGCTCCTCTAAGTATATATATATATATATATATATATATATATATACATCCAAATCCTGAATGAATCAGCGGGAGACTGTGGAGTGGTTAGCACAATTAAACATCCCTCAGTTACCTGTGAGTTTACTTGAAAATACTGAAAAAATGTATACACTGAATGAAGTGAAAAAGCATATTATACAGAAAGTGTTTGTTTTATTGAATCTTTATTTATAACAGTTTAACCTCATTTACTGCAAGGGGCTGAAAAAAGACAAAATGATACATATTTACAGCTAGTCATAAAACATTTTAATGATGAGGTTTATATAGAATTTTTAGCTCCACAGTCTCTCTTCTCAGTACAATTTGAACTCCCCTAGCACATGCCCTGCACCATGCTACATCCATATAGCCAGAGTATCTGCCTAAATGCTTAGAAAAAAGTACTCAAAGTGATAAAGAAGAATGACAAAGTGACACTTTGCTTCAGTTGTCTTACCATGTTGATGATGGGGAAAAGAAAAGGAGGACCAAGGGTATCTCAGGTCCAGCTATGGATCCACAGGAACAGATGTCTGCACCTGGATTTGTTTTATGCTCACTTGTTAGCATCTGATGGATGTGGTGAGGGAGTGGCTAGAGAAACAACCAATCTGCTCGAGTGAGATGTGATGTTGACATTTACCTGTGCCATGAGTGCTTCCAGGATGACATAAAACAGCAGTGAAAGCTACCAGAAATTGCAGTAGCACAGAGCATTGTTGGGAAACAGTTGACTTTGATGCAAATGAATGATACAGCTGAGGGGCACTGTGGCAATGCTCTGTCCCCAGGGTAATCTCTTAGTTGTCATCAAAAGAAGTTTTTGTTCTCCATTATTAGAGGAGTCTGAGGCCTCGGAGTTGACTGGAAAACAGTCAATAGAAGCCCTTGGCAAGATCTATCACTGTGACTTTGGATATGATTTGGGATGGGCTGGCTTCCATGGTGATCTTTTTCTTTCTTTGTTGTATTGTTTTCTGATATTTGTGTGTGTGCTTAAGCTCTGGAGAAAATGATGTCAAAAACAGAAGAAAATTTTGGAAAAACTGGAGCAACGGGTACAAGTTTCTTATAGGATAAAACTAGAACCTATTTAAGATGAAAAATTAGAAAACTTTTCTAGGCTGTTGAAGTTATGTGTGCTCAATTTTCCTGTCTTGCTTGTATTTTCAGCTCTAGGTATTTTTAAAAACAATATCTTACTGAAGTGCTCAAAATTCCTAAGGAAGTGTTCTCTCCAATAAGTGCGGATTTTATTTGCCACCTTCTGAGGGTAAGGAAAGCCAAGGAACAGAAGTCTAGCAGAAAAATGACCTATCTGCAGATAATTTAGGCTTTATGGAATTGCTCGAGGCTTCTATGGAAGAAGTAATCTAATGTGTCACTCTGTTGGTATCATTTGTGCTTTCACAGGACAGAGAGTCTGCCCTGGATTTCTTGTATTTTTATGTATTTATGGTTTGGGGGGGGGGGGGGGGGGTTATTAAGAGGCACTGGGTTTCATTTCTCAGTCAGACTTGGCTGTTCTCAGATGTCTCCTGAGCCACCCGGAAAAGTAGCAAAAAACTTCTTGATGTTCACCAAGAGACAATTTCTCTGAGTGCTAATTGTGAATATTTTATTACTTATGAAACTGTACAATATGTATTTTTAAAAGCAGTCTCATATATATGTACTTTGGACTAATTTAAAAGCTAAGTTTTGAAACACATGTATCTTCTTCCTCTTTAACATCAGCAAAATTCGCCCTTTCCTCTCTGAACACACCATCCGAACTCTCGTCCACGCTCTCATTACCTCTCACCTTCACTACTGCAACTTACTCCTCACCGGCCTCCCATTTAGCCATCTATCCCCCCTTCAATCTGTTCAGAACTCTGCTGCATGTCTTATATTCCGCCAGAACTGATATACTCATATCACCCCTCTCCTCAGGTCACTTCACTGGCTTCCAATCAGATACCGCATTCAATTCAAGCTTCTCCTTCTTACCTACAAATGCACTCAGGCTGCTGCCCCTCACTACTTTTCTACCCTCATCTCCCCTTACGTTCCCGCCCGTAACCTCCGTTCACAGGACAAATCCCTCCTCTCAGTACCCTTCTCCACCACCGCCAACTCCAGGCTCCGCTCATTCTGCCTCGCCTCACTCTATGCTTGGAACAACCTTCCTGAGCCCATACTCCAAGCCCCCTCCCTGCCCATCTTCAAGTCTTTGCTTAAAACCCACCTCTTCAATGCTGCGTTCGGCACCTAACTCCTACCGTTCAGCAAATCCAGACGGCCCCAATTTGACTGCCCCTACCGGACTGATCGTTCACTTGTCTTTTAGATTGTAAGCTCTTTGAGCAGGGACTGTCCCTCTATGTTAAATTGTACAGCGCTGCGTAACCCTAGTAGCGCTTTAGAAATGTTAAGTAGTAGTAGAAGTGTTACTAAAATTCACCAAGGAAAATATTCAGCTATTGGCAGTGAGCGTTTTGCTCATCGCTGACACGAGTTATTTCCAGATATTTAAAGCCAGGTCCTATGCAGGCTTCAACTTTGAATATCCAGTTATTTTTAAGCCGGCTAACACATATCCACTTAAGTTGATATTCATTATATAAGCAGCCATGGGTTACCGCATAAAGATAGGACAGACATTTATTTGGTCCCATTTATGTGCTAACCCTCGCTGCTTAAGTGCTGAATATCAGCACTTAAGTGGCCAAGTGCTAACTCTACTCTCAAGAGAGACGGTTTTGTGTTTGGCTCTAACCTCCATATTCAGCGGCACTTAGCCAGTTAAGTGCGGCTGAATATTAGTGGCTAGCCCTGATCAAGTGATTTAACCACTCAGCGGCTGGCTAAATCGTTTTGAATATTGGGCAAACTGAACTTAAGAAAAGAAAATTTATAAAGAAGTACGCTGTGCAATAACATAGCTTACCTCAATCCAAGTACTGCTTAGCATGCTGTGAAAATACTCTGCAAAGAAAAAATGAAAAGTTCAGTTTTATGGGCAATGAATACACGAAGTTACTGGATAGCTCAGTCATTATGTACGTACCAAGTCTTGCACAGAGCACACACTTGTGGCAGCGGAATTCCTTTCCATCTTTTGATTTAAGTGTTACATCACAGAGAGAGGAGCTATGGGCAATTAAAGATGAATTAGCATTTGTTGTTAAATCACAGAAAAAAAAATACACCATGGTAATCTGGGCAAGAAGACTACAGTGTACTAAAAAGACACCTTGCTAATAGGCCAACAAAATTATGGTTATATTACAGGGAATACTGGATGATAAATCAGTCTGAGTTGTACAACTACATAAAGTTGAGTTTCCTTTCTTTACTCCTTGAACAAACAATTAATATAGAGCCTAACCAAAGAATTTTTCACTTTGATACCTAAAAAAGTAGTCCATCCGGGCAATACTCAGAGCTATTTAACCAGCCAAGAACAGCTCCTGGACAGTTAAATAGCATTTAGATAGCTAAATGTTAAATTCAGCGGGAGATAGCCCATTATCTACACTGAATATTTATAGTTAGTACATACCCCAATTCTATAAACAGTGACTAAAGTTGTACATAAAAATCAGCACACGTAGCCAATTTGCGTGTGCAACTTAATTGCTTAACAAGCCAATCAGAACCAATAATTAGCCACTAAGAAGCAATCAACACTAATTGGCACTAATCAGAATTTACGCGTGAAACTTTCTAAACATATCCTGTAAAGTGGTGTGCGTAAAATCTAATGTGCGGATCACAAAGGAGATGGGGGCATGGCCATGGGGGGCATAGGTGGGTCATGAGCGCTCCTAAAAATTACACACACTGTTATGGAGTACGCCCAATCTGTGCCTAGGTAAGGCGCGGGCATTTACACCAGGATTTTGTTGGTGTAAATGGTTGTGCCTAAATTTTAGTACTGGGGACAGGATGCTATGCATACTCTGTAAACCGTGCCTAACTTTATGTAACCCCCTGTTAGGTTGGGGATTACTAGGAGAGTAAATCCCTATGGAGAGTCACTGGGGGTAGTGACTGAGAGGGTCCCTGGGTGAGAGGAAGCCCAGTCCAAGGATAGTAGTTTGGAAATAAAATGCACAGAAATAGTGCCCTAAGACTGAAGAGTGATGGGGTGGGAGTGGAGACTGGAAAGAGATAAATAGGAATGTTTGCCCTTTTGGGGGGGGGGGGGGGGGGGGTCTTTGGTTACCTGATGGTCCCCTGCCACTGACCTGGAGGAGTAAAGAGGAATCCCAACTAGGAGAAGTAAAACCATTAGCTGAAAAGGGGTGTTGTGGCTCAGCAAAGCAACAACTGTGACAGAGAAGTTACGGGTGGGCAGAGGAGAGACCCAGCCCGGGAGCGTGGTATCGGAGACAGGGGGTGCCCATCCCAAGACTAGGATGGGCTAGTGCAAAGGTCACCCTGGATAGAGGTCAGGCCATGGAGCGTCTTGACCTGTAAAAGTAAGAGGAACACAGCCTTTGGGACACTATTCTCTGGAATAGGCATGAACAGGAATCTGTAAAACGTGTATAAAGCCCGACTGGAAAGAATCTGTAAATATATTCAAGGGAGGAGGATACAGAAGTTCCCCTTCAGAACATCAGAAGGATTGTGGTTTTAAAGTTTGCACCAAATGCTGAGGGACTGAAATAGATTTATGTTCCTGCTGTTGCAGAGTAATAATCTTTGAGTTGCATGAGCAGCTGACTCCAGAGTGGTTTTTGGACTTGAGAGGCTATAAAAGTCTCCCAAACCTGCCCAATCTAACAGCTAGCCTTGCTTTCCACAGTTTGCTTTGGACTTGATCTTGGGTTTCCTGGGGGAGAAGAGGGTAATCCCACCTGCTAACACTTCTTTTCTCAGGTGGAGGCACTGAGCACCAAACCAGTAAGGGACTGACGGAGACTGCCCTCACGAGGCTCCAACTGGGTCAGACCCTAAATCCAGGAGCGCCCAAGTAAAGGGGCATTATATTTAGAAGACGTTTCTAAAATAGCACTAAGCGTGTTTTTTGGGGGGCGCCGATTTCTTAGGTCCATAGTGACTAACCAGCTATCCATGAATAGTCAAGCGCTGGCCAGCTAAGTTTAGCAGCCAAATCGGACTAACTAAATAGCAGTCCTATCTTTGGCCGCTATAAACTTAACTGGCCAGCACTGAACATTCACTTAGCCGGTTAAGTTTCGGCCAGCCAAAAAAACAAACAGATATTCAATGCCGGTCACAAAAACGGCTTGGCACTGAATATTGGGGTCAGCTCCAATCACAGCACTTATGCGGGCTGCCTCCTGTGGTTGGACTATCAGGCCCCATGTTAAAAGTAAACTACGATCAGTGTACCGGCAACCCCCTAGAAAAGTATACATTTCCCTCTGTGGATCTTTATCTGCCACACTAACATTTAATAATTATTATCATAAGTCCCACACAAAGCATATGGCGATAGATTTAGAAGTTGTGAAAAGACACACTGGAGTGTTGTTACTGGTCAGAACAGATCTGGTTCCTGTTCCTGTGGGAGTTGTTCATTTGAGAATTGAAGAGTGGGCCACAGATAAAACAATGAGTATCAGGAAACTCTGTCAAATTCCAGCATTATGTCACAAGTTCTCAAAGCCTAGAGTATGTTTGCTGATAATATTCAGTTCACTGAATCTGCCTAATAATGTCTCTCAGGTTCTTTAATTTCTAGAAGGGACTCCAATGGACAGACTTAAAAATCTCAATATGTATACTTTGGAAGAAAAGCAGGAGAGGGTAGATATGATAGAGACATTTAAATACCTATATGGCATAAATGCACAGGAGGCAATTCTCTTTCACCTGGAACGAGGGGGCATAGGATGAAGGTGAAAGGGGACAGACTCAGAAGTAACCTGAGAAAATACTTCTTCACAGAAAGGGTAGTGAATTCGTGGAATGGACTCCCGGTGGAAGTGGTGGAGATGAAAATATTATTTGAATTCAAGACAGGTTGGGACAAGTACATAGGATCTCTTAGGGAGTGATAGGGAGAATAGATGGCATAGATGCCGCAGACTGGATAGGCCATATGGTCTTTATCTGCCTACATTTTTCTACGTTATGTTTTTAAATAGTAAAAGTATGAGATAAAAACCCTAGATCCTGTCCAACACAAAAGTTGCTTAAATACCTTCTACACCTGTCAGACAGGTTTGAAAAACAACTGCTAGCACTCACCTCAGTATAACTGGCATTTATCACCACCACAAAAAGGGAAGACCCAACTATTTACAGAATGTAGATTGGTTTTTGTACAACTAACTTCTGTTGCAATCTCCTATCAAGCTTCCCATTGTGTCTTGAGATGGCAATTTGGTACTATCCCAGGTGAAGACAACTACCTTTGAGATGCTAGACTCCTGTCAGCTGAAGTACCTGATCTGGAAAGCTTTTGTTTGTTGGTCACTAGAGTACACTATCAGGCTCATTTTCGAAAGGGATGGATGTCCAAAAAGTGACATAAATCGGCACTTAGACGTCCATCTCTCAGAGACGTCCAAATCGGTATAATCGAAACTGCATTTTGGATGTCTCTATCGGAAGTCCATCGCAAGGACGTCCAAATCTCAAGGGGGCGTATTGGAGGCAGGACTTGGGCGTTCCTAAGACTTGGACCTCTTGTAGCCATAATGGAAAAAAGCAAAGATGTCCATGACTGAAACTTGGACGTTTTCACCCAGACCTGTTTTTATTACGAATAAGGCATAAAAAGGTGCCCAAAATGACCAGATGACCACTGGAGGGAATCGGGAATGACCTCCCGTTACTCCCCCAGTGGTCACCAACCCCCTCCCACCATCAAAAAATATCATTAAAAATATTACTTGCCAACCTCAGATATCATACTCAGGTTCATGACAGGACATGCAGGTCCCCGGAGTAGTTCAACAGTAGGTGCAGTGCACTTCAGACAGGCAGACCCAGGTCCATACCCCCCCTACCTGTTACATTTGTGGAGGAAACAGCGAGCCCTCCAAAACCCACCAGAAACCCTCTGTACCCACATATAGGTGCCCCCCTTCACCCATAAGGGCTGTGGTAATGGTGTACAGTTGGGTGTAGTGGGTTTTGGGGGGGTCAGCACACAAGGTAAGGGAGCAATGGTGAGATGTGTACCTGGGAGCATTTTATGAAGTCCACTTCAGTGCCCCCTATGGTGCCCGACTGGTGTCCTGGCATGTCAGGGGGACCAGTGTACTACAAATGCTGGCTCCTCCCACGTCCTAATGGTTTGCATTTGGACGTTTTAGACTTGGACGTCTTTGGTTTCGAAAATTGCCGATAATCAAAGACGTCCAAATCCAGGGACGCTCAAATCCAAGGAAGTCCATGGTATTTTCGAAACCAAAAATAGACGTTCATCTTTTTTCGAAAATGATCTTCTCCCCGCCTCTGAATTTGGACGTTTTACAAAGACGTCCAAATTCCAACTTAGATGTTTCTTTCGAAAATGCCCCTGTAAGTCAGTGAGCTCCAGTCTTTTTAATGACTGATCTGCTCTATCACATCCTGCTTGTACTCACAGAGACTTTCAATATATGTAATTGCACTACTCGATCTCACAAGATCCCCCTACTCATCAGGACATTCTTCCTCGAATATCTTTGCAGGAGACCCAGTGTACGGTATCCAACAGCAACCATGTTATTAGACCTTGTATGAATAAGAACATTTCTGTATGTTTTTACATATGCAGTTTTGATTTGAAACAAAGGATGATATAGGGCAGTGATTTTCAAATTTTTTCAGCTCGTGCACACTTACAAGGTGCAAAATTTGTCAAGGCACAGCATTGTTTTCTTAAGGATATATAGAGAGGCATTTTCAATATGACGCCTAAGTTGGACTTTGGATGTTTGCACTAAACGTCCACAATCCCTATAGAAAATATGGCCATTTTTTTGAAACTGCAAAAGGTCTTATCTTTCTTTTTAATACCATTTGTAACAAGGTTTTATGCTCTGCGTGTTTATTTTTTTCAGGCCACTTTTGAAAAAAACCCAAAAACATACAAGTGAAAAAAGTAGAAAACCAATCGAGATGTTGAGGAGCCAGCATTTTTAACAGACTAGTCCCCTACACATCCCAAAACAGCAATGGGCACCCTAGGGGGCACTACTGTGGACTTCATATAAATGCTCTCAGGTACACATCTCATCGTTTCTCCCTTATCTAGTTAGCTGAGCCCTCCAAAACCCACTACCTCCAACTGTACACCACTAAAACAGCCCTATGGGTGGAGGGGGCATCTATACGTGGGTACACCCGTCTACAGTGTACTGCACCCACCACTACACTACTCCAGGGACCTGCATGCTACTCTAATTGACCTGGCTTATAACATCTAAGGTTGTCATAGAGGCTGGTGAGTACTATTTTTATTCAAAACTTTTGGGTGTGGGAGGAGGTCAGTGACCACTATGGGAGTAAAGTGTGGGGGGGGGGGCTCATCCCTGATTCCCTCCACTGGTCATCTGGTCATTTAGGACACCTTTTTTGCCTTATTCATTATAAAAACAGGACTAGACCAAAACATTAACGTTTTCACCCTAGACTTTTTTGTTTTGTTCTATTATGGATGTAAAAAGTGCAAGTGTTAGACACGCCCTCTTGTGATTTTGACACATTGCATATGAAATGAAACCTATTCTGCAGATAAATGTCTGCAGAATAGGTTTCAAAAGTACTAATTAGGAAGTTATGAGAAGATATCCATCCAAATTGTGCTTTATGACATTTTTTTTTACGTTTTTCTCTTTCAAAAATAAGCCTCATATATTTTATCATTTAACAAATGAGTATTAAGGTGGTGTTTAAAGTTCAATAATTAAAATTTTTAACATTGTGTTATCTTTATAGCCACTAATAACATGCATTGAAAAACAACAATTTCAAAGTGAATACCCCCATCACCCTCTTCTTTAAAAAAGAACTCAGTGGGAAATCTGTCCTTGATGTTTTTTCCAGCCCTCCTCCCTGCACCCACACTCCATCTACCTTTTTTCCAGGCCCACCCCTGCACACACACAACACACACACACCATCCATCATTTTTTTCCATCTCCCCTCCCTGCACACACACACCATTCATCTTTTTCTAGCATCCCTCCTCCGGCACACACCATCCATCCTTTTTCCAGCCCCCTTCCCTGTATACACACACACTCCAACTTTTTTTCACCCCCCACCCCCCGCATCCACATACTATCCATATTTTCCCAGCCCCACTTCCTAAACCCACGCTCCAGCCTTCCTATCAGTCCTCATCTGAGACTCATAACATCAAACACGGTTAACTGCCAATGTGCAAGTCCTCTGAGTCCTCCCTTCAGTAATTCAGCACCACACTTGCTCTCTGTCCAGGCTGATGTAGCAAGGCTCATACTGACATACACGGGCCAGCTGCACGTGGATGTTACGACAAGCATGCATCAGTAGATCAGGTGACCTATGTGTCAATGTGAGCCTTGCTGAATCAGCCCAGGCAGACAGCAACTGCAGCTGCACTGAACTATCGGAGGGAAAGGGAGGAGGTGGTACTTAGATGTCTTGGAGGGCCATGGGTATGTAGATGGTCACAGAGAGGCTAATACACTCCCACAGGATGTGGAGTAGGAAGTGCTGCTAAACCTGGGCCAAATCGTCACTGAGGAGAGCTGGCTGCAGCTTCTTGAGAGTGCACATAGCTGCAGAGCAAGGGAAGGGCAGGCCAAAGGAGATCCCCAAGGGATCTCCTCTCAACCGCAGCACACCTGAGGAGCTGGGGTGCCACACTGGTTGAAAAACAAACACTGATATAGGGTCTCTTGAACAGTACAAACTTACTTTATAGCAGGGGCGTAGCCAGCCTTCCGTGGGAGAGGGGTCCAGAGCCCGGGGGGAGGGGGCACATTTTAGCCCTCCCCCCCGGCGCCGCCCCCCCACTGCCGACATTGCCGCCCCCCCCCTCCCGCCGCGAACCCGCCGCCGCCGCCGCCGCCTACCTTTACTTTTGCTGGCGGGGGATCCCACTCCCCGCCAGCCGACGTCTTCTTCTTAGTCGCTTCCCGCTCTTCAATTTGTTTGCTGATGTCCTGCACGTTGTACGTGCAGGACGTCAGACTCAGAGAAAACTGTTCTCTGAGTCTGACGTCCTGCACGTACAATTACGTGCAGGACGTCAGCAAACAAATTGAAGTGCAGGAAGGACTGAGAAGACGTCGGCTGGCGGGGAGTAGGATCCCCCGCCAGCAAAAGTAAAGGTAGGCGGCGGCGGGGGCGGGTTCGCCGGGAGGGGGTCCTGGGGTGAATCTGCGGGGGCCCCGGCCCCCTCAGGCCCCACGTAGCTACGCCACTGCTTTATAGTATGTTTATTGTAAAGCATTCTGAGTTAGGAAACTATATAAAATACTGAAATAGAAAGTTAACACCATCACAACATGTGCTGTGCTTTAAAAGACACATGCAGGCTCAGAGAAGGCAATTAACACTGTAAAAGGCAATAAAATTTAAGAAATCACTAAAAATGTCCCAGAATTAAAACAGCTTACCATTTTTTCTGGTTGAACTTTGGCTTATTTCCACTTTTTTTATGAACAACGTTAATTGTTCCATTTTCAAATTTAATCCCATCCAGTCTGCAAGGAATAAAGAATGTAATTAAGCCACCATCTCTACATGTGCAATACTGTTACGGTATTTAACAAGGAAATTGCATGAGAAAAACAACTTAAGGAGAACCTCAGTGTTATCACCATAAAAGACATTAAATTTGTTACTCTAAGCAATAGAAACACTACTGAATATTTTGGGCTATGGTACCATTCTGGCTAAGAACTTTACAGGTGCTCATTTAAATTAGGAAAGAACAAGTAAAACTACAAGTATGACGTGAAGATTGAAATAATATGCAAAATTTGAATTTCTGACTAAAGAATACTAAATTCAATCACAAACTATGCTGACTGCAAGATAAA
The DNA here is from genome assembly GCF_901765095.1 of Microcaecilia unicolor. Classification (NCBI taxonomy): domain Eukaryota; kingdom Metazoa; phylum Chordata; class Amphibia; order Gymnophiona; family Siphonopidae; genus Microcaecilia; species Microcaecilia unicolor. Next base: position 117,930 of record NW_021963033.1, on the reverse strand, counting down.
GTGGAAAAGTGAACCTGCCAGGAGTCTGGTTATGAAGACTTTTTATTTATTAATTTCATTGTATTTTTAATACGTTTCTTAATTTTTAATCATAACTTTTAATTTGATATTGTATAACGTATTTACGTTTGTATTTTATCATTTATTATTTATTTTTATTTCCACTTTTATTTAGATCTATTTGACCCCTGAGGCAGGCCTTTTGTGCCGAAAGACGGCCGTGTCGGGTCCTTTTTATGCTTGTTAGAATTAAAGACTTATTTGAAATTCTCCTCGAGTCCTCCTCACTTTGTGGCTTGTTGTATGAAGTCTTTTTAACTGTTACTCTTATCTGTAACCCTTCTCTTCCACGAACTTCAGACTCCATTTCTTCCATCTTGCTGTACCGTACCCCTGAAACAGACTCCCTGAGTTAGCATGTCATGCTCTGTCTCTGGCCATATTCAAATCCAGGCTAAGCCCAACTTTTTGAGGCTACTTGTAACTCTTATTCACATGTTCATTACCCACATTGTTTTATTTATTTTATTTATTGCATTTGTATCCCACATTTTCCCACCTATTTGCAGGCTCAATGTGGCTTACATGATTATGCTAACATTGTCATATCAGGATATCAGATACAGTAGAATTGTGTATAGTTTAAGTAAGGGAGGGTAGAAGACGGAAGGGAGTGATTAGGGTAGTTATAGAGGGTGGGCTTTCATAACTGATTGGGTTGGTGAGGTATATTAGTGATGCTGCTGGTTATCGGATCTCATTGTAGGCTTTCTTAAAGAAGTATGTCCCTAATCCCTTATTTGTCCTGTTTGTTTGTCTGTCTTGAATAGATTGCAAGTGAACAGGGACTGTCTCGTATGTGTTTGTGTACAGTGCTGAAATATCAGTAGAATAAAGGACTCTAAAGGACAAGGTGATATAAAATAGCATCAAGTGGAGTCACAGTAAAAGCTCATACTTGTATATGGTTATACACAGGCTGCTTATTTTGGTGTTGCTTCCCAGAAGCAATAGGATCAGTCAACCTGATAAGTTATCATTTTTGGTAAATATTATATGATGCACAGTTCACATGCATCTCTGCAACTGCCTTTGTATCACCACATGTAATGCATCAATAAGGCCTATATTTGAGGACAACTGTGAATTATTATGCTTCATCAGACACTAAGGGGCTCATTTTCGAAGCAAATGGATGTCTCAAAATAGCCAAAAAAACATCCATCTGCCAAAAACTTCAAAATCACAATCGTTGAAAGGCAGAATTTGGACATCCTATGCTGCATTTGTCCAAAGAGCAAGAGGGCGTGCTGTGGTCGTGTTTAGGGTGGGACTAGGGAGAGCCCAAATTTAGGATGTCCAACAGCGATAATCAAACATGAAGAAACGTCCAAGTCAAAAAAAAAAAAAAAAAAAAGGCATCCTAAGTTAGTCCTGTTTCAATCACATCCAGGGTATAAAAGTTGCTCAGGCTGACTAGCTGGCCACTGAAAGCAAGACTCAACTTCTACTACTTATCATTTCTATAGCGCTACAAGGCATACACAGCGCTGTGCACCATACACAAAAGACAGTCCCTGCTCAAAGAGCTTACAATCTAGATAAGACAGGTAAACAGACAGAACAATTAAGGGTAAGGGAATAAAGAGGACAAAGGACAGGGCAAGTGAGTTAGGAGTCAAAAGCAGTGGTAAAGAGGTGGGTTTTGAGTTTGGACTTGAAAACGGCTAAAGACGGGGCTAGACGTACAGGCTGAGGAAGTCTATTCCAGGCGTGAGGTGCAACGAGATAAAAGGAACGGAGTCTTGAATTAGCAGTAGAAGAGAAAGGGACAGATAGGAGAGATTTATCTACAGAACGGAGTACTCGAGGGGGGACATAGGGGGAGACAAGAGTAGAGAGGTATTGGGGAGCGGCAGAGTGAATGCACTTATAGGTTAATAGAAGTTTGAATTGAATACGGAAACAGATAGGGAGCCAGTGAAGTTCCCTTAATCCTCCTTAACTCCTCCTTAATCCCCCAGTGATTACTGTCCCCCTCCTTCAACCCTGAAAGTGACACCGAAAGGGGAAACTATGCTCCCTAACATCAGGTATTATGGGCATTCTGAACACAAAAGCAAGCAGATCTGAAGAGTAGACTAGTGGTTGGTGTAGTGGACTGTAAACCAGGGGACCAGAGTTCAAATCCCACTTCCACTCTCGTTTTTATTTTTACCTTTAAATTGTGAGCTCTCCAGAAACAGATACATCCTACTGAAGACACCTGCGAGCTTGATGGCTGAGATGGTACACATTCAGGAATAGTAGGTATTTCCGTGTCTCTGGAGGGTTCATGGTTTACAATAACAGAGTTACAGTGGAATATGAACCTGGGTGCCCTGGATTATAGTCCACTGCATGGACCAATAGGCTGCTCCTCTGCTCTGCTGGAAAGTCTGTACAGCCATTTTTGTACAAATGCTGCCAGACAGCTTTGTCTCTGGCTTTTTTTGGCATTCATAATTTTGACATTTTCTTTTGGAAAATGGCTGTTCATTTTGGTTGTTCTTATGTATTTTGAACAGAAAACCCCAACATTCTTCCTGTTTAAATATGGCTATAAAGATGGACTTCTTATTGGACATTATGAGCAGGACGTCCCAATTCTGACTTGGATGTTCTTTTGAAAATGTCCTTCTAATGCTGAAAGGTTGCAAGAAATATATATATATTTTTTTAGATATCAGATCAAACAGCACTATACACTACAGGTCTAACTAGAAACACTTTTAAAATGCCATCAAAAGAATTAAAAAAAGGCATAAGGATCATGTCATTTCAAATGCTGTAGGTTGATTATCTTCAAAATGAAATCCATCTATAGCCCTCTGGGATCAAGCCTAGCTATTTCTGGTCTACTAACTTAATGAAAAGGAAAGTGGAAAGAAGGGAGACAAAGAGGACAGAGTAAAATCCTTTCTTTTTTTTTTTTTTAAGAAATTTAAACTTGATATTGACATACCTTGCAATTAAACCATCAAGACCAAATTTCTTTGCGACACCTTCCAACATTTTCACAGGGTTGACTTCTTCACTTTGACCTTTTTCTTTTTTGCCAGACTTGCTTTTCTTCTTTTCATTGGCTATGTGCACTTGGTTGTTTTTGTAAACCTCAAATGCAGACTTTCCTTTTATACCTTCCTGAAAACTCATTTTATGGAGGTTGGAGATGAGTGCATCTTGATGTTCTTCAGGTTTTTCCTTGTGCAATTGTCTTGGTTTGTAGCCTTGGGTCAAAAGATCACAAGCATCCGTATAAACGAACTGTAGAATGTAAGCAAACAACTCTGGGTGGACTTTCTCTATTACAAAGAGGTCACACCCTACTGCATCCTCATCTTTTCGATAAACATCGGAAGAGTCAAACCCACTGTCCTGGCCTGGAATGAAGAGCTTTCTGAAGAAATCTGATCTTATGGCCAAGATGTACTTGTGTACTGAAAAGGTCCTGGTATCCACCTGGAAAGTCACGTCATGGACACTGTCCATCTCATTCTTTTCATCTAACAGCTTCCGTAAGTCTTCATAAAATGTTGATGATGAAATGGAAGGAATTTCGTAAAGGCTAGAAAACAAAACACATCCTATGTTAAATATAACCCCTTATGTTTACTTTACTTCACAAATTCTTACAAGCTAAAGTGAATATCCAAATATATACCAGAAACATTTCATGTTTCAAGTCTGTTTTTTAATTTGATATACTTCCTTCTGGACAAGCCATCAAGGCAGTTTACATTACTAATAATAATATGAGAACAGAAAAATCATAGAGGAAAATAAACATTACATACACACTTTTTACCTCAGTTTTACTTTATAAGCAGCATACATGCATATCGGCCAACAAGAAATTAAGTCAAGACATGTAAAATAAGTAGCAAAGGAACTGTAGTAGTTAAAGATGTATTTCTACAATCATCTGAAGATTTAGGCAGTAAAATACTGTAAAATACAACCCAACATACCTGCAAGAAATTAACTAATTTGATAAACTAACTCTCCAGCTTCAACTAGAGTCATAAGTAGCAGCTTATAAAGCATAAGCAAGCGAAGGAATAAATGCTTCTTGGTATACATGAGGCATATAATCTGAAAGACACCAGTGCTGGACTGTGTAATACCACTAATAAAGGTGGCATACACAGAACACTCCCCCCCCTCCTTCAAGTTTCAACAGAGCCCACTTTTGGTTTGGCTGTATTAAGCACATGCTATAGACCATAGCCTATCAAGCTTTGTGTTCAAGCAAAATGGTTCTCAGCCCCATTTTATGCTGGTCATAGAAGGAACTGAGACATGCAGATCAGTGCATCTCAAGTTTCAGCAGTATTTTAGAACAGAATCTGCTGACGTAGAGCCCGATCTAAAATACAGGAGAAATGGATATCTATGTGCTGGGTGTCTGCATTTAAAAAAAAACAAACATTAAAAAATTGATGGGGAATAGATGTCTACGAACTTGCCACGCCCTTGTCCCTCTCAAGAAATGACCAGACCATGCCCCCTTGCCATTTTCACGCACTTGGGTTTGATATGTGCATATTCCGGCTTTGTAAAATAGGAACTTAAAACATTTATTCAAGACAAAAGGTTAAATAACAATTTATGCATGTATCAAATGTGAATAGGACTAGAGGCTGACCGAAATCAGCAGTTTTGGTTCTATCTGAAACCAAATCTGCGGACAAAATCCATGACTCAGTTTCGACCAGAACCGAAACTGTGGCCCTACCCTCTGCTGCTGCAAGAAAGCCTCTCTATGCCCCTTGACAGAAAACACATCCTTCCCCCCCTCCTCAGGTGTAACACACCACTCCACCCTCCTCCACCACTTCTCATGGTAGGTCTAATGGTGCCTTCAAGAGAGGAGCATTCCGAGTTGTTCCTGCCCCCTTCCTCTGCACTGAAAAAACAGTGGCTGCAACTTCCCACAGCAGCCTCGCAAGACTGCAGCAGCAAGCGAAGGGGTTGCCTGGCTACAGTTTTGGGTTTCCACTGAAAATTCACAGGCATTTTTGGCAGAAACCCAAACCTGGATTTTTGTTCAGTTTCGGTGCCAAAACCAAAGCTGCTACTAACAAGGCATGAGAAAAATCTAGATAAATAAAATAAATTATTTGAAGTGGAGGAGTAGCCTAGTGGTTAGTGCAATGGACTTTGATCATAGGAAACTGGGTTTGATTCCCACTGCAGCTCCTTGTGACTCTAGGCAAGTCACTTTACCCTCCATTACCACAGGTACAAATAAGTACCTGTACATACTATGTAAACCGCTTTGAAAGTAGTTGCAACAAAAACACAGAAAAGCGGTATATCAAGTCCCATTCCCTTCCCTTGTAAAATGAGGCCTCTGTATACTATTGGTTCCCAAAATGTGGATCATGACCCTAAATGGGATCACAAAATCAGCGGATGGAGTCAAGTGTTGATAATTTTTAGTTTAGTGTTTTACCCAAGCTATTTGATCCACCCTTCCAAGAATGAACCTCCCCATTCCCTTCTCAGTCAACCTCCACATCAACCTGAAGTCATCTGCAATGGTTGTAGACTCATGAGACCCATCCCCTCCTCTTCAAGTACCTCCTATTAGACCAACAGCTCAGGGGGATTACACAAGTGGAGTACTGGAGTCTCTTAGCGTAAGCCGACTCTCAAGTCCCGTGTTGACTTCCCTGCTTTGGGTGAATGGGTTCCATCACCATTTGTCTGAGTAGAGCACTTTGAAAAGCATTCATGATCTCTCTAATTTTTTCCGATTCCACAGATGGAACTTTCCAATCCACATCTGGCAGACTGAAATCTCCCAGCAACAGCACCTCTCTTTTCTTTCCCAACTTTTGTATATCTGTGACCAGATTTTTATTTAGTTCCTCCGATTGTGTCGGAGGTCTGTAGACAACACCCATGTGGACAGAATTTCCATCATCTCTTTTTAAGGTGATCCATATCGCTTCTTCCTTTCCCCAGGCTCCTGTCATTTCAGTTGCTGCGATATAATTTCTCACATACAGAGCTACTCCTCCACCTTTACGACCATCTCTACCCTTCCTAAACAGATTATAGCCTGGTATGTTTGCATCCCATTCATGGGAATCATTGAGCCATATCTCCGTGATTGCAACAATGTCTAAGTCTGCCTCTAACATCAGGGCTTGCAGGTCATGAACTTTATTGCTTAGGCTGCAAGCATTTGTGGTCATCGCTTTCCATCTACATTTCAGTAGCATTTTTGTCTTCTGTTTAGTTTTTTCTTTAGTCTCACTTCCTGCTGTGTTGGTAAGAACTGATTTGCTAAGATTGTCGTTTTCATTGCTTTCTTTTCTACTGTCACATCTTGTCTTTAGCTGGAGGTGATCACTTGAAGTGAACTGCCTCCATATGCCACCCTTGCCATCTAGTTTAAATGCCTAGAAACATATTGTCTAAATTTCTCCCCAAGGATTTTTTTTCCTGCCACAGTAAGATGCAGCCTGTCATTACAATATAGTTTTTTTGTTTTTCCATGTATTGCCCCAATCTCCTTTATACCTAAAATCTTCTTCGTGACACCAGGCTTTGAGCCAGCTATTGAAATTCTCAGTACTTCGCCATCTTTTCTCTCCCTTTCCAAAGGTAGGTAGTACTTCAGAAAAAGCTATTGTTTGTATCAAAGGTTTTAACCCCTCCCCCAGCTCCTGAAAAGCTCTCTGTACTGCAAGTGGGGTATTACTGGACAAGCCATTTGTTCCCAGGTGGATTACAACATCCGTGTTTGACTCCTTAGTTTCTTCTCTGACTATAGAGAATATCTGCTTGGTACTCCTGGTAGCTGAGGAGCCTGGAAGGCATTTCACTTTGAATGGCCCCTTGAACTGTGTTTCAAAGTTAACGCCTCTGATGATGGAATCCCCTAGTAACAACAGTTTCCTGGTATGAGTTTCAAAGTAACATTTTAATTTATAACCAGTGTCTATAGTTTTGGGTTGTTTTTTTATTTTATTTTTTTTTTGGGGGGGGGGGCGGGGGAGTTGCACCTCTATGGGTTTTCCAGTTTTGATATATTCAGACTGGTGTACATCCAGTCATACTTCACAGCTCAAGAGAGACTATCCTCTATATTTGGTTCAAGCTTTTTTGTTTGCACTGCTAGAATGATGATGGGGTTTACTGAAAACAATTGCTTCCAGGACAAACCATTACGTTAAAAATGGAAAAACTGGCTAATTAGTAAGTAGAAGAGGCTATGATAAAAGCCTTCATTTCTGTAAAGAAAGGAAAATAGTTAAACACACACACACACACTGCTTCCAAACAATTTAAAAGCTGAAAGAAAACGAAAATGCTGAAAATAAATTGCATGTAAACTTGAGAAGGGAAGAAATGATATTGGGCTTTTATAAGGAACAGCCAGAAAAATTTAAAGGATGCAAGGCATAAGAATTGAAAGATTCAGTGTTTCTTCCATATTTTATTTTCTTTGATCATAGGGAACTATCAACTGATTCCATCTACAGAAGATCTTGAATGTACCTTGTTTTAGGATCGGACTGTAAAACTGCAAAGTTGCATCCATTGGGATCACTGGTAACACTAACAGCTCTGTGCACAAAAGTGAGCTTCTCAAGTCTTATTTTCTCATATACAACGTTTGTATCACAGTGACTTGATGATTCAGATGCTGAACTATAAAGATTTGACAGAGATTCTGTGAAAAGAAAACAAAAAAAAATAATTTTTAGAAAACAAATTTAGAAGATCAATCACACGGAAACATAGTCATATGGAATCCATGGGAGAAGGGGGGAAGGGTCCAATGAGGAAAATCTTTGAAGATGGAAAGTGCAAATAAACACACAAGTTTTGCAAACACCCAAACTGTACCATGAATTTTGGCCTGGAAATCACCAATAAGCACAAGCATGTCAGAATCATGAATGTTTTTCAATCTGGCTAATTGTACAAAGCAAAAATGAATAAAAGATTCTTGCAGAGTCAGGATCTTACCTTTCTTTTCTGAACACTTTTTTCCTTCTCCTGCCCACCTGCCCATAAATCCTTCACCTTCTTGTGTAATAAACATTATTTCATTCTTACTCAATGCAATGTCAGATACATAAACCTGTTGTCCATACAAACATCGACATTGCTTCATGGTACTGCTGCTTGACCTCCAGCAGAACACCTAAAAAAATGAACACACCCAGAATACAACCACTTAAGGTAACAATATGCAACAGGACATTACAGTGAAAAAGCTCCTATCATTAGAATTATTTCCTTAAGGTAACACTGGCCACAGGGGTTTATTTCAGATCTATGCACATTTCAAAGTTGGGGCCCTGTTTACTAAACTACATTATAGGTATGTTAGCATCTTTAACGTGCGTTAACCATGTATGCGCATTAACTGCGTATGCGCCTACAATATCCCTATAGATGCCTACACTGTTAGCGAGCACGTTAATTGTAGGCACGTTAAAAATGCTAACGCACCTTAGTGAACAGGGCCCTTAGCGTAGAAAGCTCCTGTGTGACCTCAACAGCAAAGACCCAGTAGGAATTATCTGAACTAATTACAATATTTTCTTATTTTATTTTACTCTGCCACTCTTATAGACTATTGAGAATTTCACATCAAGATGTAGGTTCTAAAAGTATCCAAGAAACATCAATCTTTTAAGATTTGGCTTTAACCTTTTCATGTCTTATCCATAATATTCTTACATTTCTGTAGTTTTACTTATGATAGAAATTTTTCAATTAACAAAGCCCTGCTTTACTTTACAGAAGATTATGCAAATTGGTTAAAATCTTACTCTAACACATAGGTTAAAGTGATCAGTACAATGCAGCATTTAAAATCTATAATTAGCACAATGAAGAATTTACAAACTTGAGGCTGTGACACTACTACCTTAAAAACACAAACATGAAATACCACTAGATGGTGCTGCATGATCATTCAATGGGCTGATGTCATTACACACACACATTTATTTATGACATTTGTATCCCACATTATCCCAAGAAAGTTCAGGTTCAATGTGGCGTACAGTAAATTCTAACAATTGACAAGTCCAAAATTGCATTAAATATATAGTCAGAAACTTATAAGAATGTGAATCAGTTGCTTTCTTCAATGACAGATGATCTCACAAAGAAAGTTTTTAGCAATTTACAAAATATGAAATATGAAAATTAGCACATAATTCAAAGGTATCACAAACATATCTCTTGACAGACAATAAAGTTAGCAGTAAAGTGAAGATATGTACCTGTAGCCCCTTTGAACTTTTACTAAGATATTCTCCCACTTTCTCTGTGGTCTAAACACTCCCGCCCTAGATTTAAGTCTGCACTTACAACTTTTCTTTTTAGCTGTGCTTTTCATGGCTGCTCGAGCTCTAGTTATTGGGTTTCGTCAATGGAGCTCAATGTTTTGCCTTTCCCTTCTCTCCTAATGTTATCGCTAGTGTCGCCATTCTAATTAGGTTCCTTAAGTATCTCCACTTCTGCTTGTTTTCTTTTCTCACATCTATCCTCTCTACAACTGACGTTCCTTTCTACTTCTGTAATTCTTTTGGAGTTTTCTCTTTTGTTTTTTTTTTTACTTTGTAAACCGTTTTGTCTGCAATGTTGTGAAAGGCGGCATCTCAAGTCCAATAAACATAGTACAACCCTGGAGAAATAGAAAACAGAAATGCATTTCCTCCTGTACCATGCAAACCACAGATATATCAGAGATGCTGCACATCCAAATTCCAAAACCAAATCTAAATTTTCTACCTTTATTATCTGGACAGCTCAGCCTCCATAGCTCATTCTGTGGGCAGAGATTTGATATTCTCCCATGATCTTACATGGATTAGCTGAAGACAGTTCTTCTTTCATGAGGGGCACACATATGGATTCTACATATGGTGCCCAAATTTGGCTTCCTAAATTTTGACACGTGACCAAGATACATAGACAACTTAATTGATTAACGAGTCATCAACTATCAATAATTGGGTGCTTTTAACCAATTAATGTTTATTGGCAACAATTCGATTTTGTGCATGCATCTGGGTGCACGTTATTCTATAATGCTGGGTGCCCAAATCCCATAGCGTATAACTCAAAAGGGATCATGGCCATTTCGCTCATTGTTACAGAATACTGGCTCAGTGCGCCTATCTTGGGCATCAGCATTTACACCTGGTTTCAGCACCTATAAGTTAGGGCACGGGAATCGGCACCAAGTTTGATTCTATAAAGGGCACATGCCCTTTATAGGATTGTGCTTAGCACCAATCTTTTCTGGCGCCCATTCTTGAGTGCGATTCATAGAATTTCCCCCTATATGTGAGTTCAGGGTGTGCAGAGCCTGAGCTCATTCATTAATATCTGGTGACCATCAGTCAACTTTACCAGACAACTGGAGCCAGTGCTCAGTACTGGCAAGTACCCTATGAAAAAAGAGCCCTGCTGAAAGCATTTCCAAGCCATTCTTTCAGCAGCAATTTTTTTTTAAATACCTAAAGTTGAAAAGTTAAAAATTTAGAAATTTTCTTCTAATAGTCCACATGAAACGATACGATACGATAAAAACTTACTCTTCCAGCCTGATCCAGGGCTAGTATGCACACCTTTGATCCTCATCTTCTTTAAGGTGCTGTGCATCAGTCTTATAGTCAGGAAATCCTCCTGTAACAAGAACCTTCTTTATGTTCAGCTGTCTGTGGGACAAAACCAGGGAAGTTTAAATCAGATACTAAAAAACTGATTTCAAGAGCATGAAAGAAAAAGATAATAGTTTGCCTGAAAATGTGGAGGCTCATTCTCAAAACACACAGATTTACAAAGTTGCAAGTCATGTGCTTTGAAAATGAGCACCAAAGAAAGCTATTCTCTTCAACACAGTATGTAAACTTTAGACAGGTAATTTTATAAATGGAGCACCTAGTTAAGAGGGCACGTAGGGTGATGAATTCATGGACCGGCCTCCCAGTGGAGGTGGTGGATTTGAAAATGGTATCTGAATTCAAGAGAGCTTAGGACAATTACGTAAGAGCTCTAAGGAAGTGAAAAGGAGAGTATATGGCATGGATGGGCAGACTGGATAGGCGATATGGTCTTTACCTGCCTTCATTTTTCTATGCTTATAAGATACTTGCATGGCATCTGGCGAGTAGCCACCCAGACAGTTCCCACCAACCAATTCCCACTTAAGGGGGACAATTCCCACCCAGGATATTTCCCCCCTCCACCCGGTTATTTCCCATCCTCCCTATCCTTTTTTTTAACCTTTGTTTTAATTCTTGTATCACGTCTCTTTTTTGTTTTCTGAGTGAATTCCCATAAGTCCTGACAAGTGCTCATTTCAAACGCTGACAGGATTAGGTGCGTTGCTGACAGGGAGGATCGTTTGTGCAGCAGACGGATGTACATAGATGAAGTATAATAACAGAATAACTTTTCATAGGTACGGTGGTAATTAGTTATAATTTGTAATCTGTATGTCATTTTGAAGGGCTGATTATAGGGACACCTAGCACCATTTGTGCAACATATGGATGTACATAGGAGACATATAATAACGGAATTACTACTCTACCTATGAAAAGTTATTTGTTATAATTCATAATCAGTGTGTCACTTTGAGGGGCTGAATATAGGGACACCTAGCACGTGCTGTGCTCAACATTAAGAGTTTCTATCTATTTAATTACTTATATCCGGCATTAAACATGAATTAGGTTGAAGCCTGGGAGCATTTAAAATCTTTTTTTTTCCTGTTCCTATATTTTCTGTTTAGTGGCAGGCAGGATGTAGTGTAAAAAAACTACATGTCTACAAAGGGAAAGAGATGTGTAAAAGGTAATTTTCCCCCTCCCAAATGATCTAGAAGGGGAAGGGAAGGAGATTAATTGTCCTAATGTTTCTTGAGTTTCTTTTTTTTTTAAGTTATAGCTGGGAATTGTCCTCCCTGATGTGGTAGGAATTGGTTTATGGTAATTGTCCTAGGTGCCAATTGTCTAGATGGGAATTGATGGGTGGGACTGACCTAGAACCCTAGGACAATTACCACCTAGCCAATTCCCACATCTCCAGGGAGAACAATTCCCACCTTTAACAATCATGAAGCATCACAGTCTGAAATGTATCTCCTTCTGTTCCAGATCTTTTTTTTGGAGGGGGGGGGACCATGCACCCCCACACCCCACAAACATTACCTTTAACATGCCACATCACAAAAATTTAAATAAACCAAAATCCAAATTAATAATCAGCATAAAATATTTTATATCTATCTATATATCTATCTATCTATATATATATATATATATATATACATACATACAGAAATTACCACCAACCACACCGTGCAACATTTCTTATAAAAAAAGATAAAATGCTTAAGAAAAAAAAAAAAAAAAACAGAACACCAACACAGCAAAAACAATGAAAATTATATGCCAGTAAGAAATATCCGGGGGGGGGGGGGGGGGGGGGGGAACAGCCCTAGGAACAATTGTTCACCTTGGGAAAAAGTCCTAGGAGAGAATTGTCCAGGTGGGAATTGGTGGGTGGGAACTGTCCCGGTGGCAACTCGCCTGCTACACACAGATGCTGTTTATTCATTTGGATTTTGGTTTATTTTCATTTTCTTTTGGTGTGGTGTGGCATGTTAAAGGTACTGTTTGCAGGGGGGGGGGGGTGCACTGCCCCCCAAAATGATCTGGAAGGGGAAAGAGAAGGAGACAACTTTTAGACTGTGATGCTTCATGACTGATGAGGGTGGGAATTATTTAGGTTATAATTGTCCTAGGTGGCAATTTTTTAGAAGGAAATATGTGGGTGGGAACTGTCCAGGTGAAACTGACCAAGAACCCTATAAAGTAGTTACTTGACTTGAAAAGAAAAATAAACATACTTTGAAGCCAGCTTCTTGCATTGGTAGTCTGTAAGTAAGTAAATGTCCCCTCTTTCAGTGATACACACTGTAGCACCATCACTTGCAGCAGCCAGAGAGACAACTATGTCCTTATGATGTAGAGCAGACACTTGACGAGGACCGACTACATACTTCTCTCCATTTGGATCTAGCAAGTATCCTATAAATTCAGAGAATGGAACTTTAACTGAAGTATACTGTAGTGCAATTAATGAAAAAAAAATCTCATCACCTAGTTGAATATTTCAGGTAGCAAGACAGGAACTGATGCAACTAAACATAAAATTTGCTTATTATACTACTATCATGCTTTATCATTATCATGTTACCCAAGATACTTCTGTAATACTAAATGTCTATTCTCTTATATATTTTCACTATCCATGATGTATTGTAAGCCACATTGAGCCTGCAAAGAGGTGGGAAAATGTGGGATACAAATGCAATAAATAAATAAATAAATAAATAATATTACAAAGAAGAGCAGGGGGTGAGGGAACAAGGACGCATCAAAGTCTGATAAACACTGATACAATAGATGTTTTTGATTTAGATTTGGCAGATTAGAACATTTGTCCCACACAGGCTGGTAAATTTGTATTTATTTACACATTCTTGATATACCGCAAGGGCCCAGACTGATTTCTATGTGATTTACAATTTTTTAAAAAAGCATCTTGTGCAAGTGGAAGAAGAGGAGAAAAGCAAGGAGTACTAGGGGTATAAGTCAGGCCATAGGGAAGGTTTGAGAGCAACCTTAAACTAAAGGAGTGTTCCAAGCAGAGGTGCACCAAGAGTGTATTCTAGAACTTAGGACCAATGTAGCTCATAGTAAGAGGCACAGGTAATGTCCATGCGACTGAAAGAGAGAGGCAGAAGTGCAAGCTGTCCTGTGTTGATAGAGTGGAGGATTCTAGAAGGGTGTGGCAGCATCGTTCGTGGCTGGCTGCAGGACCTCATAGAAATGTGGTGCACACACAACACACACACGTTGCAGGTAAAAATAAAAATGTACTTTACACAAAAAAGCTGTAGTCAGCTCTGTTACTTCACAGGCTTAAGTAAAGTCTCTTTTCCTCTCTCACAATATAATACACGTCAATATTCTTCATGGGGATGGCTCCTAGCCAGACCCAAACACTGTGGCAACAAATGATGTCTTGGGTCCCTTCTGCACACACCCCAAACTTACACACTAGAAATACTCTACAAAGTTCTTTCCTATCCTGGCAGTCATCTGTCCGTGTATCATTAATTTCTGGCGGCTGACTTATCTGCTTAGTTTCCCACCCCAGGAAAACACTTTGCTCTGGCTACTTCTCTTCCCTGGCACTCCCCTCAGGTACTGTAGCCTAGGTTGCCACTCCCTTAGACACATCTTGACTCGGGGCCTCTTCTGGGAAACCGCTTCACTCAGGGTCTCCTTGATCTATTTTACCTCAAGGTATTTAACCACGTGCTTGCCTGAGCCCTTCCTCTCCAACTTACACTAAGGTGACTCAGTCTCAGTTAGGAAGTGTTCCTATGAGAACCCAGCTGACTCAGTCGGAAGGAGCGATCCTATGAGAACCTGACCAGGTACCACCCACTCCCTCACAGGGGAATATATGGGGTGAGCAAACAGTTGACATAGGCGGAAGCAGATGGAAAATGCCCTTTGAAGACAAGAACTAGGATCTTGTCTTCCAGCCTACCTGGCTGCCTATCTCCTCATGTAAGTTGATACATGAGGAGATAGGCAGCCAGTTTTTGGCCTGGAGACATGATCGAAAGTTTTGGAGTTGTAAAGAAGGCAAATAGCAGTACACTGAACGAGTTGTTGTAGAGAGTAAAGTGGCATAAAGGGAGTTAGAGTGATCAAGGTGGGGGTTTACCAGATTTAGGGCCCAATGCACAAAGCTTAAACGTTTGCTTTAGACTGTTTGTAGCCAGTCTAAAGCAAACATTATTTAGTGAGCTGTGGTTCTAACGTGTGATGTTAACAGCCAGCAAGAACCCCATGCAAATATATTACAATAAGCTCATCATTATTCTAACGAGCATTTGGGGAAAAGCTCATCAGTATTATTATGAGTATTTGAGGCGATGCACAGCTTCAGAGCACCTAGCTTTAACAAATTAATTTTTTGCTCTGAAGATAACAGAGAGGAGGGAAATACAAACAAGCAACTGCAAAGGATGCCTGCTTGTGCTCCATACCTCTCCTCTCTTGACCCCAGCACCCACCCCCCACAACCCCTCGAATCTTTTAAAGATTCCGCGGTGGTCTAGTGGGCCTTGACCCCGCCTCCCACCACACACCCAAGCAACAATTCACTGGTGGTCCGGTGGACCCCACACCCCCTCCCTGCCACCCCCAGCCTACTCACCCTCGTAGTCCAGGGGACCCCACCCCTCCTCTCCCAGCAAAGATCTACCTGGAGGTGTAGTGACTCCCCCTCCCCTCCCTGTATCTTAAAAAGCTTGAGGCAGGAGAGAAGGAGCAACACCTCCTCCCTCCTGCCTCTAGACCCATCCAGAACAAAATGGATGTGCCAAGAGGCAGGAGGTGTTCCTCCTGCCTCCAACTTTTTAAGGTACGGGGCGGGGAGGGGAGGTAATCACTAGACCACCAGGAAAATATTTGCTTGGGGGTGAGGGTCAGATCCAATAGACCACCAGGGTATTTTACTTGGTGGGAGGGGCAGGGTACAACAGAACACCAGGGCTTTTATGCTCGGGGATCATTATCCACTGGACCACCTGGGATTTTTTACTCTGGGGGAGGGGGTCCGGAGGCAGTCCACTGGACCACAAGGGATTTTCGCCAAGCTGTCAAACAAATTTGAAAACTCTGAATCACAAACAGTGACCGATACACGAAGGGGGATCTGTGCATTTCATTTACATAAATTCTCCTTTGTACATTGGTCGCTATTTATGACTCAGTAATTTTTACCACGGCACTCGTATTTAACAGGTGCAGCTGTGCATCAGCCCCTTAGAAGAGGGAATTAGATTGCAGTTGAGGGGAGAAAATGCCTCACGGCATGAACACAATGGAAAGCAAAGAAGAAGCACGAATAATTGAGTCGATTTTTGGCTTAAAGATAAAGTAGTGATCAAAAATTATACCAAGGATTTTAACATAGTGAGCCAGCTGATACAGTGTATCTAGATTTAATGGGACAGAGTTCCTGAAAGAGCAGACGGTCCTCAATGAGGGGACGAGAAGGGAGGAGTACATAAGGGTTAGGGAAGTGAACTGCTTGGCATTAAGGAATAGGCAATGATCATATAGCCAAGCAAAAACATACTTAGGACTGAAATTAAGCTCAGAAAGATTAGAGGGACTAGATAAGTAATGATAAGGGATCTGAATATTACCTGCACAGTAGAAAAGAGTGCAGTTGTGTATTCTAACTCACTTCTCTTTGACCCTCTCCTGGAGGCACACGTGGAGGGGCATAATCGAAAGGGACGTCCTTGTTTCGATTTGGACATCCTCACAGAACGTCCCGATCCAGGGGCGGGGAAACCTGTATTTTCGAAACAAGATGGTCGTCCCTAGTTTTGGTAGTTTCTGATTTTCGGCAATAATGGAAACCAAGGACGTCCATCTCAGAAACGACCAAATGCAAGTCATTTGGTCGTGGGAGGAGCCAGCATTTGTAGTGCATTGGTCCCCCTGACATGCCAGGACACCAACCAGGCACCCTAGGGGTCACTGCAGTGGACTTCATAAAATGCTCCCAGGTACATCGCTCCCTTACCGTGTGTGCTGAGCCCCCCAACCCCCCCCCAACCCCCCCCAACCCCCCCCCAAAAACCCACTACTCACAACTGTACACCACTACCATAGCCCTTACAGGTGAAGGGGGCACCTAGATGTTGGTACAATGGGTTTGTGGTGGGTTTTGGAGGGCTCGCTGTTTCCTCCACAAACGTAACAGGTAGGGGGGAATGGGGCTGGGTCCGTCTGCCTGCACCCACTAAAACTGCTCCAGGGACCTGCATACTGCTGTGATGGACCTGAGCATGGCATCTGAGGCTGGCATAGAGGCTGGCAATCAATATTTTTAATGATGTTTTTTTGAGGGTGGGAGGGGGTTAGTGACCACTGGGGGAGTAAGGGGAGGTCATCCCCAATTCTCTCTGGTGGTCATCTGGTCAGTTCGGGCACCTTTTTGTGCCTTGGTCGTAAGAAAAGCACAACCAGGTAAAGTCGTCCATGTGTTCGTCAGGGACATCCTTGTTTCTTTCGATTATGGGTCAAGGATGTCCTAGTTTTACACACGCCAAAATCCCACCTTTGCTATGCCTCCCTTGAACTTTGGCCATCCCTGCGACGGAAAGCAGTTAGGGACGTCCAAAATCGGCTTTCGATTATACCGATTTGGATGACCCTGTGAGGACGTCCATCTTCCGATTTATGTCGAAAGATGGGCGCCCTTCTCTTTCGAAAATGAGCCCAATAGTAAGTTGGGTTTTCAGGATTACCACGATGAATATATATGAAATACAATTGAATACGAGTCTCTCTATATATTCAGATTTGCATCATACATGTACATTATGGAAATTCTGAACCCTCTCACTGCTTTCTTTATTCTTTGAGCTCTGGCCTCATACTTCCTTAATCCTCTCACTACTGTGCTCCCACCACACACGAAAGTTTATCATACAGCTATAGTATGTACAAAAAATGGCACAGGTACCTGGTTGGCAGCGGGGGGGGGGGGGGGGGGGGGGGGGGACAGAAAATTCTGAAAGGGAACTCCATAGTTCATAGTATCTGAAGATTGGAGGCTGGCCAGTGTAACACTGATTTTTAAAAAAGGTTCCAGGGGTGATCCGGGAAATTAAAGACTGGTAAGCCTGACTACAGTGCTGGGCAAAATAGTGGAAGCTATTATAAAGAATAAAATTACTAAATACATAGACAAAAATGGTTTAATGGGACAGAGTCTGCATGGGTTCAGCCAAAGGAAGTCTTGCTGCACCAATTTGCTTCATTTTTTGAAGATGTGAATAAACATGTGGATAAAGGTGAGCCAGTTGATGTAGTGTATCTAGATTTTCAGAAAGCTTTTGACAAAGCTCCTCCTGAGAGACTCCTGAGAAAATTAAAAAGTCATGGGATAAGAGGCAATGTCTTTCTGTGGATTAGGAATTGGTAATTGGACAGAAAACAGAGGGTAAGGTTAAATGGCCATTTTTCTCAATGGAAGAGGGTGAATAGCGGAGTGCTGCAGGCATCTGTACTGAGGCAGGTGCTATTTAACATATTTATATTTATAAATGATCTGGAAATCGGAACAATGAGTGAGATGATTGAATTTGCAGATGATGGAAACTATTCAAAGGTGTCCTGAGACGAGAGGGGGGAGAGGAGGGGAGGAGGGGCGGGTCCTGGAATTCGAAGGGGGGGGGTGCCTGGAATTCAGAGGAGAGGGAGGGAGGCAGGTAGGGGGGGCGTGGAACTCGGAGGGAGGGAGGCAGTATTCTATAACTTTAGCACGAGTGCTAGGAATACTCCTGACCCATCCGTGCCCCTCCCACATCCACACCCCCCTAGCAGTTTCATGCTAACAGGAAATATACACTAAAATTACAGAACATATAATAACACCTAATTTAACATTACAATTATGCGTGTAACTGGCAGTATTCTATAATCTGTGTGCATAATTTTGCACAGTTAAGAATGAAAACAGGAACACAAGATTACAAAATTAGGGGGACAGTGTCATGATTGCTTGGATCCTGCCTTGCTTTGGCTTTGTTTATCTGGGCTCCCATGAAGAACTAGCAATATAGTGGTGTAAGACTGTACTTCTTATAATTTATGAGGAAGCCCAGAGCCTATAATATTTCTGGAGTGGGTTGTATGGTACTCAATTGTTGTTCTTTGGAGAGTGCAGAAAGAAGCCAATTAAACAGAAAGTGGTATGTATTGCAACTATGGCCAAACCTTTTGTGAAAGGTCAGAGCTAATGACGGGCCCAAAGGGAACACATGGTACTGGCAATCTTGTCTGCAGAATGTGAAGCACAGACACTGCCAGTGCTGGGGAAGGACCGAGATTTAAGTATAGGTATCCCTAACTCTAGAAAGGTTACCAAACTGTTGCAACCAATAAGCATGAGATTCGTGGCAAGGGAGTTCAGACTGAATTTCTCAGGAGGAGACTGAGCTTGCAAAGATCCAGAACAGGCTGGAGACCTCATGACTTCTTGGGGGATTAGAAAGAATCTGGAGTAGAAGTCATCACCCCATTGTGCAGGAGAAACTAGTTCTTCTACTGCATTGCTGCTAGGATGGCAACATGATGCTGAGGAGTGGTGGAAGTATGTATGAGCCTTGAAGTAGGAGGTTTGCAAAGGAAGCTGTTTGTATCCCTGACTGTTGTGATTATTGGCTAGATGTTTCTGAAATAAAAGAGGCTACCCCCTACTAGCAGAATGTCAAACTAGGTGTAGGTTTAAGGGCATTTGATGTGCTGGGTGTCAGTACCTTGATCTCGCAGGGCCTTGTCTTCTGAGAGCAGGCTAAGGAAACTGACATTAGGAAGATGATAGAGGGTACCCAGAGAATCTCCTTTGGGGATAAAACTGCTGGAAGAACTGTTAGTGATAAGGTCTTCAGTATGTGGATTGCCCTGGCCTCCTGTACTTTAGTGATTGATCAGGCAGCTATGAGGAGAGTTCCTGCAGAACAGAACAGCTGTCTTTGATCTGGGACTGTGTCTTTGACCTTGCCCCCAAAGAAGTTGTCTTCCCTACCCCACCCCACATCACTAAACATGGTGCAACTACCAGGCAGTTACGGAAGTCCTCTTTGAGACCAGAGGCATCAAGTCAAGCCACAAGCTGCAAACTGATGGTGTTGGCTGTGGCTCACAAAGTTATGTTGTAGGCATTCTAAGTAGACTGCATGAGATGGTATGTGGCCTCTTCCAGGGCAACATGAAATTTTAAGGACTTGTCTCTTCCATCCCCAAAAGTTGAGATGGAGGATTTCTCAAGCTGCTGAAGCAAAGAATGGTTGTAATGGAGAGTTTTAACATCTATATAAATAAATCCCACCTCGAACGTTCTGAAGCGCACTCCGTGGCAGTGAAGCACTGAACTCCTGTACTCTTCGTAGGCTAGGCTATCAGGACCACTCACCCTCACTCATAGACCCGCCCTCAGCCACGCCCCATCCTATATAATAATTCTCACCTCCAACATTCTGAGGCTGCCTGGAACCATTGTTTCCGCTGGAGGTGGTGTCCCTCACGTAGTAGATAATAGTGACATCACACAACCCACACCAGATTGGCCAGTAGAAGGGAGAGGGGCGGAGCCACGATATAGGGAGCAGTGAATCAGCACAACACTGGGAATGCATAGCAGCAGGACCAGAAGCCTCTCTCACACAGTTACTCTCACATACACTCTCTCAAACATTCACACTCAGAGGAAAACCTTGCTAGTGCCCATTTCCTTTCAAACAGAAACAGGCCTTTTTTACTAGTCTGTACATAAAACACAACCTCAACGTTCTGAAGCCATCAGCACACTCCCTGAAGGGTTCGTTAGTTCATGGTGGTGAAGCCATCCAACTCTCCATGTCTCTGTGCACCGTCCTCGCGTCAAACGTGATGACGTCGAGGGCGGAACACAGACGGTCATCCACACACCCGCCCCACCCACACGTCACTCCCTTCCTCCATCCCTACCACTTCAAGGCCCGTCACGCCCCTACCAACAAGTTACACACTCCCCCTCCCTCCGATTGCAGCACACTTCCTCCGCGTTACTGCCCCCTGGACCCCCCTGCCACGACCCTCTGCACTCCACCCTTTCCTCCGAGAAACCTCCCCCGAAGCCTTCGCCTACCTCTGCTAACGGAGACGAACTTCTCTTCTTGCCTGCGGGGCATGGCTTGATGAAGGAGTATCTGTCGAAGTCTCTGTGCGTGCGTCTGACATCAGACGCACGCACAAAAACTAGGAGTGGCCTAGTGGTTAGGGTGGTGGACTTTGGTCCTGGGGAACTGAGGAACTGAGTTCAATTCCCACTTCAGGCACAGGCAGCTCCTTGTGACTCTGGACAAGTCACTTAACCCTCCATTGCCCCATGTAAGCCGCATTGAGCCTGCCATGAGTGGGAAAGCGCAGGGTACAAATGTAACAAAAAAAAAAAAAAGGAACGCCCCGCAGCCCAGAAGAGAAGTTCGCCTCTGTCAGCAGAAGTACGCAGAGGCTTCGGGGCAGGTTTTGCGGAGGAAAGGGTGGTGTCCACAGGGTCGCGCCATGGGGGGGGGGGGGCAGGCAGTAACGTGAATGAGGGGTTCTAATCGGAGGGAGGGGGGACTCTGCAACTCGTGGGAGGAGCGTGAAGGGGGCCTTGAACTGCGAGGGAGGGGGTCTGCAACTCGAGAGGGAGAGACGGAGGGACGGAGGGGGGTATGGAACTCGCCAAGGAGGGAGGATGGGTAGGAATTTACCTTGCTAGCGCCCATTTCATTGCGTTTTGAAATGGGCCTTTCTTACTAGTGTGCTATAATCTTCAGCATTAGCATAGTAACCTGTTATACTAAAATAAAAAATAATAGACAGAAAAGTCTATTTCAGCATTTATACCTCACATTTTCCAATTTACATCATTTCAGTGTGGCTTACAAACAAAATATAACTGTTACATTTGATTACATTTTCTGGAACTGGAAGATACTTGAAATATTATTAGAGTGTACGTGAGAAACGGTGGTTGTGTTTTTCTAGGCTTTTGTTGAAGGTATGTAGTTGGAGTTTGCAGTCAATGGCTTGTCTGTGGAGGGAAAGATATAGTTCAGATTAGTGTCAAGAATCAAATTAACAAGGTACATTCTAGTTGATATGTCTTACTTAGTGATCCCCCAATTCTTCTTTTTGAAGAAGGCGGCTTTGAGCTGTTTATGGAAAAGCAGGTAGTGGTGTATATTTCTTAAGGTCTTCAGGAGTGCGTTCCAGTTTTGCATGGATATATATGTAAAGCCCAACTTGTAAAATGATATGTATTGCAGACTCTTGCAATCAGGGAAGTGGAGTGTTAGGTAGTTTCTCGATTCATTGCTGATGATGCGCAATGGTAGAGTTAGTAGGTCTGCTATGTAACCAGTAGCAAGACCAAAAATAATTCTATATGCCAATGTACAGAGCTTGAATGTTATTCATGCTTTCAATGGGAGCCAGTGGGCTTGGGAGTAGTGGGGTGGTTCTGTTGAAGCAAGATTTTCTGTGAATCAGCCTTGCGGCAGTGTTTTACGCCGTTTGTAATTTTTTTCAGGGTCTGATCTTTGCATCCAGCGTAGATTCCATTACACTAGTCTAGGTGTGCTAAGGTTAGTGTTTGCATTAGCATTCTGATAATTTTTCTTGGGAAGTATCTTCTTATGTGCCTTAGTTTCCACATTGTTCGGAACATTTTTGTGACTACATTCGTTGTCTGCTGCTTGAAGGATAGGCTTCGATCTAGTGTAATCCCTAGGACTTGCAAGCTGTCTGATATCAGGTGGGTAATCCCATTTACAGTAAAGCTGCAGAAGGTTTCCTTGCAGTAGGTGGATGTGAGGATTAGGAATTGTGTTTTTTCTCTGTTTAATTTTAGTTTGAATGTAGATGCCCAGGATTCTAGAACATTCACTCCTTGGTTTGTTTTGGTATCGATTTCCATCGTGTCCTTGTCAAATGGGATGTAGATCAATACATCATCTGCATAGTGTAATAAATATAAAACATGCCCTGACATGACTTTGCCACCAGAGGGAACTCTCATGGTGGAAGGTTGGTGTACTGACCTGAAGGAGGCCACTGACAGGTTAAAACCAACCTGCATGCAAGGGAAGAGAACACTAGAGGGTGCTCTGGCATTGAAGAGGCTTGAGTTATCTTGTAGAAACCACTGGAGGGAGCCCTACCTCGGTGATAACCCGTCCCAAAATAGCTGGGAGGGGGGAGAGGTAGATGTTACCCTTTGCTAAGTGAGAAGGGGAGGGCTCGTAGCAGTGGGAAAGAAGTAGTTCCCTTTAGGATTTAAGCCCCTGGAGAAGGTTCTGGACTTTTCCAGAACCGGTAGAAGGAGCCCAGGAAAAGTGGGATTGGTGATAAGCAGTCCTTTAAAAAGGCACTTCCCCCAAGGGGAAGGGAACCACACTGAAGAAGGATGGATGCTGAGCAGACTCCAGCGAAAGGGACGAAGTCTGGTTGGAAACCCCGGGGCATGGACCCCAAAGGAAAGGTCCATAAGGAACTTAAAGACAAGGGGTACTTACCCAGATTCTATGATAATGGGAAGGATAAAGATGATTTGACCCCAGTGTGAAGGTAACACTGGGTCCTTTGAAGTAAGACTCTGATACTAACAGCCGGGGGTTGAGGACAGGACTGTAAAGTTGAAGTGAAAATAAAAGTTCTGTCCAAGCAGTGGTGGCTGTTCTAACCTGAGACCCAGGTCCCTCACAAAGAGGGCTCAGTCAAAGAGTATTTGATGAACTGTTTGGTGAAAGAAGAATTCCCTTGCAGAATGGTTAATGAAGCCTATAGAAGAGCTAGCTAACGCTAGCTGGAGTGGATTTGCTTACTGATTGACTAATTTGCATATCCTGCAAAGCCTATAGAGGAGCTAGCTAATGCTAGCTGGACTGGGTTTGTATATGAAGTGCCTATTTTGTATATCCGGTGAAGCCTGCTAATCCAGGGGTATATTCCCCAGAAAAGGTGCCAAAGGGGCGTCACAAGCATACGAGAACTGCAACCTGTTGCCAAGGGAAGCCTCGGGGTGGGGGGGGGGGGGGGGGAGTCTAGACACGATGGCTGGTAATTGAGAAATCACCCTGAAGGTAAAGAGGACCCCTACCCCTAAGACTGAAGGTATGAGCAGCTATAGTTAAGAGCTGTTTTTTTGGATGCTTCTGGGAATGTCCTGACTGAGTCCTGGGGCTCTGATTAAGGGCAGAGGTCCCCAAATTGAGTGTGGCTGCATCACAAGTTTGTTTAATATACTTTCCTAGTGACTGTGTGGGGGGAAGTTTCTTGATCTATAACACCTCCTATTGGAAAGGAGGAGTATTACAAGTGTGTCTCCTACTGAAAAGAGGAGATCATCAAATTAGATGAATAGATTAAAGCCGTTTCTTGCAGTATGTTGGCTAGTGGGATCATGATTACATTGAAGAGTATAGGGGAAATTGGTGAACCTTGCAGGACTCCACACTCTGCTGTTCAATGGGGAGGTGGGTGAGAGTGTGGATCTGGATGTCAAGAATCCCTTTAACCATTTTAGTACTTCTCTACCGATACACTACCAATTTTGTCCATAAGTATTACCAGGATCTTGTGATTGACCATAACAAATGTGCTTGACAGGTCGAACTGTAGCAGTAAGATTTTCTTGCCTGTGCTGATCTCTCTTTTGAAGTTGGCTAGTAGTGTTATTAGTACTGTTTCTGTGCTGTGGTGTGGCCAGAATCCCAATTGAGATTCGTGGAATACAGAAAAGTTGTTGAGGTAATCCATGAGCTGCTTGGCTACTAGGCCCTCCATGATCTTGGTCATGAGAGGTGTGGATGCAACCAGTCTGTAGTTTTAGATCTCCATTTTACTGTTTTGTGTATTCTTTGGGATTGGAGTTAGGACTACGCTGCTCTTTTCTGTAGGAAATAGGCCATTGGAAAGATGATGTGTAAGAACGGATTTGGTCTATGAAATGTGTAGGGGCTCCTTTCATCAGGTAGTTAGGAAAATCATCTAGAATACAGAATGCCATTGAGAATCTTTTATACGGTTTGACTAATGATGTCAAATGTGGGAGGAGTGAACATTGTCCAGTTTCTGTCCGCAACTAAACCTTGGTGATATGTTTCCATTTCCTCTATGTATGTGTCTAAGTTCCCATTGTCTCATGTCAGTCCTTTTCTTAGGTCTGCGATCTTATTCTCAAAGTATTTTGCTAGATCTTGTGCAGATGGGGTCATTTTATTCTGCGATGAAACAGGATTTATGGCCAGTAGGTAATGTACTGTTTTGTATAGGTTTTTTGCATTTCTATAGTCTGTTCCTAATTGTTCTCTGTACTGGCTGTACTTTGCATGTGTTATGTTCGCCTTGCAGGTTCTTATTCCTTTTTTCCATTCCAGCTCTGTTTCATCGGTTTTGTGCTTGAGCCATCTCCATTCTAGTTTTCTGCAGTGACTTTTTTTTTTTTTTTTTTTTTTTTTTTTTAAATCCTCATTGAACCAGGGAGATGATTTGGGTCTGTATTTTTTTCTTATTCATTACTGGGACAATTTTGTCTAATATGCCCCCCTTGCAGTTATGCACTTATAGAATAGTATGTAGTGCAATTATGTGCATAAGTGCTAATTTCTTTTCAGTAATTATGTGCGCAAGTCATGCCTAACTGCAGGTGCCCTGTTACAGAATTGTCCTGAAAATGCCTAATGGATTTTTATACCCACAGATACCAAATTTCAAAGGAACTGAGACTTCTAACCCTGTAAGTTATACAATTAAAACCCTGGATGAAAAAAATGGCATGGGAAGAGTGACTAAATATGGTCATGTGCTTTCACAACACAGCTATAAGTAGCCACTTTGGTGTATTTCTCACTTTTATCCTACCATCTTGGGTAGATGAAGAAAAACCTGCTTTGGATAAGCAGAGAGATCTTGTAAATGGTTATGCTCCATGGCTTGCAGCTTGGATTTATTCTCGGCAATGCAGATAGAAGTAACTGGGCAGACTGGATGGCACAATTGGTCTTTTCTTCTATTATCTACTATGTTACTTATAAGGCAGATGATCGAAAGCCCCGCACTGTTCCAAACAGTGCTCTAAAAATAGCGCTGGAACAGCACTGGGCTTTACCCATTTAAGCATGCTATTCACTCTGATGAAAGGGTAAAAGTGTGGGAGGATTGTGCCTTAGCATGCACTTGGGCACAAACACAGGGGCTGGAGGTCCATGGGACTACCAGACCCAGAAGTATCCCCACACAGAGTCAAGCAGACCTCCAGTCCCCAACCCCCCCCCCCCCAACACAAGTTCGGGGGGCTGGAGATCCGGTGGGTCTCCAGCCCCCCTACCCCTCCCCCCGGCATACCCTCCCATGAATGAAGCCCTGGTGGCCCAGTGGGCCGTGAGTCAATCCCCTCCCCACCCCTGGTGGTCTTACCAGCCCTTCCCCACCCCCCTACCTTCCATCAATGGAAGAGGAGGGAGGCCACCTCCCTCCTCCACCGAAGGCTTTAAGGGAAGCTTTGAACTTACCACAGGGAAATTCTAAATAAAGGTCATGAGGTAAAGACATGCATAAGGATGCACCATGGAGCTGAAAGCTGTATTTCGAGGGAGGGGAGTTCCAACTAAAAACTTAGGACAACCATAAGGTTAGCTTGGAAGAAGCAAAGAGTACACCATGGTTGATGAGGGACAAGAAGGGGGGGGGGGGGGAAGATAGATAAAAAGGCATTCCTGTATGGCTACAACTGGATTAAAATGATCCCTGTGGTGTGTTTAGGTAGGGGAAGGCAAACTACAAGCCTAGATTTCTTTTTCAAATCTATGCACATTATTTTTCATGGAAAAAGTTAACTACTTAAAAACCAGATGGCAAATATCCCACAGGTACTTTGCATCTATGGCAAGTTTCAAAGTGAAAGTACGCATTTACTTTCCTTTTGAAAGCTGGGCAAAGTGCACGGGTAAATAGTAAGTTGGGTTTTGCCCCAAAACACGGTTTCAAAATTGCTGACTGTGCTCACCTAGCTGACCACCATTCAGGCCCATAGTATAGACAGCCTCTTTAGTCCATAGCACTGTATGGAACTTTCCTGCAGATACTCCGACAACAGTCCTTCCTTTAAGACTTTTTGACTGAACCTGTAGACAAATAAAGGAAGTAGTTCACATTTCAGATAAGGGTTTCTATAATATACAGCAAAACAAATCTGAATCAAACCAATTAATACGAGCTATTCAATTAAAATAAACACTCCAAATACTTTGATTTTACCAAGTACTCTATAGGAACATTAAGGCAACTTTAAAATATTACGAACCTCTTCATAAAGGCAGTTAATAAATCCCAATCTTTCAATCAAAGTTATTTACAGAAGAAAAATGGATTGCTGAAAACTGCCCTTTGTTGAAACACACACAGGCTTCCATAGTGCAAGTACTTCTACCAGTTAAAAAAAAACAAACAAACCTATAAAGCTGTGTATCTTTATAAAAACACCTCTCAAAACTTGCAACAATCGCACAAAGAGACACCCATATACAGTTCCATCTGCTCGGGAGTTGGTGCTAATGTAGGCATGTGTGTTATAAAAATATGTGCAGGAGATCATGTGATACAGTGAGCTAAGCAGTCGTGCATCTGCTTGGCTCCGGAGACCCCCCTTTCTTTATTATCTTATTAGGAGACCCTCGTAATTTTGCTGGTTCTGCCAGGTACAGTATATGGGAGACTGCTATATGGGCAAGTTTCTTACCTCTCTGGGCAGAGCAAAGTCATCTAAAAGAGTGCAGAAGGAGAAGGGCAGACCCATGGAGAGGACAAAATGGCAGACACAGCAGGAACCACACTGCATGCATTTACAGAAATGCAATTATCATAGATTACTACTTCAGTGATTCAAGCTTTGGAACCCAAGTGGGAAAACCTGTTTGACCAAATATAGACTTTTGAGTCACACTTTACTGAGCTGAAGGAACAACGCATGTCTGACTTTAAAGATTATGCGGGCAACATGAACTCGGAGCTTGATGCTTTAAAGGCCCAGGTGAAAGATCAGGTGCTTAAATTGGATGACCTGGAAAATAGGTCCCGCAGCAACACTGTGCGTCTGGTGGGGCTGCCAGAAGCTTTGCCTGACAAAAAACTACCCCAAGCGCTGGAGCACTGGCCAGCCTCTTTTCTCCCGTCCATCGCTGGTGGAGATCAACTCCAGATGAAGTGTGCACACAGACTGGGGTGTCTGTGGCCCCGCCACACCAAACCTCGCGTGGTCATAGTAAAACTTTTAAATTATACAGATAAAGTAGAATTATTGAGATGTTACCACCAGAACCATGATAAATGGCGATATGAGTACAAGGCAGTATCACTTTTCAAGAAGTGCTAGAGCGATGGAAGCGGTTTACACTGATCTGCAATGGCCTCCACGAACGTGGGGTCCAGTTCTTATTTCTGTAACCTGCAATTCTTAAAGTTTACATAGATGGGTAATGGAAAATCCTGGAATCAGTGCAGGAAGCACAAGATAGAGGTATATAAAATAATGAGTGGAGTGAAACAGGTGGATGTGAAGCGTTTGTTCACACTTTCCAAAAATACTACGACTAGGGGGCATGCAGTGAAACTACAGTATGGTAAATTTAAAACAAATCTGAGAAAATTTTTCTTCACCCAACACGTAATTAAACTCTGGAATTCGTTGCCGGAGAACGTGGTGAAGGCGGTTAGCTTGACAGAGTTTTAAAAGGGGTTAGACGGTTTCCTAAAGGACAAGTCCATAAACCACTACTAAATGGACTTGGGAAAAATCCACAATTCCAGGAATAACATGTATAGAATGTTTGTACGTTTGGGAAGCTCACCAGGTGCCCTTGGCCTGGATTGGCCGCTGTCATGGACAGGATGCTGGGCTCGATGGACCCTTGGTCTTTTCCCAGTGTGGCATTACTTATGTACTTATGTAATGCTCTTCCAGGAGTGGATGGATAACCTTATAATTTATGCCTATTTTTTGCAGACCACCATTTCATTATATTAGCTCTGGCATGACTGTGGATTTTATGACTGACTGGGACCAGAGTTCTTTGCAAATAACGACTTACTGTGTTCTTTTATAAACTTGAGGGATGGCGGGGGGGGGGGGTGTCTCCCTGTCATTTTTGTGATCTCTTGTTCCCCTACTGAATGGCTGTAGGGTCACATCTAGAAGAATTTTTGGGGAAGGGAGGTTGGTTGGGAGCAGGCGGGGAGGGGGAGGCTGTTGCAGAGTTCTTGGGTTGCTGGGGGAATAAGGTTCCTTTTTCTATGAACAAGATGATTGTTTTTTTCAACATCAATTCGCGGGTGAGGTTGGGCACCTGGAGTGTGCCCTCATGAGATTCAGTCTTTGCTGTAATATCCCCCCATTCTTTTGTAACTGAGTAACATTGTACACAAGGCCTTGTGCCTTGTTTCATGGAACGTGGGGGATATTACCTCACCTATAAAATGCACTAATATACTGGGGGTCCTGACGTGCCATGCGCAAATATTGTGTGTTTATAAGAAATTAGGTTGTCTTCCACCGAGCATCAAAAACTTAAAAGAGTGGTAGGTTGGAGAGGTATACTGCTCCCCTTCTATGGGTTGACAGAATGGGGTAGTGATTTGCGCCACAAATCATTACAGTGCACTAGCAAATTGCCTTTCCATGATGAAAGGGGTCATTATTTAGGAATCCACATGAACTTGCAAGACAGGGAGCTGGTCTTAGTAGGGGCTTATGGCCCCATACCGTGGGAGGGCCCATTTTTTCGCCATCGTGCAGAACTGGGGCGGTGGCAGCTGGAACTGGTTGACTTTATGAGATGTATGAAGCACAGACATTTTGAGTTTAGTAACAAGTCTGGGACACAGCTGGCCCGGCTATTAATGGCACTTCAAGCTTCAGAGTCGATACAAAAAATTAGAGATCCAGGTGGCTACTTATGCTATTCAGATGATTCTATCTGGGAGCAAGCAGTTTCTGACTTTTTATAAAAACCTATATGAAGAGTGCAAGACTCATGATGATGAGCAATTGGAAACTTACTTACAAAGTAATGTATTAACAACTTTATCAGAAGAGGACAGAATATGCTTGAATGCACCTATACAATCAGATGAATTGCACGGTGCGATTCAGAACTTAAAAATGAGTAAGGCCTCAGATTAGATGGCCTCAGTGCGAAGTTATACAAGAGTTTGGGGACAGACATAGGGGACCTGGTACGAGTGGGTAACGGATTACTGAATGGAGATATTTCACCACCAAGTATGAGAGAGGCTGGTATAATAGTTATTTTAAAACCGGGGAAGGATCCAGCGAATTGTGGTTCATATAGGCCGATTTCTCTGCTCAATATAGACATTAAACTTTTGGCAAAAGTTTTAGCAACTCACTTAACTGGAGTTTTGCCTAATTTGATTCACCAGGATTAGGAGAGTTTCGTTCCCCGACAAGTGAGTGTTAATATCCGAAGAACCTTAATATCATCTGGGGGACGCAGCGGACACAGACGAGGCTCTTGCTTCTGTCACTGGATGCAGAGAAGGCTTTCAATGGGTTAGCTGGAGGTTTTTATGGAAGGCATTGGCTAAGGTAGGATTGGGCAACAACTTCAGTCAGTGGATGCACAATTTTTATTTCCAACCTGTGGCACGAGTATGAGTAAATGGAGGTTACTCACACTCATTTAATATCACTCATGGCACCAGGCAGAGGTGCCCACTTTTGCCTTTGCTGTTTGTCCTGTCAATTGAACCTCTGGAACAGTGGATCAGAGATAATCCAGATAGCAGTGGTTTCCAGGTGGGTGAAAAGACTCCACATAAGTTGCCTTGGCCTTATTTGCTGATGATATCTTGATGTATGTTGGCAATCCACATCTCTCTTTACCAGTTATATTAAGTGAGTTGAACAGCTTTGAGAAATTATTGGGCTTTAAAGTTAATTTAGATAAAACTGAGATTTGGGGAATTTTGTTAGATGCTGGGGAGGAAGCTCTTTTAAAGGCTAATTTTCCTTTTAAATGGGCAAACACACACTTCTGCTACCTGGGAATTCAGGTTCCCAGGGACTTTACATAGCTGTATACCCTTAATTACAATCCTCTACTCCAAACTCTTAAAGAGGATTTAGATAGGTGGCAGCCTAGTTGGCTATCATGGTGGGGCACCGCCATGTTTATTGTTTTTGTTCCAAACACTGCCCATAGCAGTGGCAGAGGGGGTTCTGAGGATGTTACAAAGGGATTTTTCTAGGTTTATATGGGGAGGAGGATCCCCCAGATTGACCAAGAAGATCCTGTGGCGTGGGCAGAAATGGGGTGATACGGCAGTCCCAAATTTTCTTTGGTATTTTTGGGCAGGACAGCTTAAGCAATTCTGGGACTGGGAGGGATCCCCGAATAGAGAAGGGGTGGTGCTTGAGCAAGAGCATTTTCACACAACTGTTCCCCTATGCTATTTACTTCGGTTATCCCGGATTTCATTAGAGTATGTACAGAGAATTGCCAACCCCTTTATGAGACATTTCTTGGGACTGTGGCGGAGGGTAAAGAGAAGACTGGGGATTGGGAATAGTTCATCTTTAGCACCGATTCATTTTCAGCCTGGCTTTCAGGTGGGACGGTAAAGTGGAGTGTTTTATAGATGGGAGGAGAAAGGGATCACATATTTTCGCCAATTGTTGGATGTGGGTGACTTTATACCCTTTGCAGAATTGAAAAACACATATGGGTTGTCTGAAGGTGATGTGTTTTCATATCTGCAAGTTAAACATTATACAATGGGACAGGATTGGCATAATTCTGACCAAGATGATACCGAGCACTTCAAAAATCTGTGGCAAATATTGTCTACTTGGCCACAACCTCTCATTAATATACAAATTTCTTCGGGGTTGGTCCTTTCACAGATTTGAGTTTATGGACCAGTGGGAGCAGGACTTGGGAGGGGAGCTTACACACAGTGAATGGAAATGTGTGTTTACAGAAGTTCAAAAGGCTTCTATTTGTGTACTGATTAAAGAAAAATGCTTATAAAGTAATTACATGGTGGTATTATACTCTAGTAAAACTTAAAGCAATGTTTCCTAATACAACTACGGATGTGTGTTGGAGATGTTTGCAAGCCACAGGAACCTTTTTTCATATTTGGTAGGAACGTCTACTGGACTTGTGTGGTTCAGGTACTAACTTAAATCTTGGGTAAACCCTTTCGATTGACACCCAGAGCTTGCCTTCTGGGTTTGAGTAACACTGCAGGATTTCGTTGGCAGGTTGGACTGAAGAGACCATGTTTAGCTGCAGCTAAAGGCATGACTGCAGCATTTTGGAAGCAGACCATTGGACCCACTCAATTAGACTGGTTAGTGCAGATGGCTCATCTTCGGCATCTGGTTATCCTTACTGATCGCCTTAAGGGGAGAAATGATCAGACTTAGCTCTGTTGTTCTCTATTACAGATTAGAAGCTTATGGGGTTAGGGAGGGGGGAGGGTCTGGTTATATTTGAAGGACTGTTTGCTTTTTGTAAGAGACGGGGGTAAGGGGAGCTCATACATGTTGTATCTGTTTGGTTTTGTTGTGCACTGGGAGAGATGGTTTTGTATGTTTATTATCTTTTCCAATAAAAATGTATTGACACACACAAAAAAAAAAAAAAATTGAAGTGTGACTGTTTGGCAGACTGGATGGACCATTCAGGTCTTTATCGGTCATCACTTACTATGTTACTATATGTTACTATGCAATGCTTCTGTACTGGTACCTCTCTAATCTAAAACGATTACAATCCCTACAAAATGCAGCAGCACAATATCTTTATAGAGCTAAACACAGGGATCATGTTACCCCTTTATTTTTAAGGATGTACTGGCTTCCTGTTCAGTTTAGGGTAAAATTCAAAATACTAACTTCAGACTTTAAAGCTATTCATGATGGTACCCCAGATTATCTTGCAACTCTCTTAAGTTCCATGTCTCTTATTACGTCCTATTAATGACCACAGATTGGTGCTCGTTGGCTATTTACAAGCTCGTGGGGAGTCAACTAGATATAAAGTCTTTTTTTTTCTTGGCTCCCAGCCTTTCAAATAATTTACCACAGGACCTACAGTCAGAATTATCTTACAAACAATTTAGATCTAAGTTGAAAACTCACCTGTTTCATTTAGCATTTGGCGAGACCGGGGCACTGCCAGATAGACAGTAAGAGCATCAATGTATGCTTCCTTGATGTTATCAATGTCTGTCTATCTTGGAAAGTGTGGGTATTTTCTTTTTAAATTAATGGAGTTCTACTTCTATTTCTGAAGTTTTCATATGCGTGTTTAAAAATTGGCTATATCACCAAACGTATATCTTTAATGAAGGCTTGACAAATTTTCTTTGAATTTAGCATGTAATCACAAAAGAGAGGGTAATACAGCATACAAGCATACAATATAGACAAGAAAAAGCAACACTGGGCCTTCAAGAAAGAGACAATGGCAGTCCTTTATTGTGAAAAAGACCCAACACGGGCCATGTTTCGGCGCTCAAGCGCCTGCCTCAGGGGTCAGAGTGTGTCTTCACAATATATTGCCAGCCACTACTGAGCGTTTGTTCAATCCTAACAGACGCTGTCTGTGTGAAAACTGCCAAAAGATCTTTTGGCAGTTTTCACACAGACAGCGTCTGTTAGGATTGAACAAACACTCAGTGGTGGCTGGCAATTTACTCAGACTGTCTGAACATTCCTGCTCATATATTGTGAAGACACACTCTGACCCCTGAGGCAGGCACCTGTGCGCCGAAACACAGCCCGTGTTGGGTCTTTTTCACAATAAAGGACTGCCATTGTCTCTTTCTTGAAGGCCCAGTGTTGCTTTTTCTTGTCTACTTTGAATTTAGCAGCCAGCCCAAAACTCAGGAGCCAAGGTATGGGTCCTCAACCACATTTGTTTGGCAACTGGACTGTTTTAACCTTCAGGATGGCTGGACATGGTACTTCAGGTCTACCTTCTTGCCAACAGGATGATATATAGAGAGATTCTCCCCAACACTAGAAAAGAGAGGGTGCACAGATATTATCACCCACTCTTTAGTGGTGTCAAGGTAAAAGGCCATGAAGAGGTATCTTGGATTCTATAAATTTAGATTCTATATTCTTAGGCTAAATCTACTGTAAAAAAAATGCACTGACCCTGGAACTAAAAGGTTCTAAAATGCAGCCTCAAAGCCAGGCAAGAATAAAGACTAGAACAGGCTTATTACAACTGTGACTCAGCTGACTCTGTCCTCAGCATGGATGAAAATCTACTTGTAGTTTTTTTTTACTTTCTAACTGCAAACTAGTAAAACCTAAGATGAAAGCATTTTTATGTCCCAAATACTTGAAATGCAATCCCAAAGAAAGATGTTAGATCAGCACAGAAGAGATATACAAAAATAATATATATTGTTTATATAAAATACTTCGAAACTGCAAACGTTTATATAAAACACTTTGAAACTGCAAATGCTGAAAAGCCAAACTAGGGTAAATCACAATGACACATTTTGGCAAAAAGCTTTAAGAGAAAAAAAGTACTCACGTACTCTAATAAAATACTAAGGGCCCTGTTTACTAAGCCATGTTATAGGCACGTTAACATATTTAACGCGCGTTAACCATGTACGAACTCACGTGCTAATTGTAGGAGCATTAAAAATGATAACGTGCCTTAATAAACAGGGCCCTAGGAGAGCTGCAGGAAAAAAAACATGTACGTGCGACAGCCATAGTGAAAAATAAAAATAACTAGTTAAGAGTCACAAGACCACTGTAATATGGGACATGTCACCTGTCAACCAGGTCACCTCCACCTCTCCTTCTCTTAGTCCATTCTCTCAACCCTCCAACCCCTGCCTCCTTTTCTTCCTTTTCTGAAATCACTGAAGAGGAAACTACACATCATATTTCCTCCTCGAAACTAACTACCTGTTCCTCTGATCCTATTCCCACCCATCTACTTAACACTATCTCTCCTACTGCCATCCCTTTTATCTGTCAAATCCTCAATCTTTCACTGTCCACTGCGACTGTTCCTGATGCCTTCAAACATGCCGTAGTCACACCACTCCTTAAAAAACCTTCATTGGACCCTACCTGCCCTTCCAACTATCGCCCCATCTACCTCCTCCCTAACCTATCCAAAATATTTGAACGTGCTGTTCACCGCCATTGCCTTGACTTTCTTTCATCTCAAGCTATTCTTGATCCACTTCAATCTGAGTTTCGCCCCCTTCATTCAACTGAAACAGCCCTTGCTAAAGTCTCCAATGATCTGTTCCTGGCCTGATCCAAAGGTCTCTATTTTATCCTCATCCTTCTCGATCTATCTGCTGCTTTTGACACTGTTGATCACAGCCTACTCCTTCATACGCTGTCCTCACTTGGATTTCAGGGCTCTGTTCTTTCCTGGTTTTCTTCTTATCTCTCCAAGCGTACCTTTAGTGTATACTCTAGTGGATCCTCCTCTACTTCTATCCCACTATCAGTTGGTGTACCTCAGGGATCTGTCCTGGGACCTCTTCTTTTCTCCATCTATACTTCTTCCCTTGGTACTCTGATCTCATCCCATGGTTTTCAGTATTATCTTTACGCTGATGACTCCCAGATCTACCTCTCCACACCAAAAATCTCAGCCGAAATCCAGACCAAAGTATCAGCCTGCCTGTCTGACGTTGCTGCCTGGATGTCTCAGTGCCATCTGAAACTAAGCATGACCAAGACTGAGCTTCTTATCTTTCCCCCTAAACCAACCTCTCCTCCTCCCCCATTCTCTATTTCTGCGGATAGCACTCTCATCCTTCCTGTCTCATCAGCTCGTTACCTTGGGGTCATCTTCGACTCCTCCCTCTCCTTCTCTGCACATATTCAGCAGACTGCTAAAACCTGCTATTTCTTTCTCTATAATATCACCAAAATTCGCCCTTTCCTTTCTGAGCACACTACCAGAACCCTCATCCACACTCTTATCACCTCTCGCTTAGACTATTGCAACTTGCTTCTCACAGGTCTCCCACTTAGCCATCTCTCTCCTCTTCAATCTGTTCAAAATTCTGCTGCATGACTAATATTCCGCCAGCATCGTTATGTTCATATTAGCCCTCTCCTCAAGTCACTTCATTTTCTTCCTATCCATTTCCACATACAGTTCAAACTCCTCTTATTGACCTATAAGTGCAATCACTCTGCAGCTCCTCAGTACCTCTCCACTCTCATCTCTCCCTACATTCCTCCCCGGGAACTCCATTCACTGGGTAAATCTCTCTTATCTGCACCCTTCTCCTCCACTGCTAACTCCAGACTCCGTTCCTTTTATCTTGCTGCACCATATGCCTGGAATAGACTTCCTGAGCCAGTACGTCAAGCTCCATCTCTGGTCGTCTTCAAATCTAAGCTAAAAGCCCACCTTTTTGATGCTGCTTTTAACTCCTAACCCTTATTCACTTGTTCAGAACCCTTATTTTATCATCCTCACTTTAATATTCCCTTATCTCTTGTTTGTCCTGTTTGTCCTAATTAGATTGTAAGCTCTGTCGAGCAGGGACTGTCTCTTCATGTTCAAGTGTACAGCACTGCGTACGTCTAGTGGCGCTTTAGAAATGATAAGTAGTAGTAGGAGCACTGAGACTTCTGTCTTTCCATGGAGCTCAGGAAATTTCTGTCCATTCAACATCAAAGTGCAATTATGTAATCCACTTTTGTGACTGTTAAACAGTTTCACCTCAAAGACAAATCTTTGATTTCAATCTGATGCCTTCCCCCCCCCCCCCCCAAAAAAAAAAAAAAATATTCATTTGACTTTGAATATTCCATATTCCTTGAATTTTTGCCCAGTATCTTCCACCTATTCCGATTTAAGCAGGAAGCTTGAACATGCATCTAACTAGTATTTCTTCATGATCGTTTCTTTACAGCCACTCAAGAGTTTCTCTTTCGTTTTCTTTGTAAATATCCTCTCTGTATGAAGCAAGCATCACAGCAAGCCTAGAGTAAGAGACCACAGACTGTGAAACCCTTCAGAACCTGACACATATGCAACTTAAATCCCGAATGGGTGTCACTATTGTGCTGTGACGGAATTCCCATCTCACAGGCTTCAACAGCATACTCAGGACAATGAGAAAGAGAGAAGCAAGCCAGATAATCAAGTCTTTTGTCCCATATGACAGAGCACAGTACTGCATCTAAGTCATCAGACTGAGAGCCAGCAAGTTACTTTTTTTTTTTGTTAGCATACAGCCTTCTATGAATTCAATTTAAAAATCAGCTTACCTGCCTAGGTACATTGCAGCTGGGAGGAGGCGGCTGAATGCCCAGCTGATAAAATGTATTTAAACCAAAGGTGTAAACATATCCACATTCTGTTAAAATCACAGTGTGATCTCTGGCAGCAGCCACCTGAGAACATGGGTGACCCATCAGGCCTGCTACCAGTCGAGGAACCTTCAGTACAAGTAGACAAAAAAATACGGTTGTAATTTTATAGATAAATAAATCATCATACATGACCATCTAGCAAATGTCTTCACTCAAAAATACTATCAAACCCCACTATTAAAGAGGTCATAAATATAAGTAAAAACAATGTTTTAAACAGATCCTACAGGAATAAAGCATACCAATAAAGCAAAGGTGCTCACCCATTATTAGTTTTCTTCGAGGTAGGGTTACCATTTTGTGTCCTCTGAAAAAGAGGACACATGTCACGCCCCTACCCCGCCCCCACCACGCCTCATGCCACGCCCCCGCCACGCCCCTTCAGGTCGGGTTCCGCCCCTACTCCCCCCCCCCCCGTCGCATAGTCCCCTCCCCCCATCACATACCCCCCCCCCCCCCTCACTTACGATCTAGCCCTGGTGGTCTAGTAGTGTCTTCTCTTCGGGGCAGGAAAGAGCCCCCTCTTTCCTGCCCGGAGCGCTGCCTGCCCTTGCCTGCTGCATCCTCCTCGGTCTGGCTGGGGATTCAAAATGGCCACCGAGAGTTGAAGCGGCCTCGCGAGAGTTCAACTCTCGGCGGCCATTTTGAATCCCCAGCCAGACCGAGAAGGATGATAGACAGGGGAGGCAGCGCTCCGGGCAGGAAAGAGGGGGCTCTTTCCTGCCCCGAAGACGTCACTAGACCACCAGGGAACATGGTAAGGAAGGGGAGAGGACGGGAGACCAGGTGACCCACGGCGCCGACGATCGCCCGCCCACCGCACGCACGCGCCTCCCCGCACCCGCGCTCACGTTTGTCCAGAAATCCGGACAAACGTGGGCGCGGGCAAAATCCGCCGGACGCCCCGGACATGTCCTCAAAAAGAGGACATGTCCGGGGAAATCCGGACGTATGGTAACCCTACTTCGAGGACTCTTATCAGTCCTCGCAGGTGGGATGGCAAGATTCAATGACTGTAAGGACTGGTGTCCTAATATCTGCAGAGAATATCCGCTACAGGTAAGCAACTTTCCTTTTTCCAAAAACAAAAAGGATAGCATAGTCCTCTAGCTACAGGTTACCTTTTAACAAAAAAAAAAAAAAAAAGGCAAAAAATGGAAAAACCCGAATGCCAACAGCATGATGACACAGCGTAGGGATTACAGTACTCGAACAGTTAGGCTTGCAATCCCGCCTCATGCTGGTTTCTCTACATTATTATTGGCAGCCAAAGGGCTTACTATTTAACCCCCTGTTTACTAAGCCGCGCTAGCAGCTGTCACTCAGCAATGCCAACACAGCCCATTCAAAGTAAATGGGCTGTGTCGGCATTAGCGCACGGCTTAGTAAACAGAAGGGTAAATTATTATTGTTCACATTTAAAGAGGCATTTTCAATATGATGTCCAAATCCAACTTTGGATGTTTTGCAAAAATCGTCCAAAAATCCAGTGCCAAACATAGTCATTTTTGAACCAGAAAAATGTCTACCTTTCTGGTTCAAAAATCTCACTATTTTAGACATTTTTGTGCTCAGTGCGTGTTTATTTAAGGGCCATTTTCAAAAAAAAAAAACATACAAAAACAAGCCATTGGGATGTCTGGGAGCCAGCAGTCTTACTAGACTGGCCACACAGACATCTCAGCAAAGCAGTGGGGCAGCCTCGAGGGTACTGCAGTGAACTTCACATAAAAGGTCCCAGGTACATTTCACATCATAACCCCTTATATTGTATTGTTGAGCCCTCCAAGGATAGCAAAAAATGTACTGTACTCAACTGTACATCACTACTATACTCTTTATGCCTGAAGGTGTCACTTATATGTGGGTTCAGTAGATATTTTGTAGGTTTTGGGCCGCTCACACTTTCCAACACAAGTGTACTATTTAGAATGGGATATGAGCCTGAGTCCTCTTCTCTACAGTCCACTGCACCAACCACTAGGCTACTCCAGGGACTTGCTTGCTGCTCTAAAAGGAGCAGCCATTATATCTGCAGCTGTAATAGAGCCTGGTATGTACTGTCACTTTCACTTCTTGGGGTGGGGGTCAGTGACCACTGAGGGATTAAGGGGGGATTCATGCCTTTATCCCTCCAGTGGTCATCTGGTCAGTTTGGGCACCTTTTTGGCACTTAGTCGAGATCGGGAGGCTGGTGGTTGGGAGGCGGGGATAGTGCTGGGCAGACTTATACAGTCTGTGCCAGAGCTGGTGGTGGGAGGCGGGGCTGGTGGTTGGGAGGCGGGGATAGTGCTGGGCAGACTTATATGGTCTGTGCCAGAGCCGGTGGTTGGGAGGCGGGGATAGTGCTGGGCAGACTTATACTGTCTGTGCCCTGAAGAGCACAGGTACAAATCAAAGTAGGGTATACACAAAAAGTAGTACATATGAGTTATCTTGTTGGGCAGACTGGATGGACCATGCAGGTCTTTTTCTGCCGTCATCTACTATGTTACTATGTAAGTTGTTCTATTTTTTGGCCTGGACATTTTCACAATGTTCCATCGTTGCAGAAAAACATCCAAATCATAAGCCTGCCTTAGACTTGCCCAAAACAGACCTTCACCACACCCCCTTGAGATTTAGACAAACTGTATAGAAAAAGTCTTAAAAATGAATTTTAAAAACAGTAATTTGTACGCTTTTATTTATTTATTTTGTTACATTTGTACCCCGCGCTTTCCCACTCATGGCAGGCTCAATGCGGCTTACATGGGGCAATGGAGGGTTAAGTGACTTGCCCAGAGTCACAAGGAAGTGCCTGTGCCTGAAGTGGGAATCGAACTCAGTTCCTCAGGACCAAAGTCCACCACCCTAACCACTAGGCCACTCCATCCATCTGCCACTTTTTTGGACATTTTTCTTCTCAAAAAGGAGCCCCTTAAGGTACTGTTCTTAACCAGCCAGTTTATCTTGTTAATAAAATGTGCTGGAGGAACAGGGCCTTTTCAACAGTGGCTCCTATAATTTGGAATGGTCTCCTACCTGAGTCATGCAGTGAACTGAACTTGCTAGCTTCTAGAAAAAAAAAAGTTATCTTTTTTCCTTGAAGTGGAAGTAGCATAGAGAGCTAGCAATTGCCTTAGGTAGAAAGATCTATCAAGACAGGACAAAAATAAGGACTTGCAATCTGGATTAAATATACTCTTTGACAGATTGCAAAATAATAAAGTATGTATTATATTTAGTTTTTAATTTTGAAAATCGCTTCTCATTACATGGTGGTTAGGGTGGTGGACTTTGGTCCTGGGGAACTGAGGAACTGAGTTCGATTCCCACTTCAGGCATAGGCAGCTCCTTGTGACTCTGGGCAAGTTACTTAACCCTCCATTGCCCCAGGTACAAATAAGTACCTGTATACAATATGTAAGCCGCATTGAGCCTGCCATGAGTGGGAAAGCGCGGGGAACAAATGTAACAAAAATAAAATAAATAAAATAATATATAAAAGAAAAAAATATATGTATTGAAATTGTGTAAAACAGTTAAATTTCCAAAGACTGAAAAATCTAACAGGATTAAGAATCCTACACCAGAAAGTGGGTATATCATTAGCTTAATGAAAGAGAATTTTAACAGAAAACTGGCATTCTGGGACAGGAACACTACAGAAGTTTTAGTATTTTTTTTATCTATAGAAAAATACTTTGTAGATTGCACCTTGTATTTGATATAATTTTGTTTCTTTATTTGTTTGACACAGGTGGTACCAAAACCAAAGATGTCCAATAATGTCATTCACTGGGTCCTCTCTTTCTGGATAAGGGCAGGATACACATGCTCCATTATCAAAGGCAGGAAAAAGAAAGGACTAGTAGTCAGAGCAATAGACAGAGAACCACAAAATGCAGGATTCACTGGCGCTCCTTGTCAGTTTATCCTCACTGCATCACATACCCACTTAGATTAGAAGCACGTTGGGTAGAACAACTCATTTTATCTAAAATTCCAATAAATGTTGGAAGTTGCCTTGAGCATCTCCTGGAAAGGCAGGTTAAAAATTCCAAAATTATCATCACTGGAAAAAAAGTAAAACATTGTATTTCCTCCTGACTCACCTAATTGGAAAGGCAGCCCTCAGCTTTGGCTGCATTTCACCCACTATCTTAGCTCTGAGACGCTGAAGAGGTCTCACTTCTGGTAGCTAGCCCATCTGTTTTAAATGAAAGACTTCCAACCCATACAGTACGTCTGTCTGTATTATATTTTAAGCCACAAGAAGCAGGGACCATCTACCATTTATATCTGTGTACATATCTGGTAGTACCCTACAAAACACCACTAAAAGAATATCTGAATTGTCTGTTATCCAATATTAGATAAGGTGTTTCCCCAAGCAGCTTTTAAAACATACCAGGCACGTTAGTTCATCTCCATGACCTAGACGACCTCCTTGACCATGTCCACAAGTGTAAACCAGTCCTTTCTGGGACAGAATCACTGAATGAAACTCACAAAGTACGACCTGGAAAAAGAAGTTGCATAAAGAAATTTGTTGGATTAAAAAACCTAAGCGTATTCTATAATGTGATGCGAGTAAATCCTAAGTCGCACAGTTGAAAAGGGGGCATGGCCATCGGCATGGTATGGATGAGTCATGGGCGTTTCTAAAATCAATATGTGTTATAGAATACACCCGGTCAACGCCTAATTTAGACATCAGCATTTATACCAAAGTTTTACTTTGCATAACTGCCCATGACTAAATGTAGCCATGCGGATGGGCATTCAGTGTATTCTATATTCCGCGTGGAAATTTAGGCCTATTTTATAAAGTACTCCTAAATTCAGGTATAGAGGCGTATTGCTTTTCCACGTGTCATATATAAAATCTAGCCTAAAATGGGCAAACTAAGGCAGCCTTATTTCAAACTATTTTCCACAAGTTATTACTTGTCACACATGGGTTTTCTGAAAAATTTTCACATACATTTTGCATATGTTGTTTTCCTCAGAACATCTTCCCTCATATCTTAGATTTCATGTGATTTGGTATGTTCTGTGTAGAAAAGGATATCCCATATTGTATCTTAGTTTTTTGAGTAGCCAAGTGGTTGAACTGCATAGAAAAGTGGCCCTCTTACATGCCTATGGGGGGGGGGGGTCTTTTACAAAGGTGTGCTAGGGTTATTAGCATGCGCTAAATACTAGAGATGCCCATAGGAATATATGGGCATCTCTACTACTAGGCATACTTCTATTAAATAGCACATAAGTGCTTTAGAACATAACTTCAAGGGGAAGTACATGTGATGGCGCCAAGTTATAGAATCGTCCCCTTAGATTAAGTCTTCCGAGGACAGGAAAATTCTTACAGTACCTGAATGTAACTCACATTAAGCAAGTACTGCAAAGACATGAACTAAATCAAAATCCCGAAAAAATTAGAGAGTGGGTCCTATATTCAGGCTTAAGTTGTGTCCTGGGTCAAAAAAATGTTGAAGAGACAGTTGAAGACAATACTGATGGCTCGTATTATTACCATGTAATGTTAACATATATTACATTTTTTTGATTATTTAGAAAGGATGTTTGAAGTTGGGTTCTGAAAGGATTTTCTTCCATCGCTTCATTTCGTATTAACCTTCAAAACACACAAAAAGAAAACTGCACTAGTATTGTAGTACTGGGTCTGACCACAAAGCCCAGTATCACTTCCAACAGTAGCTAATCCAGGTCACAAGCACCCAGCAGGATCCGACAAGCAGCAAGATTCCATGCTCTTAACTCCCAGGGATAAGTAGCAGTTTTCCTCAAGTCTACCCTAACCCATTAGTGCCCAATGTTCCCATAATAAGCCATATGGGAACAAATTGATTTGTTCCCATATGGGCATTAATGGGTTAATAACAATTTATGGACATTTCCTCCAGGAACTTGCCCAAACC
This sequence comes from Microcaecilia unicolor, assembly GCF_901765095.1. Classification (NCBI taxonomy): domain Eukaryota; kingdom Metazoa; phylum Chordata; class Amphibia; order Gymnophiona; family Siphonopidae; genus Microcaecilia; species Microcaecilia unicolor. The sequence goes on along the minus strand of NW_021963033.1, from coordinate 74,863 downwards.
ATTTTGAAACCCAGCTATGCTAACTGCTTTTACTACATCCTCTTAATTAAGCATTGAGCTTAATTATGTAGAGTGTAAAAATATTTTCTATTTGTTTTAAATGAGCTAACTAGTAACTTCATGGCATACCCCCTTTTTTCTTCCTTCAAAAAATTAAACACTATCGATTTACGTTCACCTGCTCCATTCAACTAATGGTTTTATAGACCTCTAAAGTATCTCCCCTCCATTATTTATTTATTACATTTGTAGCCCACATTTTCCCACCTATTTGTAGGCTCAATGTGACTTACATAGTTCCGGAGAGATGGTTACAGACTTCGGTGTAAACAAATACAAAGTGGATAGAATAATTTATAGATTTGGTGCGGACCGTCCTGTCCGGGTTGCAAGGGTGGGATTGTTCGGCAAGGGAGTCCATTACTTAGTTTAGTTGATGTGTTACATTATTCGGTGTTTATGCTGGTTCTGTGGGATATGCCTTTCTGAAAGGGGTTTTTTGGAAATTTCAGTGATTGCTCATAGTTTTCAGGTCTTTTGGTAATGTGTTCCAGTGCTGTGTGCATATGTATGAAAAACTGGACACATATGTTGATTTATACTTCAGTCCCTTGCATCCTGGGAAGTGAAGGTTTAGGTACGTTCTTGGTATCTATCTCTTCTCCAAGCTGAATAGTTCTAACTTTTTGGCATTTCCTCACAGGAGAGTTATTCTGTCACTTTTATCATTTTTGTCACCCTTGTCCAACTCCGCTATATATCTGTTTTGAGATGGGGTGACCAGAATTGCACAGAATTCCACTAAAATTTTGGTACGTAGGGCAGATTCACTCGTAAATCAATTAACAAGGCTTTAACAAAGTATCAATAATTAGAGATAATTGACAATAATTGGATTTGAACATGCATCTACCCTAGTGCCTACCCTATAATATTGGCACCTAACTTTCCTAGCGAGCAACTCAAAAGAGGAGTGGCTATGGGAGGCGCACAGGCAGCTCAGGGGGCGTTCCTAGAAGTTAGTATTATATAACATCGTGCCTGTCATTTGTGTGCTCACTGCCAGAAAATTAAGTGCCAGCATTTATGCCCGGTTTCAGCAGCTGACGATGAGTGTGGAAATCAGTGCTGAGCTCTATTCTATAAAGGGCGCTTGGTGCAAATAGCTCTGTACAGAATACAGGTTTAGCACAGACCTTTAGGCACCTACATTTCAGAGCCATTTACTGAATTCCACTAAATATTCTAGGTTCAATCACATCATAGAGCAATACAGAGACATTAGGATCTTTTTTGTTTTATTCTCTATTCCTTTCCCTAATAATTCTCAATATTCTGTTTCCTTTTTTAACTGCTACAATACACTGATTCAACGTACTGCTGATGATAAGATACAGATCCTTTTCCTGGGCAGTGACTTCTGATGTGTAACCTATCATATGAGAAAGTTTACCTTCAAGTGGACAAGGACCCCTGTGGTGAGGTGTTTTCTATGATCACAGGTCTAACAGAGAAGGTAAAAAAAACTGGGCTTTCTTACTAAGACTGAACATTTCTTTTTGAATTATAGATTTTTTAAGGTTCCAGTTTTCTATACCTTACCAAAAATTCACAAGAAGTTTGAACTGCCCTCCCGGCCGCCCAATCATTTCTGCCAGAGGATCCCTTTTAGAATGTACTGCCAAATATGTAGATACATTTTTGCAACCTTGTTTACAGGTTACTTGAATCATTCACAGAAGATTTTCATTTTCCTATCATTATGGAGACACAAGATGTCCGTTCTTTATATACCTGCATTCTTCAAACTGAGGTGCTGGAAGTGTTGGAGTTGGTACTGGAGGATAGGGAACGACCTCATTTGGTACCTGTGGATTTCATCTTAGCTTTAACAAAAATGGCTCTCGCTCAGAATTATTTTACTTACGATCACCAATTTTGTATCCATAAATCAGGAGTGTCAATAAGAGCAGCATTTTCCCCTACCATATCCAGTTTTATATATGGCTTGGTTTGAGACCAAATGGGTGTATGCTTCATGCTGGTTCAAGTATGCCATCTGTAGGTGGGGGTACAGAGATGATATTTTCATTTTGTGGAAGGGCACTCAGGATGAATTAGAACAATTGTCATTATACCATCAAATTTGATATGCATAGTAGCATTTCAGGTATTTCATTTTTGAATATTTGGATTACTCTGAAGAATGGTGCCTTTGGTCAGTCTGTGTATGTAAAACCCATGGATAGAAATATTTTACTTCAGTATTCAAGAATGCACCCATTCCATTGTAAATTTAATATACCTTTTTCTCAATTTTTACGGTACCGTAAAATTTATTCCTCCACATTTGAATTTAAGCATCAGGTGCCTATATTATCAGAGAAATTCATTACCAGAGGATATTCTACTACATTTGTGAAGGCAGGTAAAAGAGCATTATATAATCAAAGAGAGCTGCTGTTTATCTCCTAAAAAATGTCACATACAAGAGGAAGAAGGTATTAACATTTGTTACAAAATATAATGCCCATACTATGAGATTAGTGAGAGCTGTCAAAAAAATATATATCTATACTTAAAGTCCATTCTTGTTGCAATTGAGAGTTATGTTTGCTTACCAGAGAAATAGCAATCTGAATGACATTTTATGTACAGCTGAATCGGGGGAGGAGTGACGCAAGTGAGGGTGATCATCAAAGGGCATGTGGATCTTATTCCGTGTGCATGGTGATGTGTGATTCTACTCAACTTGTGGATATGAACATGGGTAAAGTGTATCCTTTGCATGCTAAAACCATATGTTCTTCCTGTAATGTAATTTATTTAATCACTAGTAAAAAAGCCCCGTTTCTGATGCAAATGAAACGGGGGCTAGCAAGGTTTTCTTCTGTGTGCATTTGGGAGTGTGTGTGTTCCTGCCCTCTCTCCCCTCCCCCCTCTGAGTCCTTCATTGTTACAGAGAGAGCGATTTGATTTCCTGCTTTGCTGTTTTCCTTCACTGTTTGTGTTAGAGAGAGAGCGAGGGCGGGGCAGACACTCATGGGGAAACCGGATATCTCTCCCTCTTCACACTTCCGGTTGGAGGCTTCATAGAACGTTGGTGTTGCCTTTTATATATAGAGATGTGTCTGTGCAGTTTATATTGTCGGTCAAACTTCTAGACCTTTAAAAACGCAACTGATTGAACATAGACACTGCATCCAAACAAACAAGTTACGTGAACCTTTAGTTATTTATTTTTTGGATAAACAGAATGTTTTTTCTGATATTCAATGTATTGTGTTGGAACAATTGAGGATCACAGAGCGAAGAGGAGATGTGAGACGGGTGCTTCGGAACCATGAACAGAGGTGGATATATAACCCTGCAATCTGTCATATCTCAAGGTTTGAATACTGCAATAGAATGGAAAGCTTTTCTGTGATAGCCGGTGAACTCTACGTCATGACGTTCTACATTCTAGCACGCAACATTGTTATATAAAATTTGGGTGTCTTGGGGGTGCCGTTCTCCATTTTGATAGTGCCGCAAGCCGGAAAGCTTTTTCTTGGAAGTTGCAAGTTTTTTATTATCGTGGATTGAATATGATAAAATTAGTTTTCCCCTGAAGCAGCCTGAAATGGTGAAACAGTGAACCCTTGTCGGTATTTGTAATGTTTAATTGGAATGCGTTACTTCAAGACGGATGAGAGACCTTGTTTTCCAAGATAAGTACTATGCATATATTTATTGGCAAAAGTTTTTTTCATATGTTTTTCTAAGCTTATTCTGTATCTCTAAAAGGTATTTTGTCATTTTGAAGAATACTGAAATAGTAATACAAGTGGAGTTTTATTTAAGACTGATGATTATGAAGAGTCACCTAAGTTTATGAAAGTTTTGCCTTACAAGTAGGTGGGTCTCTTTTTCTTACTGGTCTTTTTTCTCCATCAGTGTTATAGAGCACAATTTTCTCTTTCAGATGATACTGTTATAGATGCTGGTTAGTTGCAAATCTGGCAGTATTATGTCCAGCACAAGCATAATTCTTGTTCAAAATTTCAAGTCCGTATCTTTGTTTTCATGGAAGTTGTTGCGGTCTGAATATTGGTCCAAATATGTTCGATGAGTCGCGACCAATTTTGATGCACACTTTGAGTCAACTTGTTTGACTGGATTTTGCATCCATAATGTTAAAATGTATTTCATCTGAATTAGCATCAAAAACTGTACAGGATTTGAAATTTTTAGCCATTCTTATAAATGTGTTTGGATTTTATTAGACCCCAAAATGGCATTTTGGTAAATGTCGCGCGCTCATGGACTGACAACCTTTCAGAAAAGGGGGTCTAGATCTGCAACTATTGCAGTTAGAGATCTCAAATTTTGGGAAACTTCGTTTAACACCTGACTCGCGCAACAGATAAAATTTGAACAAAATTGGAGACATGATTGTGGGAAGGTTTAGACCACTTGGCATGGAATGACCCCACTGGCAATTCATATGCAAAGCATTAATAAAGAAGGCTAAAAGAGAATATGAAGAGAAACTTACCGCAGAGGCTAAAACTTCACAGTAACAACTTTTTCAGATACATCAGAAGGAGCAAAAGGGGCACTCAAGGAGGAGAAGGCCATAGCAGGGAAACTGAATTAATTCTTTCCTTTGGTCTTTGTGGAAGAAGATGTAAGAGATCTGCCTATACCGAAAATAGTTTTCAAGGGTAATAATGTGGATGAACTGAAAGAAATCTCGATGAACCTGGAAGATGTACTGAGCCAAACTGACAAATTAAAGAGTAGAAAATAACTGGTCCGTATGGCATACATCCAAGAGTGCTCAAAGAACTCAAGCATAAAATTGCTGATCTGTTGTTAGTAATGTGTAACCTGTTGCTAAAATTGTCCATAGTACCTTCAGATTGGAGGGTGGCCAATGTGACGCCAATTTTTTAAAAGGGTTCCAGGGGTGATCCAAGAAATTACTGACCAGCAAGTCTCACTTTAGTGCTGGGAAAAATAGTGGAAAGAATAAAATTGCGGAACACATACACAAACATGGTTTAATGGGACAGAGTCAGCATGGGTTCAGCCGAGGGAAGTCTTGCCTCACCAATTTGCTTCATTTCTTTGAAGGCATGAATAAACATGTGGATAAAGGTGAGCCTGTTGATGTAGTGTACCTAGATTTTCAGAAAGCTTTTGATAAAGTTCCTCATGGAAGAAAATTAAAGAGTCATGGAACAGGAGGCAAGGTTCTGGTGTGGATTAGGAATTTATTACTGGACAGTGTGACCCCACGGGGCCTTCACAGATTTGTAATCCACAGGACACCGCAATTCCTCAAAACTCCCAGCTGAGCAGTACTCCTGCCAGGAGAAAAACACTGAGAGAGCCCTCCCATGCCTGTCCCTCCTCCAGGTCCCGTTGTCCAGGATTTACAAACTCCCGACCAACCGTCTTTCTTTTTCCCCTTTATTTATTTTCTCCAACACAGTCCTTGATACACACAATCAGCAGGTTTTTGTTTCAACTTTTCCTTCACTCTCTTCTCATTACTTCCTGGGAGATGAGCGGGGTCCCACTCAATCTCTGTCAGTCTCTAACATCTGACAGTCACCCTCCTGACCCCAGCTGAAAACCATCACCCCCTGTTGGAGTGCTTCTGCAGCTACTTCTTTCCCTCTTTCATTAAGTCACAGAAACATGTTGCCATGAGCTCTTTTACCTGCCCACCTTTAGCTTAAGCTAAGGCTGAAATGTCCATGGGCTCTCCTTCTGAAGTCTCCTCTCTCTCCAACCCTCCTCCACCTTCCCCAGATTGCCAGTCCATGGGCTCCTCTATAGTCTTCTACACCAGCTGCTTCCCATCATCATTATCCCCATCTCCCAGTAGTTCCTATTCTGTTCATCCAGCCCTCCCAGATCCTCCTCCTTTCCCCTAGGATGCTGGGACTCATAGTAGGGGTAACACTTCCTGATCCCCTCTCTCTCAAGGCTTGCTGGGACTTGTAGTCTTTCAGCTTCATTGACCTCAATGGTGAAGGTGACAGGTTGCTTTCCCCGCACTGGCCCTGAACTGTTGATTCTGGCCCTTTTGGCTCTGCCCTCCCGTGGCAGTCTAGGGTACCCAAGCGACTTCCCCCTCCCTGCTTCTCTTGCTTGGCGACCCTCACTCCCCGCCTGATCACAACAGAAAACAGAGGGCAGGATTAAATTTATTTTTTTACTTACCATATTTATATCCCGTCTTTATCCAGGGCGGGTAACAATAGTCACATACATTGTCTTAGACAGGTAATAATCGCTGAGCATATGATGACAGAATATTGTCATTTCTGTCAATGGAAAAGGGTGAACAGTGGAGTGCCGCAAGGTTCAGTACTGGGATTGGTGCTATTTAACATATTTATAAATGATATGGAAATCAGAATGATGAGTGAGGTGATTAAATTGGCAGACGACACAAAACTATTCAAGGATGTTCAGACACGTGCGGACTGTGAAATACTACAGGAAGACCTTAGAAAATTGGAAGACTGGGCATCCAAATGCCAGATGAAATTTCCTATGGACAAATGCAAGGTGATGCGCATTAGAAAGAATAACCTAATGATAGGTTCAACCTAGGGGGTAAGCACTCAAGAAAAAGATCTACTTATCGTTGTAGATAATATGCTGAAATCTGCCCAGTGTGCAGCGGCAACAAAAAAAGCAAAAAGGATGCTAGGAACTATTAGGAAAGGGATGGTGAATAAGACCGAAAATACTATAATTCCTCTCTATTGTTCCATGGTGCGACTGCACCTTGAATACTGAGTTAAGTTCTGGTCACCGTATCTCAAAAAAGATATAGCGGAGTTTGAAAAGCTTCAAAGAAGAGCGACTAAAATGATAAAGGGGATGTAACTCCTCTCGGATGAGGAAAGGCTAAAGAGATGAGGGGAGATATGATTGAGGTCTACAAAATCCTGAGTGGTGTAGAATTAGTAGAAGTAAATCAATTTTTTACTTGTTCCAGAAGTACAAAGACTAGGGGACACTTGAAGGAAGTTACAGGGAAATATTTTCATTCAACAAATAGTTAAGCTCTGGAACTCTTTGCCGGAAGATGTGGTAACAGCAGTTAGAATATCTGGGTTTTAAAAAGGTTTGGACAAGTTTCTAGAGGAAAAGTCCATAGTCTGCTATTGAGATAGACACGGGGAAGCAACTGCTGGCCCTGGAATTGGTAGCATGGAATGTTGCCACGATTTGGGTTTCTACCAAGTACTTGTAACCTGGCTTGGAAATTGTTGGAAATAGGACACTGGGCTAGATGGACCATTGGTCTGACATAGAATGGCTACTCTTATGTTCTTATGTATGTCACTTATTGTATGCCACTATTTTAGTGTGTTTTAGTATGCTATTTTAATTATTATTTATTATGTTTTGTGATTTATTTTATAAGATTTTAAATTGAGTTGTTTGTATTTATTAGTTATTATCCCTGACGCATCCTGAGGGCTAAACGTGGCCACGTCAGGTTACTGTTTGAATAAATAATACAGCACACCTCAGAATTGCTGGTCTGCTTGTTTGCTGATGTCTATTTCTGATTGTAGATCATTGCCTCCTTCTCTGTCCATGTCTAAAGTTGTGAGCATACATAGCCCTTATTCCGATATCCAGGAAAAAACATTTTTTAATATAAACATTATACAAGTTTATTATAAATTTCCTTTATATCTATATACATCTATATCCACATATAAAACGTGAATGTGCTCAGAAAACCAAAATGTGACCATAGCAGGGAAATGGTCACTTTTCTCAATCATCGCACATTATATAAAGATCCAGAGCAACTGTAATACTGTTCATGAAAACATGATCAAAGTCAAATTTATCTATGTTCTGATTCTAAGCGATGAGAAAACTGTCAGTCCAAGCATAGGATATTTTGTTCAAATCATTTACAATCCAAAAGTTCTCACATGCCATCTCTTAAAATTATTCTCTGAAGTTCAGGCCAACTGGATTCTTCCTTTACATTAAGGGCCCTATTTATTAAGGTGCGCTAAAAAATTAGCACACAATAACCATGTAGATGCTGATAGGAATATGTGTCTACATGGTTAGCACACGATAATTCATTCATTCACTCTTATATCCCACAATTATCCAAAAACAAGTTTTCGTTCAATGTGTCATCAGCCAAATGAATTACATTCATTCAGTCAAATGGATTATATTGTTAAATAACCATTTACAATTATACTGAAACATTTGTTACCAGTGGTGGTTACACAGTAAGATTTCTTGAAGTGGATGTGTTTGTGGTTTTCCTCTGAAATAAAGTTAGTTCTTGGTGTTTCTTGTGACAGGCAGATACAGAAATTGGTTTTATGTGCTTTCAATGTTTTATGCATTTATAATCCTTCGGTAGATTTTGGTTACTGTATTTAGTGTTTCTCATGGTTGTCAGGGATCACAGCTGTGTGCACATTTAGTATCAGTAACTGATTAGCCATGAAACCTTTTGAAAAGGTACGTTTTCAGTTCTCTTTTGAAATGTAGATTGTTATATATGCTTCTTACAGCCTCGGGAATTGTGTTCTACCATTTGGAGTCAAGAGAGTTGAAGCCTGCTGTATAGATTGACTTGTAGATTATTATCAAATGGCGAAAGAGATCCTCACTTCAAGAAGGTGCCGCATAAAAGTTCTTGTCATCGCACGTACTTGTACACATGAAGTAATTTTATAATAGGCATTTTACAAGAACATATGACAGAATGTGTCTAAAAATGCCTTTAAAATTAGCCCATGTGCAAAAGTACATGCTATGACAAAGTAGGTGCGTACTTGTATGCGACTTGGGTTTTTGATGGAGCGTATTTGAGCCGTATCTGAAAGAGAGTTTGGGCAGAGTACAAATAGAATTAAGAAATACATGCATGTTAAATATACACCAACACATATATTTCAGCCATATACATTTACACCAGCTCCCCAGCCAATGAAAATATGTGTGGCCACATTTAAGTCATGTTTTCAGCTGCTTTGGTACTCACATTTTGCAAAGATGCATATGTGTTTTTAAAAAGTAGGTGCCTATTTGGCCTCCTGACCTAGGCTACATGTTGTAAAATTACCCTCAAAAACGTTTATGACTATCTGTGGAAGAACTTATAAGTATGAAGAACTACCTTCTTGTAATTATTTAGTTGATAAAATTGACTTCCTTCCTAAAAAGTTAAAAAGCCATCAACTGAGTTGATGAGCATAATCATTAGTGATGAAACCAAGTATACAGTTTATAGGTGACCAAGGTTTGAAGTTCACTTATTACTCTAACTATTGTGCACATCCAAGTAATATTCTTCAGTGAAGCAGAATTGACTGGCTGAGAAAGTGGCTCCATCGGAGAGGTAAAGACAACATTACGGTTCTAAAGCAAAGGGAGCTTCTGAACTGTTGGCTTTGGCATGAAAAAGCCCTTTCTTGAATTGAGAAATGACTGAACATTGAGAAGCTGGAAGCCTATCATTGAGGATATGATAGGCTGAGAATGTGACGACATGTACGCTGATGCAGAACATTTGCAGGCCCCATCGATAGAAAGCGTTCCTCTTCAGGTAGTAAAGTATGGCATTTGCAGAACATCGAATGGGGTAATGACCATTATTAGAATGCCAGATGAAGTATATATTTCACTTAAAGGTCTAGTTATGTCAGACAGAGATTTTCTTGATATAACCAAGATAGTATATATAAGCATTTGTAACCCTAGAAGAAAAACTAAATACTGTTCAATTTCTATATTGTTAGTATCATTTACTGACAGCACACTAACAGTGCATAAAGTGAGCCCCATGGTAAATAATGCACATTAATAGTATTTGTGTGACTAGTAAATGACTCCCTGTATGATTAAGTGTTCAGTATGAAACATAAGGCAAATATAGTCATATAGTCTGGCAGCCACAGGGTTTAGAGAGACTGGACTGTTTATAACACTTGTACCCGAAATGTACGGTCTTATTTTTTTGTTTGTTTGTTGACATTCAAGTGAATGGAGAGAGAAGAAAGAACACTGCTAGCATTCGACTTTGGAATACCTGTTTAATATAAATTCCTGTCCTCGAAAACAGATCCACCAGCTCAGGATGATGTTTACTCTGTTGGCTACCATGACCAAGTGTGAAATTAACATTGTTGCCCCATGTGTAGAGTTCTGTGGGGTCTGAAACAAAAAAGATTATGTTATGATTGGCAGCAAATTACACACACACAAATGTAGACCAAGCTGTAGCTCACCCTTTTTAAATAAAATGAACATTCACCGTTGAATTGCGGTATAGGAATACATTTTGTGAAAGCATGAAGCTGCTTTCTGCGGCCCAAATCCAAATGGCTGAGCATATGATTGCTCTTACAAGCAGAAATTTAAATGAGGAGGGGAAAATAATATAAATGCATATCCCCCTCCCCAAACATCAGACTTTATTTTTAAGTAAGCGTGGGTTAATTTTTCATCCCTCTCTTTTCTCTTTCTCCTCCCCCCCTAAAACGTGGTTCGCATCTTTCTCTATTTTTTCTTTTTTTTGCTTCCTCTTTCTCCCATGCCCCCACACCCGCTGTGGCCCGCAAATTTCTGTCTTTTTTTCTGCTTCCTCTTTCTTCCATACCCCCCGCTGCCACCACCACAGTGGTCACATCTTTCTTTCTGTCTTTGGCACCTCTTCTTATCTATCCCAGCACGGCACTCCAGTGGGCCCCCATTCCTCTGCAGCTCCTTCTCCCTGCTCCTCACCGTTGCATGTTGCACTGAAAACAGTGCTGCTTATCATCTGGCCCAAAGCATCTCTCTGCAACAGGAAGTTCTGAGGCGAAACTTCCTGTTACAGAGAGATGCTGCAGGCAGGGTGAGAAGTGGTAAGGAGCAGGGAGAAGGAGCCGCAGAACAGAAGGGGGCCGCTGGAGTTCCATGCTGGGAGAGGTAAAAAGAGGTGCTGGCTAGTGGGGGAGGGATGACTTTAATGGTTAAAATGTTTAATGTGAGTTATTCATTTAGGGGTACTTTTACTAAGCCATGGTAAAAAGTAATGTAGGCACGTGTTTTGGGTGTGCGCCAGGCCAGTTTTTACTATGTCTGCAAAAAAAGAAGCTTTTTTTTAATAGGACGGGAAAAGGGTATGCGGTAAAACTGAAACCAGTGCATGTCTAAAATCGGCCTGAGTCCTTAACGCCACCCATTGATCTAGTGGTAAGGGCTCACGTGCTACACGCGTGGTGACCGGTCAGTGCACGCCAACTGCCGATTACCGCTGGAAACGCTGCTTGTGGGAGGAAATAAATAAATCGTCCAGGCGTTATAGGCGCGTGGCAATCTGAAATTACCACCGAGATGAACGGTGGCCTAGTGGTAGTCTCATTTTGGCATGTGATACATGCACGTAGAGCCTAATGCACCTTTGTAAAATGGCCCAACGCGTTAATCATATTATTAATGCGTTAAATGGACATCCCTAGTTCTTATACACCATATTGTCATGAAAAATCTTATAGCACATTTAACTGTACAAGCTATGCTTAACAGTACAAGAGTTCAGCTACCAAGTTTTATTCTAAAGAAAGAGCACTGTATTTTGAGGACAACTTTCAAAGCAATATCCACATAAAGTAGCTGTCTAAAATTTGCCCGCCCTCAATATGCCTAATTTTAGATGCTTCCAAGGTGTGTAATGGGTACAACTGAAAAAATAACGTGCAAAGATCTCAACATGTTATTTTCTATGAAAAAACTAACCCACAAACAAAAAAGTATAAGATTATGCTGTACCTATAGCAAAAAGAACCTTTCAAATTTAGTGCAAAGTCCACAGTGAAAGTGCCCAGGGACTCTGCAACAGTATGACCACTTTAAAAATGAGCCCCTTTGTATCCTAAGATATTATGCACATGTCACAAAACTCATTTTTCTGAGCATAGATAAACTGCAGGATGTCTTACCACTGCTCTTGAAAACCACATGAGACGGTCTGTCCTTCATGACAAGGTCCAAGGCAGTTAAGCCTTCTTTGTCCTGAATATGGAGACTGCAACCATGCTTAAAGAAAAAATAAATATGAAAAAAGAGGCCACTCTCATTCTATCATGCTCATTTCTACCACTGCTGCTAGAGACATGCAGAACTGTACTTAAGGATTGGTTAAATTAAGGTAGGTACATTTACTTTATTTATTTGTAACATTTGTATCCCACATTTTCCCACCCATTAGCAGGCTCAATGTGGCTTACAAAATACCGTAAAGGCAAACACCAAGTCCGGTAGGGTAAATGTTCACTTAGGATTGGGTATTTCAGAACTGCTACCAAAAACTAACAAACAAACATGGGAACAATATCAGAAAGCTTGAGAGGACGCCGACAATTGCTATGGTAAATATTTAAAATATGAGGTAAGGGGAAGCCAGTCGAGTGTCAAAAATGAAAAAAAAGATTGAGCACTTTTCATCAAGTTCCTGAAATGTAAAAAAAAGTTTCTCTACAAATCTCTATTGCATGTAGCACTGCCACTTCACAGTATCATGTAAGGGAACACTGAGTAGGTCTACAATATCTGAAAATATAATTCTTGGAATAGAACATTGGCCTAAATTTAAATACATTAAAAATATTCAGGATTATCTTGCAGGCTGTAAGGTGAACTATCAGACATGCTGGTCAAAATGTCCCGTCACTCCAATAATGAAAGCATCCAGTGACCAGATTAATAGTGTTAACATCAGAATGTAAATTTGGTGACCACTTAAATATAGTTAAATGAGAGTTCTTGACGCATACTCACCCAGAAAAAGGAAAACTCTGCAACAGCTAGTAATTTGAGGATCCTGAATGTTCCACTTACTCATTATCTTTCCTCTATGGAACTTTTTAAGATATATATGAAGAATATTTTGCAATTATCTTTCAATATTCTGATATATAGAAGCCTATTTTCAAAGCACTTAAGTCTTACATAGTAATCTATAGAACTCTGTAAATCTTAGGGTGTCTTTTACTAAAGCTTAGCTCACCTTATCTGCAGCAGGGCCCTGCTGCAGATAACTCGAGCTAAGCTTTAGTAAAAGACCCCCTAAGTGATTAAAAATGAGCCTCTATGTATTATTTCGGTTATTGGAAAAGTAATGAAAGCAATGCTGAAGGAAAGGATAGTGAATTTCCTGGAAGCCAATAAATTGCAAGATCCCAGACAACATGGTTTTACCAAAGGGAAATCGTGCCAAACGAATCTCATTGAGTTTTTTGATTGGGTGACAGGAGAATTGAATCAGGGACGAGCTATGGACGTAATCTATTTAGATTTCAGCAAAGCTTTTGACACGGTTCCCCACAGGAGGCTTTTAAATAAACTGGATGGGCTGAAGATAGGACCCAAAGTGGTGAACTGGATTAGGAACTGGTTGACGGACAGACGCCAGAGGGTGGTGGTAAATGGAGTTAGCTCGGATGAGGGAAAGGTGAGTAGTGGAGTGCCTCAGAGATCGGTGCTGGGGCCGATTCTGTTCAATATATTTGTGAGTGACCTTGCCGAAGGGTTAGAAGATAAAGTTTGCCTATTTGCGGATGATACTAAGATCTGTAACAGAGTGGACAACCCGGAGGGAGTGAAAAACATGAAAAAGGATCTGAAGAAGCTAGAACAATGGCCTAAGGTCTGGCAATTAAAATTCAATTTTGTTGGATACCCATAATTGCGTTTGGTATAATTAAAATTCAATGCCAAGAAATGCAAAGTGATGCACTTAGGGAATAGAAATCCACGGGAGACGTATGTGTTAGGTGGCGAGAGTCTGATAGGTACGGACGGGGAGAGGGATCTTGGGGTGATAGTATCTGAGGATTTGAAGGCGACGAAACAGTGTGACAAGGCGGTGGCTGTATCTAGAAGGTTGTTGGGCTTTATAGAGAGAGGTGTGACCAGCAGAAGAAAGGGAATGTTGATGCCCCTGTATAAGTCGTTGGTGAGGCCCCATCTGAAGTATTGTGTTCCGTTTTAGAGGCCGTATCTTGCTAAGGATGTAAAAAGAATCGAAGCGGTGCAAAGAAAAGCTACGAGATTGGTATGGGATTTGCGAAACAAGACGTATGAAAAGAGACTTGCTGACCTGAACATGTATACCCTGGAGGAAAGGAGAAACAGGAGTGATACGATACAGACATTCAAATATTTGAAAGGTATTAATCCACAAACGAACCTTTTCCGGAGATATGAAGGCGGTAGAACGAGAGGACATGAAATGAGATTGAAGGGGGGCAGACTCAAGAAAAATGTCAGGAAGTATTTCTTCACAGAGAGTGGTGGATGCTTGGAATGCCCTCCCGCGGGAGGTGGTGGAGATGAAAACGGTAACGGAATTCAAACATGCAGTGGATAAACATAAAGGAATCCTGTTCAGAAGGAATGGATCTTCAGGAGCTTAACCGAGATTGGATAGCAGAGCCGGTAGTGGGAGGCGGGGCTGGAGGTTGGGAGGCGGGAATAGTGCGGGGCAGACTTATACAGTCTGTGCCAGAGCCGGTGGTGGGAGGCGGGGATAGTGCGGGGCAGACTTATACGGTCTGTGCCAGAGCCGGTGGTTGGGAGGCGAGGCAGACTTATACGGTCTGTGCCCTGAAGAGCATAGGTACAAATCAAAGTAGGGTATACACAAAAAGTAGCACACATGAGTTGTCTTGTTGGGCAGACTGGATGGACTGTGCAGGTCTTTTTCTGCCGTCATCTACTATGTTACTATGCATTTGCCTAGAGGAATAAGATACATAAGTACATAAGTAGTGCCATACTGGGAAAGACCAAAGGTCCATCTAGCCCAGCATCCTGTCACCGACAGTGGCCAATCCAGGTCAAGGGCACCTGGCACGCTCCCCAAACGTAAAAACATTCCAGACAAGTTATACCTAAAAATGCGGAATTTTTCCAAGTCCATTTAATAGCGGTCTATGGACTTGTCCTTTAGGAATCTATCTAACCCCTTTTTAAACTCCGTCAAGCTAACCGCCCGTACCACGTTCTCCGGCAACGAATTCCAGAGTCTAATTACACGTTGGGTGAAGAAAAATTTTCTCCGATTCGTTTTAAATTTACCACACTGTAGCTTCAACTCATGCCCTCTAGTCCTAGTATTTTTGGATAGCGTGAACAGTCGCTTCACATCCACCCGATCCATTCCACTCATTATTTTATACACTTCTATCATATCTCCCCTCAGCCGTCTCTTCTCCAAGCTGAAAAGCCCTAGCCTTCTCAGCCTCTCTTCATAGGAAAGTCGTCCCATCCCCACTATCATTTTCGTCGCCCTTCGCTGTACCTTTTCCAATTCTACTATATCTTTTTTGAGATACGGAGACCAGTACTGAACACAATACTCCAGGTGCGGTCGCACCATGGAGCGATACAACGGCATTATAACATCCGCACACCTGGACTCCATACCCTTCCTAATAACACCCAACATTCTATTCGCTTTCCTAGCCGCAGCAGCACACTGAGCAGAAGGTTTCAGCGTATCATCGACGACGACACCCAGATCCCTTTCTTGATCCATAACTCCTAACACGGAACCTTGCAAGACGTAGCTATAATTCGGGTTCCTCTTACCCACATGCATCACTTTGCACTTGTCAACATTGAACTTCATCTGCCACTTGCACGCCCATTCTCCCAGTCTCGCAAGGTCCTCCTGTAATCGTTCACATTCCTCCTGCGACTTGACGACCCTGAATAATTTTGTGTCATCGGCGAATTTAATTACCTCACTAGTTATTCCCATCTCTAGGTCATTTATAAATACATTAAAAAGCAACGGACCCAGCACAGACCCCTGCGGGACCCCACTAACTACCCTCCTCCACTGAGAATACTGGCCACGCAATCCTACTCTCTGCTTCCTATCTTTCAACCAGTTCTTAATCCATAATAATACCCTACCTCCGATTCCATGACTCTGCAATTTCTTCAGGAGTCTTTCGTGCGGCACTTTGTCAAACGCCTTCTGAAAATCCAGATATACAATATCAACCGGCTCCCCATTGTCCACGTTTGCTTACCCCCTCAAAAAAATGCATTAGATTGGTGAGGCAAGACTTCCCTTCACTAAATCCGTGCTGACTTTGTCTCATCAGTCCATGTTTTTGTATATGCTCTGCAATTTTATTCTAATCAAGAGTGTGAGTTTGACAATCTAAACTCGCTTGATAGTTTGGATCTTACAAGATTCTTAGAAACTTCCAAAGATAATGTTGAAAAACGTGCCACTTTACTATTTTCTTTTGTCTCACTGGATAAGAAAATGGAAATTTTGAAGATTTAAAAAAATAACTACATTAAAAAAAAAAATTCTGATTTTTGTGGTCAGAAGGTGCAAATATTTCCAGAGGTATCCAGGTCCACTCAATTGAGGGGTAAAGCCTTTCTACAGCTAAAGCCTAAATGTTTTGGCATTGGGAGGCACATTATTTTAAATGTTTCCCTTTAAGTGCCTGGTAACTTTTAGAACCAATTAATTTATATTCTTGGATCCGTTCATCTAGAAAGTCATTTGTCTACCAAAGGTGGAAATGTGCCTTTACGGTTTAAAAGAATGCTGGTTTTATTATGGATTTAGGTATAATTTTGTTCCTAAGCCTGTGCTTGTTTGTTTTCTATATTATAAGATGTTTTGATTTAACTCCCCATTGATGTGGGCTTGAAATTGAAAAATAATTCTTTTTGTTATATATTCCAACATTGTATTGCCTTATTTTTCCTTTTTGGTTGCTTCATTTAACAATTTAAATTTGAATAAAAAAAAAGAAAGAAAAATAGTAATCAAGCCCCCTGAAACATCCTGAAATAAACATTAATCCTTCCACTGAAAATGAGAGTAATAAAGGCATTAGTCTTCTATATAGCAGCTATTGCTAGGAATCAGCTACTCACTAGTTGAAGCCATAGAGGTCCAAATAGTGTACCATTAAGAAAGAAAAAGTGGAGAAAATGAAAATCACTGGTTTTGCTCTCTCATTTCCCTCTCCTCCGAATTGCTTAATTAGACGAATTGCATTAAAATTTTACTCCAGTCCAAAAACGATCCCCAGTTCTGCACGCTAATTTCTCCCACTGATAAGCATTCTTCACTGAATAACTTGGAATACATTTTAGATAGTAGATGACGACACATAAAGACCTGTACGGTCCATCTAGTCTGCCCAACAAGATAAACTCATAGCATAAGATAAAATTGATACTACATATGTATGCTTATAAGTTTGAAATATCTTTTCCGCGACTGCAACTGCAGCATTGTTCCTTCAGCAAAATAGGCCAGATGAGAATCCTTTCATTTACTCTAAAGGCCAGGAGTTATTAAGGTGGGCTACCGTTAAAACGTATTATTTTAACCCCAGTTATTAGTAGCTAGGTCTCCTTGCATAAAATGAGACCTGTGCTAAAACAGCAAAAACTAGTGATAAAATAACACATTTTAACAGTAGCCCTCATTCATAATTATGTACCTCAATGACTCAACCACTCAATAAAAACAAATGAGGTAATGACTCAAAGAACTGATGTCTTTAGAACTCCACTCCATCAACATGACTACCAAGCACCCCTCTAACAGGAAATGAAGCCCCATTAAACTGTTTATGGTTCCAAACTGATAAGATTTTGAAAATCCACTTGACTCAGTCCAGTTAGAAAGCTGGCCTCAACAGCAGAAGGCAGTAGTAGAAGTTTCTTCAGCTCCAATCAGTAGCCCAGGAAGAGGAGGAGGAAACCTCTAGAAGTCTGAATGAATCTAAGAGTGGAGGAATAGTTGTCTTCGCCCCTAGCCAGGACATGGGGTGGGCAGCAGGAAGGAGAAGCGGAGGATGGGGGAGGAACAGGAGGAAAGGGGCACTACAGGACAAACAAGGAGTGACAGCTGCCACACAGCAGTGGAGTGGCAATATACATTTAACAGGGAAGACATGCCTTCTCCGTGTACTCACACTGCCCTCACTTCCTCAAAACAAATTACTGAATGGAGGACAGGAGTACAAGGCAAGAACACTTCTTACCGGGTTAGTAAATCACAAAATTTTCAGCTTTCTACAACTTGATGTTGTTCAACCTTGCTGTTTGTTCCCATGTTCTGCATGCACATATAGCCTTCATACAGAATTGCATGAATTAAAAGGTAAAAATTTCACGGAAAACAATTGAGCATATTCCTTTGGTACAATACACAGCTAGGACAATTAATAGCAATGCAGCTCATATATGTTCAATTATTTCCATTTTTTTTTAGTATTTAAAACTGTACCATTTACCTTCAACAATGATAACACGCAGTCAATGTGTCCATAGAAGATGGCTCTATGTAAAGCTGTCCAGCCTGATTCTTTGTCCTTCGCTGAGAAATCAGTTCCTTTCAGTTCAGCCAGCCAGTCCAGCACATGTTTCTTGCCACAAGATGCAGCAATGTGAACAACGCTTCTTCCAAAGCTGTCTTTTGCAGTCACAGCACTATGACAGTAAGTGGACAGGAAAACCTTGATTTGGTCTTCACTTGCTCTTGTCACTACTGATATAATATCCAAGGCATGCTGTAATGAGCGGCATCTCGTTGTGCACTCTGGTTCCAAAGAACCCATTATGAACTATTCTGGACCAGTTCGGTCCTTCTGACAAAAATACTCGAAGAAAAACACTGATAAACTGACTGGGATAAAGTGCAGTAGCCTTACAATTCTTCTGTCTTCATTTCAGAAATGCAGTCAATCAATCATGACAGCAAGGAAAGTCAAACTGTACATTTGGCACTCAGCCATCCAAATATGTAATATTTACATAAATATATACCTATTTAAAGCTTTGTAGTCTCAGGTTTTTGAAACAGTTTTAAATATTGCCATCTTCAATTAATCTGTTATGCGAATCAACCACCTTGAGAGGGGAGGGAATCCCTCTTCCCTCCCCCAACACCCCAGATCTTTTTAAACCTCCATAATTGTTAGAGGAGATCTAGAAAGGAAAAGAAAACAGATGTCAGTAGAGAAAAGCAAGACAGCAGGTTAAATATTAGCAGGGCAATATTCAAAGCCCCCCCCCCCCCCACTCAGTGAAAAACAGCACTTTAGCTAAGGAAATCTGGGCTTTGGATATTGCTCAATCTGTGTATGAATAAAAGGTGCAAGAACCATTCAACAATACATATACTTTTTAGCTAAGAACTGAAGAGGCAGTCCTGAGGAAGAGAGCGGGGGGGGGGGGGGGGGGGGGGGGGGCATTATGTACTTTGTTTCCACCAGAAAACATATCTGCACAGAAAGCAGGCACAAACTGCCTAGAAGGCAATGTTTGATGGGCGGTATATCAAATATTAATAAAACTTGAAACTCAATTAATATTTCCTTTGGGTTCATTACTGCCTACATTATCCAGGTAGTTCTGCAAATTCTACATGTTAAAAATTACTCATAGGATTTGCAGTGGCCCACAAAAACCAGATTATTGTCCCCTACATATAGCAGATTAACAAATTAACATATGTCAACATTTACTAAAAGCCTAACATGCATTTTTACAAGGTCGTGGATTCAAAGTTTGCCAAGTTTGGTTTTTTTTTAGAAAATGGGGCATTTTCAATATGACCTCTAAATCTGACTTTGGATATTTTGCTGAAAACATCCAAAAATCAACTGGTGAACATGGTCATTTTCAAACCTGGAAAACATCATTTTGTTTTGAAAATGGCTATTTCCTAGATGTTTTGAAATGTTTTGTTTTTACTGCATCTATTTTTTTTTTTTTACAATTTTCGCAAAAAAAAAAACAAAAAAACAAAAAAACACTCAAGTAAAAAACGAACAAAGTCAAGCCATATAACCAGCATTCTTAGTAGACTGGTCGCACAGACATCCCAGCAGGGCAGTGGGGCCCCTAGGGGGCACTGCAGTGGACTTCACATAAAAGGTCCCAGGTACACATCTCACCTTTCCCCCATATAATGTACGGTGAGCCCTCCAAAACCCATCAAAAACTTACTGTACCTAACTATACACCACTGCAATAGCCCTTATGGCTGCAGGAGTCACCTATATGTGGGTGGGTTTAGGGGGCCGACACTTTCCACAACAAGTGTAACAGAGTGGATTATGGGCCTGGGTCCCCTTCTCTACAGTGCACTGAACCGATCGCTAGGCTACTCCAGGGACCTGCTTGCTGTTCTATCAGAACTGGCCATAACATCTAAAGCTGTTGTAGAGGCTGGTATATACTGTTTCTTTCACATCTTTGGGGGTGGGAGGGGGTCAGTGACCACAGGGGGAGTAAAGGGTGTCATTCTTTTATTCCTCCAGTGGTCATTTGGTCATTTAGGGCACTTTTTGTGGCTTAGTCTTAATTAAAAAACATATACAAGGTAGGGAAAGTTTATCACAAAAAATATATCAAATACTACACTTTCCTTGCACTAGAATGATACAAAAAATCAGTATATTGTGCTGAAATTATAATATGGAGGAAAAAGAGCCTCACAGAGCTCCTGGACAATATATCTGTCTACTGGAGCTAAAACGGATCTTAATATGATCCTCTGTTCATCATTGGCTCTGAAAAAACCCCCCCAAAAAATTTTAATGTTTCAACAACAGTGACAAATATAATGGTTCCATTCTATTGTTGCTTCACAAAATATTGGAACTAATTGTTGCTTCACAAAATATTAGAACAAAGTGTAAAATAAACACTTATCTATAACGCTAGAAGACTTCAAACTTCATTATTCATCACTGTGGCGGCAAAACAATATCCAACTGATTTAATCGAACTTGCCCACTCACATGAAAGCCGCTGTAGCGGTGGTCTCCTGCACTCAGCATTGCGATTGCTTCAAAATGGCTCTGATTTATATTCAGTGACGTCAGACGCTATGCCATGGAGCAACCTATCACTAGATAGCACTGCTATCTAGTGATAGGTTGCTCCATGGCATAGCGTCTGACGTCACTGAATATAAATCAGAGCCATTTTGAAGCAATCGCAATGCTGAGTGCAGGAGACCACCGCTACAGCGGCTTTCATGTGAGTGGGCAAGTTCGATTAAATCAGTTGGATATTGTTTTGCCGCCACAGTGATGAATAATGAAGTTTGAAGTCTTCTAGCGTTATAGATAAGTGTTTATTTTACACTTTGTTCTAATATTTTGTGAAGCAACAATTAGTTCCAATATTTTGTGAAGCAACAATAGAATGGAACCATTATATTTGTCACTGTTGTTGAAACATTAAAATTTTTTGGGGGGGTTTTTTCAGAGCCAATGATGAACAGAGGATCATATTAAGATCCGTTTTAGCTCCAGTAGACAGATATATTGTCCAGGAGCTCTGTGAGGCTCTTTTTCCTCCATATTATAATTTCAGCACAATATACTGATTTTTTGTATCATTCTAGTGCAAGGAAAGTGTAGTATTTGATATATTAGTCTTAATTAAAACAGGTTAAGACCCAAATGTCCAACTTTTAGCCCTGGATGTTTTTGTTTTGTTCCATTGTGGCATAAAAACGTCCAAGTGTTAGGAACACCCAGCTCCCACCCCTTGTGATTTGGACACACTGCAGATGAACAGCATAGAAAAACGTCTAAAGAACAGGTTTTGAAAATAGACATTTGGATGTTTTTATGAGAAAAACGTCCATCTGCCAGTTTATACCATTTTTGAATGTTTTTCTCTTTTGAAAATGAGTCCCTAAATTAACTTATTTGACTTTTCTAATAAAGAAAATCCCAGTCTCTACATAAAGAGCGTGATTTTTTAAACCTTTTTTCCACATGTAGAAGTGTGTTTTTTATACATCCAAAAAGGCTTTTTTTTTTTAATTACTCCAGAAGTTACACATGAGTTTACCCTTAGGATTATATAAAAAGACAAAACTGTTTATGTGTCTTTGGGGGCTCATTTTCAAAGCAAAGCACTTAGACTTACAAAGTTAATTAGCAACCTATGTAACTTAATAAGTCTAAATGCTTTGAAAATATGCCTCTTTATAAACTAAGCAATCTGCAATAAAATTAGTCTCCAAAAGGATTCATTCAGACTAAAGTGTTTAACTGCATAGGGCAAGTAATCAAACATCAAAATACACCAACTATAGGGAGTTATAATAAAGCTTAATCTACAAAAAATAACGATTTAAAAAATAAATAAACCAATACAAACTCTGTTTCTCATAACGCGTTCCCATTTACTATGTTCTAGGCAGGGCCGGTCTTAGGCAGAGGCGACCAAGGCGGCTGCATAGGGCCCCGCGCCTAAGGGGGCCCCGCGCGGAGCGCCTCAACTCTGCCTCCGCTCCGACCTCCGCTCGCCTCGGATGACCACATCATCATGATGATCCCGCTCGGCTGCTCCTCTCCCGCTATCACCGGCGCCCACCCCTGGCTTGGGCTCGCTGAGCCCACCGTCAGCTCCCGAGTCCCCGGACCCCAGCGACAGTAACTTGCAGCGAGCCAGCGATGGCCCCGCCCCTGACAGACAGTTGCAGCGACGGCTCACCTACTTCAGCTTTTCACTTCCCGCTCAATGTCCTGCCTTCTGATGAGGTATTTCCTGTTTCCGCGAGGGCAGGAGTCACTGAGCGGGAAAAGCTGGAGCCTGGTCCGAGGTGAGCCATCGTCGCTGTGGTGCGAGCGAGACAGTGAGTGCGTGCAGACTCGTGGAGCGAGCAAAGCAACAGACAGGGGGCTACAGTTGTGCCATTAAGGCATGCAGCAAGGTATGATAGCTTTTTTTCTATAGGAACCTTTAAATTAAAGTGGTCTTGATTTGCGAATGGAACCTGTCCTGATGATTTGTCATGTTGCCTGTCTGTCTCTGTGGTTTGAAATGTTCAGCTGTATGTCCATTTTTGTCAAAGGTTTTGGGATCCTTGCTTCCAGTGAGCCACAGTAGTCCCCTTCTTCCCCTTTCAGTCCCTGCCCACCTTTACCCATAGATATCCTTTTAATCTTTTACCTCCCTTCTTCAATGCACCTTAATTTTATTAATTCTTCCTTCTGAGCCTCTCTCATCCTCCCCTAAGTGGTCCCATATGCCTCATCCTTCCCCAGGGTTCACCCCAAGTCTCACCTGTACTCCACACTACACCTCAGCCACCCTCCCAGTATCATTCATTCTCTCACTAGTGCTGCCACACATCCCCATCCATCTTCCTCCCTTAGTGCTCTCCCACTCCAGATCCTGTTATCCTTTTCCAATATTTATGTCCAAGCCTCTCATCTCCCCAGTAGCCTGTTTTAGTCAGCCTTAGTCATCCTTGCTGCAGTGCTCCCCTAACTTCATTCATCCTTCCGCTCTCACTCATCCTGCCTCCCCAGTGTTTCCCCTATTGTTAGTCACTTAATTTCTCCACTGCTTCCCCAGGTATCTCCCTTCTACTCTCCACATCCAGTGACTCTCCCCTCTTCACCTCCCTCCAGCACCTCTCCCTACCCTATCCCTCTATGTCCAGTATCACCCATCTCTCTTTTCCTCTCCATGTCCACTGTTTCCCTTTTGTGTCCTATTCCATTGCACCTCTTGTAATAGGGGAATTTGAAAGTACTGGATCTTTTCTTAATATTTTTCCTTTATTCTCCTTTGTTATGAGAATTTGAACTACTAATTGTAGTGGACTTGAACTGAATAATTTCTGGGGAGGGGAGGTTTCAGTTTTTTTGTACAAGTTTAGCTTCATTTGTCTTTATTTGAAATTTCATAAATAAAAAATTTTCTAAAAATGGAATAATCTTATCAATGGGGTGGAGCTAGGGTGGGGGCGGGGCTAGGATGGGGCCCCACCAAATTGGTCTACACAGGGCCCCACACTTGCTAAGACCGGCCCAGGTTCTAGGGAATGTGTTGTCTTAGCCCACCCATAATGATTAACAGAGAAGGTATTTTCATAAATCATAGCAAGTATTGAAAGACTCAAGTTATTCAGAACTGCCAGGCGTAGCACCAATAACTCAAGAAATTTCCAGAAGAAGGACAAAATGTGAGACAGGGAAGCTCAAAACAGAGACCAAGTTCTATGCGTATGCTGCTGAGGTCGACCGCTTCCTAGCCCAAAGCAAGGTAGCAATAACCTATCAGAGAACCCCTTCTTCCTCAATCTCGCGCGCTCAAGAGCCAAGCCGTAAGACCAAAGGGGGAGGGATCGTCCAAAACCAGTGGACCCTAGCATAGCAACCCCCTGAAAATCAGCAGACGGAAGGGCCGATTGACCTACAGCATCACTAAGTCCATGTATCACGGACGTCAAAGCCAGTCTGGAGCAATTAGCAGCACCTGACCTCAATGACACTGAATGCGGTGAAGCACACACCTGATGAGTGACCACGGGGGAAACACGTAAAGAAGGCCACATTCTGGCCATGGCTGAAGGAGGGCATTGATACCCTCTGACCTGGCACAAACTACACTGGCTCCAAATCAAAGAACGCATTGCTTTCAAAATCTGCACTCTGGTTCACAAAATTATCTACGGTGAAGCCCCGGGATACATGACAGACTTGATCGACCTACCAACTAGAAACACATCCGAATCAACACGGATGTACCTAAATCTGAACTACCCAAGCTGCAAAGGACTTACAGTGGTGGAAATAAGTATTTGATCCCTTGCTGATTTTGTAAGTTTGCCCACTGACAAAGACATGAGCAGCCCATAATTGAAGGGTAGGTTATTGGTAACAGTGAGAGATAGCACATCACAAATTAAATCCGGAAAATCACATTGTGGAAAGTATATGAATTTATTTGCATTCTGCAGAGGGAAATAAGTATTTGATCCCCCACCAACCAGTAAGAGATCTGGCCCCTACAGACCAGGTAGATGCTCCAAATCAACTCGTTACCTGCATGACAGACAGCTGTCGGCAATGGTCACCTGTATGAAAGACACCTGTCCACAGACTCAGTGAATCAGTCAGACTCTAACCTCTACAAAATGGCCAAGAGCAAGGAGCTGTCTAAGGATGTCAGGGACAAGATCATACACCTGCACAAGGCTGGAATGGGCTACAAAACCATCAGTAAGACGCTGGGCGAGAAGGAGACAACTGTTGGTGCCATAGTAAGAAAATGGAAGAATTACAAAATGACTGTCAATCGACAAAGATCTGGGGCTCCACGCAAAATCTCACCTCGTGGGGTATCCTTGATCATGAGGAAGGTTAGAAATCAGCCTACAACTACAAGGGGGGAACTTGTCAATGATCTCAAGGCAGCTGGGACCACTGTCACCACAAAAACCATTGGTAACACATTACGACATAACGGATTGCAATCCTGCAGTGCCCGCAAGGTCCCCCTTCTCCGGAAGGCACATGTGACGGCCCGTCTGAAGTTTGCCAGTGAACACCTGGATGATGCCGAGAGTGATTGGGAGAAGGTGCTGTGGTCAGATGAGACAAAAATTGAGCTCTTTGGCACGAACTCAACTCGCCGTGTTTGGAGGAAGAGAAATGCTGCCTATGACCCAAAGAACACCGTCCCCACTGTCAAGCATGGAGGTGGAAATGTTATGTTTTGGGGGTGTTTCTCTGCTAAGGGCACAGGACTACTTCACCGCATCAATGGGAGAATGGATGGGGCCATGTACCGTACAATTCTGAGTGACAACCTCCTTCCCTCCGCCAGGGCCTTAAAAATGGGTCGTGGCTGGGTCTTCCAGCACGACAATGACCCAAAACATACAGCCAAGGCAACAAAGGAGTGGCTCAGGAAGAAGCACATTAGGGTCATGGAGTGGCCTAGCCAGTCACCAGACCTTAATCCCATTGAAAACTTATGGAGGGAGCTGAAGCTGCGAGTTGCCAAGCGACAGCCCAGAACTCTTAATGATTTAGAGATGATCTGCAAAGAGGAGTGGACCAAAATTCCTCCTGACATGTGTGCAAACCTCATCATCAACTACAGAAGACGTCTGACCGCTGTGCTTGCCAACAAGGGTTTTGCCACCAAGTATTAGGTCTTGTTTGCCAGAGGGATTAAATACTTATTTCCCTCTGCAGAATGCAAATAAATTCATATACTTTCCACAATGTGATTTTCCGGATTTAATTTGTGATGTGCTATCTCTCACTGTTACCAATAACCTACCCTTCAATTATGGGCTGCTCATGTCTTTGTCAGTGGGCAAACTTACAAAATCAGCAAGGGATCAAATACTTATTTCCACCACTGTATACAAATCAACTTACGCATTCAGTTTCTCCTACATAAGCACACAACTGTAGAACGCGTTACCAAAAGCCTTGAATACTAGGTACGACCACCTAAACTTCTGGAAAAAACTAAAAACTAACCTGTTTAAAAAGGCATACCCTACCAATCCAACATAAATGCCTGATCTCTGCAACACAAGAAAACCAAAGTACGTAATGGACATAACACAACTCTTCCGTTGTACGATTCCCTAATGTGGCTGTGCCACATGAACTTTATCTTACCACAATATCACTTTGTATTTGTTTACATCGGAGTCTGCAAACACCTCTCCGGTACTATGTAAGCCACATTGAGCCTACAAATAGGTGGGAAAATGTGGGATGCAAATGTAACAAATAAATAAAATAATAGAGAGGGGTAAATAGTAGCATAACATTGGTCCATCCAGTCTGTCCAACAAGATAAACTCATTACATAAGGTATGATGTGATACATCATATGTATACCTGATCTTGATAAATCCTTGCCTTTTTTAGACATAGACTGTAGAAGTCTGCCTGGCAATGGCCTTGTTCTAACATTTCTGAAGTTATTGTCATAGCCCCTGAAAAGCTCCACTCCAGCCCATCCAAGTCTATTCAGCCTCAATCAGGGCACAGACTGTAGAAGTCTGCCCAGCACCCGCTTTCCTACCTAATCTCCCCTAAGATTCTTTGTATCCGATCCTTCTAAACAGGATTACTCTTTGTTTGTCCCTCGCATTTTTTAATTCCGTTACCGTTTCATATCTACCACCTCCCGTGGGAGGGCATTCCAGGTTATCTACTACCCTCTCAGTAAAAAAATACTTCTCAACATTATTCCTGAGTCAGACCCTTTTTAACATATTTATAAATCATCTAGAAACAGGAATAACGAGTGAAGTGATCAAATTTGCTCACAACACAAAGTTATTCAAAGTTTTGCTGAATCACAAGACGATTGTGAGAAACTGCAAGAGGACCTTATGAGACTGGGCATCCAAATGGCAGATAAAATTTAATCAAGGAGAAACACCAGAACAAAAAGGGGGAAAGACCAGAGAAGTACCAAGGGATATTTATTAAAAATTCACATAAAAAGGCATACAGTCCATACAGATCTATAAAATCCCTAAAAAATGTAATATCAAGACTTGATGCAGTCCTGCATTTCAGCACGCACTACACCTGGACTTGTAAAATCCTTTGTACTCTTTAGAAACAGATATAAACACAACACCAAATGGCCAACCACAGTATGTGCTGTGGCAGCAAAATGACAGCAACTGCTGAAAACAACACAGCTGATGTGGAAACTGAGCACTTTTTCTGCAGCAAAAACCACAGAACCGTGACAGAACTTTTCCCAATAAAACTTTTCAAAACTATTTAAGAAAATACTACTCTTTAGTGAAGCATCTATAAAAATTACATACATTTAATAACATGGGAAGTAGTGCCATTTGGCATCTTCTACTGTTTAGGACCAACACCGTGAAAACGTTTGGATGTCAAAACTATCAATAATATTATGTCACTTGCCTCAATCAAATATATACACTGACAGTCTGATACACCAAAGATATACCAGAAACATTAACATATGCAAACTTTATAGGGAAAAGACACTCAATCATGAATATCACTCATTAAGGCATCTGGCAGAGATATATATATACTATAATTCCAAAACAGTAACTCATGACAGTGTGACAAAAGTTTAATTGGATCTGTTCAGGTTTTACAGTAGCTGCACCAACACGGAAGGGGTGAGCCATTGAGGCCCTGGCCCCATCGATCTTTTGTGTCACTCCCCCTGCTCAGTCCCAAAAAGCTGACAGGCAGAAGTGGCACAACACGAACACCCGCACGCCGTCTGGCATTATCATGCGAGACAGACCGCCAGATCAGCGAGAAGCTGCAGCACCACTGCCACGTCCGCAGGTTGCCCCACCAAATAGTTTTGTCTTTTCTTTCTTTTTACCTCACTAGCACCAAGCTGACAATAAACCGAAATACCCCTCCTCGTTTTCTCCTCGCTTCTGCATTTAGCTCCTGGGGACTACGGGACCTCGGAATGTGTGAAACGAAACGAGTGCAGCATTTTCTGCGCATGCGCAGCAGCACCAAACGTCACAGCCTGTAAACCAACCGCTGCTTCCGGTTCGTTAGACAGAGCTACTGCGCATGCGGTTTGGAGTTGGCTTCCTAGTGTGAAAGCAGCAGGGTAGGGGCACGGTAGAGGCGTGGTGGCAGCAGGGCAGGGGTTGGTTGTTCTTGTGTCAGGAGGGTTGAAGGATTAGAAAATTAATGGAGGCTTGTTTTCTAAACACTAAGTTCGTATTCTTCCTTCCTACCTGCCCGCCTAGGGTGATTACCTTGTATGTACCCCCCGCCCCACCCCCAACGCTGGCCCTGACAACAGTATGTGGATAGTCCTAGTGGAAGGCAAAGGTAGATTAATGATACCTTCGCATGCTGTTTTGGTTTTCCCTCTAGCAGGGTCTGGGTGTAGTGGTGACCCTAAAACCAGGGCAGCACTGTTGGTGGTATCTCTACAGTTGTAGGAGCCAGATGTGTGGGTGCTGAGTACCCCCAATATTGAACAAGCTTGATTTCTTTTATTGGGTGACTGAACAGTTGGACTTGGGAGGTGTGCTAGATGTGGTGTAGTTGGATTTTAGCAAAGGCTGTGACACAATTCTGCACGTGCGACTGATAAACTGAGTGCCCTCGGTATGGGACCTAAAGTGACTAACTGGGTTAAAAACTGGTTAAATGGAAGGAGACAGAGGGTAGTAGTAAATGGAGCTTGCTCTGAGGAAAGGGATGTTAATCAGTGGTATTCCACAGGAGTCATTCCTTAGGCCAGCTGTTTTTTAAATTCTTTGTGAGTGTTATTGTGGAAGAGCCGTCTGATAAGGTTTGTCTCTTTGCGGATGATACTAGGGTGTGGATGGCATTTGGAAGGATCTAGCGAAGAATGGTCTGATAATTGGCTACTAAGATTTAATGCTAAGAAATGCAGGGTCATACTTAGAGGAAGAAGCAAGCACACACAACAAATACCACAGGATTACACATAAGATAAATATTATATGTCTCAGAGGATTACATTCAATAGAAATACAATATTTTTTGTGTAATCCTATGGTATTTATTGAGTGTGTTTGCTTGCTTCTTCCACTAAGTATTATATTTTGTTTTCATATATATATATATATATATAGGCATAATGTTTTGGAGGGAAATTGCCAGCAGAAAAAACCTGGCTGGTTTTGTAGTACCTACATAACCCCTTGGCAGAACCAAGCTTAGTGCCCTTCTAGGTGAGCACTGCCGGTGGCAGAGGTTTACTGGGAACGGTGGTTAGCTGCTCCACATATTCCTACAACAGAGCCATAGGAAGTAATGTGTCATAGACCATACTTCTCTCATGCCAAAATTGAAAAACATTTTGTGGTATTGTTTGTAAACGTCTAACTTCCGCAGTGTACTTGTTTATTTTCACTTTGACAATTTCTTGAACTGGAACGGAACTTCTTACTTTGGTCACTTTCAGCTTGGCAATATAAGTACATTTTTCCAGGCCTAGCAGAGTGCTGCTGGGGCTGTTGACATTTGAACTCTATCCCGCAACTTTTCAGTGAAGGCTTTATTGCAGAATTTTTTGTATACTGACCAATTATGAATTGTTTGACAACTGCAGGTAGAGGATTCATTTCTGGAAGTAGCAGAACAGCCACAACTATAGGATCAAGAAGGCATGCAGCAATTGGAAGATGATTGAAAGTATTGTTGTTAGTGAAGGCACTACTGGGTGTTGAAACTGATGAAAACCAGTTGTTGAATTCTTGTAAAAATTTCTCCTTCATGCTTCATGGTACTTTTGACTTTTCTATGTGACACTGCAAATTGAGTAGAGAAGGAATGATATAAGACGGAGAGCATGAATCACTTTGTGGCTGTCTGTTCAGCAGACGGTTGCAGGTGGGGGGAAGAGGGGGTGGTGGTTGGGAGGCGAGGATAGGGGAGGGCAGACTTATACGGTCTGTACCAGAGCCGGTGATAGGAGGCGGGACTGGTGGTTGGGAGGCGGGAAATACTGCTGGGCAGACTTATATGGTCTGTGCCCTGAAAAGGACAGGTACAAATTCAAGGTAAGGTATACACATATGAGTTTGTCTTGGGCAGACTGGATGGACCATGCAGGTCTTTTTCTGCCGTCATCTACTATGTTACTATGTAACAAATTGCAAAGTTCCTCCAACTTTGTCCATTCAGACTGCAACATGGAATCAATATTCAATCCAGAAAGAGCCTCATTAATATCTCCTTTCAGCTCAAGAAGATGTCTTGACTTGTCATATGTGCAGTTCCATCATGTAGGACAGTCATTTACAATTTCTTTACAACACTTATTACAGAGTCTCTCTGTAGCTACAGAACCTTTTCTGAAGTTATTACTGTCTTGTGCACCTTTATCAGGATATTAACAAAGCTGTTTCGATATAGATTCTTAATAACAAACTGAATCGCATGTGCCATACAAGGCATCCATGGATACATTGATTTTAGAATTTGATATTCTTTGTGTCACAGTTTCAAATCATAGGCATTCTCTTGTGAATTTTAATTGGTCATTGATATCAGGATCAATGTTTGTCGTCTTCTTCTGATTCATCGCTGCCTAAATTAGTAATGGGTGATCAACCATTTTCCACATTACCATGGTTTGTTTTTTCATTATAGCTGTTTCAAATTATACAGATTGCTTTGCTTATATTTGCGCCATTAGCAGTTACAATTAACATTACTTTGTCAAGTTTGATATCCCCCTCTATCAGACTTTCATCCTGCTGTTGCATCCCCAATATGTGAATGAGGTAGTTTCTTAAGGTTAAGGATTATATGTATAAGTAAGTACAAGTTATAAGGTTCCTGGGTCAAAGAAGCAAGCTGATATACCAAGAAATGAACAAGAGAGACATATTGTGACATTTCTGCTCTTAACGATCATTTCCTTCAGCTTAATTGCTAAGGATAATCTGCATCATTTTCAGGGCTTGGGCACTGCCACAAGGTTTGAATTTGGGATCCAAGGTGTGGATGGCATGATGAAGGATCTGGCAAAGCTTGAAGAATGGTCCAAAAATTGGCAACTAAGATTTAATGCTAAGACATGCAGGGTCATGCGCTTGAGTTACAAGAATCCAAGGGAACAGTACAATATAGGGGGTGAAGTGCTTTGTTTACGGAAGAAGAATGAGACTTGGGGGTGATTATGCCTGACAACCTTAAAGTGGCCCAACAGGTAGAAAAGGCGACGGTCAAAGCCAGAAGGATGCTTGGGTGCATAAGGAGAGAGATGACCAGCAAGAAGAAGGAGGTGATAGTACCCTTGTATAAGTCTCTGGTGAGGCCCTTTTTGGAGTACTGCGTGCAGTTCTGGAGGCCGCACCTACAGTAAAATATAAACAGGATGGAGTTGGTCCAGAGGGCGGCTACTAAATTGGTAAACGGTCTCCATCATAAAACATCTAAGGACAGGCTTATGAACCTCAACATGTATACACTGGAAGAGAGGGGATATGATAGAGATGTTTAAATGCCTCATTGAGCCTGCCATGAGTGGGAAAGCGCGGGGTACAAATGTAACAAAAAAAAATTCATACTGTGTAAGCCACATTGAGCCTACAAATAGGTGGGAATATGTGGGATATAAATGTAACAAATAGAAATAAATTAAGTTTCTCCGACTCGTCAGCTTCGAATACCATTTCTGGCACCGGTATCCCACCCAAATCTTCCTCGGTGAAGACCAAAGCAAAGAATTCATTTAATCTCTCCGCCACGACTTTGTCTTCCCTGATCGCCCCTTTTACTTCTCGGTCATCTAGCGGTCCAACCAATTCTCTTGCCAGCTTCCTGCTTTTAATATACCTAAAAAAAATTTTTACTATGTGTTTTTGCCTCCAACGCAATCTTTTTTTCGAAGTCCCTCTTAGCCTTCCTTAACAGCGCTATGCATTTGACTTGACATTCCTTATGCTGTGAGGAGCCCCTATAATGAGTCCTAGATGCAAATGAACAGTGTTGTATAGTCACTGACTAGTTATTGTAGTTAAGTAAAAGTTTTGTTACTTATACTTGTAAAAAAAAGTGCAGGATAACATTTGTTACTATTACTGAAGTAATAATTTTGCTAATTTTTACTACTTTTACTCAGTTATATTCAATGCTTGCAGTAAAAAGTAACAGTGGAAGTGATGGAAATGGCAATTCCACAGTAAACGAAATCTATATTAATAAATCCCACCTTGAACGTTCTGAAGCTCACTCCAAGGCAGAGAAGCACAAAAATCCTGTAGTCTTCATAGGCTAGGACCAGTCACCCTCACTCATAGACCCGCCCTCAGCTACGCCCCATCTGTACATAAAACACTACCTCAACATTCTGAAGACAACCTGCTGAAGCCATCTGCAAAATCCCTAAACAGTTAACAGTTCGTAAGTTCATGGTGGTGAAGCCATCCAACTCACCATGTCTCTCTGCCCCGCCCTCGAGGGCGGAACACAGAGAGTAAAGGGATCCATAAAGGCACCCCTACCAACTGGCAACCCCCTCCAACAAACAACGACCCAGGCAGGGGGAGTGTTTCCGTACTCCTCCCCCTGCCTAGGAATCGCTACAGACTGCTGGCAAACTCTCCAACCCCACGACCACAAAAGCCACCCGCAACCCCCCCCCCCCCCATACACACATAAACACACACACACATAAACACACACACACGCAAACAGACACACAAACGCAAACACACAGAAACACAAACAAACGCAAACGCACACACAAACACATACGCAAACGCACACACAAACGCACACAGAAACACAAACACACATACATACATACACACACACACAAACACACACATACATACACATACAAACACACACACATACATACAAAACACACACATACATACAAAACACACACACATACAAACACACACATACATACACATACAAACACACACACATACATACAAAACACACACATACATACAAAACACACACACATACAAACACAAA
This sequence comes from Microcaecilia unicolor, assembly GCF_901765095.1. Taxonomy (NCBI): domain Eukaryota; kingdom Metazoa; phylum Chordata; class Amphibia; order Gymnophiona; family Siphonopidae; genus Microcaecilia; species Microcaecilia unicolor. The sequence continues at coordinate 41,537 of NW_021963033.1, read as the reverse complement.
TATACATACACACACATACACACACACACATACACACACACACATACACATACATACAAACACACACACACATACAAACACACACACACACACACATACATACAAACACACACACACACATACAAACACACACAAACAGCCTCGACGGTGCACCTCTAAGTGCCCCCCCCCCCCGCCGCATCGCCACAACAACCCGTGCAACGGGGCATCAGAAAGCCCCTACCCCTTCCCTCCTCGCCGCATCACCCAACCCCAACCCCTCCCCCGCCGCTTCACCAAGCCCCTCCCCCCCCCACATCGACCGCCTCTCCACCCGCAACTGCTAATACAAACTCTGTCCGGCGGCTGCTGCTGCTTCTATTCAGCAGCAGCAGCCCATACATAAAGAAAACAAACAAAAAAACAACCTCCTAAAATGCACCTCCGTGGAGAACCATCTCACATTGGCTGACGTCTCTGCAGCCGCTCCTCCTCTCCCCTCAACGTCAGTGCCCCTGCCGGAAGACCCCGGAGAAACGCCGAGATGTCAGAGGGGAGAGGAGGAACGCATGCTGAGGGGGGGGGGGGCTGAGACCATATGGGTGGCTGCAGGGGGAGCAGGGAAGACAGGAAGGACGCAGCAGGGGGAGAGGAGGGTTGATGGGCATGGGTGGCTGCAGGGGGATGCTGGACATGGGTGGCTGCAGGGGGAACACGGGGAGAGGAGGGTCGCTGCACATGCCTGGCTGCAAGGGGGCAGGGGAGAGGGAGGGGGTGAGGGGTTCCTCACACCACACACGCAGTCACTCATTCTCTGTCTGCCACATACACTCTCACTCACACACTCACTGTCTTTGTCCCTCTCTCTCACACAGTGTCACACAGAAACACAAACACTGTCTCTCACACACTCTCTCTCGCACAAATACATACACTCTGTCTCTCTCTCTCTCACATTCTCTCTGTGACACACACGCTCTTTCTAAAACATACACTCCAAGGAAAACCTTGCTAGCGCCCGTTTCATTTCTAACAGAAACGGGCCTTTTTTTACTAGTAAACCAAATAAAACAGGAAAACCAGGAACAGGATTTTGTTATTGTAAATCTCATCATGTAAACAGTGGATCATCTCATCTTTAATTTTGCTGTTCAGTGAATATAGCTTATGAGAACAGTTACGTTTCCTGTTTATGTTAAATTAGTTATTGGGCTCTAGCCAAACAGAACAGTTGGGTCACTTTAAAGCGGAAATGAAGCCGAAGCTTTTAGCAATTCTTGGTGAACAGACTAAGTCTCTACAACAACAGCCTGCTGGACATCCGATGTAAAATGTGACTGTCCAGTCTGGCCATAAGACTGAAGGCCTTCCACACATTTGACATTCTTGCATCAGTTCTCAAAGATATTCAAACAGAGTTTATCATCAGATGAAAAATTATTAGAACAGCAGACAATGATTCCAACTTTGTGAAAGCCTTTGTAATTGAACAGCATGACAATGATAATGAAGGTGAAGATGAAAGTGATGAATTAGATAGCACTACTTCTAATGCAGATGATAATTATTGTCGCTATCATCTGCATTATGATGATAAAGTGTTCTTTGCTATGTCGAAGTCAAGTGTTTCAAGATTCTCTTGACTGCAGACCCAGCCAGAAGACATCAGTAATTGCAACCTGGCCTGATCTGAAGGAACTTTTTATCAAACTGAACAATCCACTTTCTGCTAGTGCAGCTGTTGAAAACCTTTTCATCTGTATTGGATTAATGACTCACAAGCACACTCACATGAGTGACAGTCTAAAAGCAAAAGCAAAGTGGGTTGAATTGTAGGGGAATAAAGTTGGGATAAAAATGTTAAAATAGTTGCATTCATTATAGTTGCACTACTTTTACTTTTTACTCAAAAAGTTTTATATCAGGTAATAACTTTTGAACTGTGGAGAGGCAGCTTTGGAGCCTAATCAGAACTGAGGCATCTGTAGGTATGTGTGTATGGGTACATGATCTTTAGGTTCTACTTTCCTGTCATTTGTGGAGTTCCTTTCTATCTTATGATCATTTTCATTTGTAACTCACTTTGAACGTTTTGTACATTAGTTGGTATATATCAGATATTAATAAACTATATACTAGATAAATTGTGTCAGCATAATACCAATGAAACAACTAAGGCATGCATTAGAACATTCAAACAACATACATATGATTCTAATGCTCTTTGTACAATACAATACAATGAAACATCTTACTATATAGTTGAGGGGGCAAGTGCATTTGACATGTATAGATAGAGACAAGATGTGCGGTACAGAGTCAATTGGGATAAATAGGTGACTAAGCTGAAGGCAAATTATATATAAAGTTAGGTAAGATATCAGGAACTGAACTAAGTGACAGGGTGTGCAGCAGGTTAGTCCAGGTGGGGAGTGAGTGGATAGTCAGACACTACATTTATTAAAAGCATGGGAGAAGAGCCAGGCTTTCACTTACTTCCTGAAGTAGAAGAGGTAGTCTTGAGTTAGATGTAGCCTCTCCAGGAGTCAGTTCTAGAGTGTAAGGGCTAATCCTGAGAAGACTCCCTGGCAGGTATCACATCATGCAATTTCTTTTGACAAGGGTACAGATAATAATGCTCCTTGAGAGGACCTTAGAGGTCTCAAAGATGTGTAGAGGGCTAACTTATTCTTTAAGTATTCTGACCTGTTTTGTATGAGAGAGAAAAGCAAGCTTCCATATCATCAAGCTGATCAATCCATAGACTGGTGGGTTGTGTCCATCTACCAGCAGGTGGAGATAGAGAGCAATCCTTTTGCCTCCCTATATGTGGTCATGTGCTGCCGGAAACTCCCCAGTATGTTCTCTATCTCAGCAGGTGGTGGTCACACACAGCAGCAGCTCTGGCTAGGCCTCCAAGCCTAATTTTTAGGTTTTGTTGAGTGCCTGGGGTTGAGGGCTCTTCTTGAGCAAGTGCAAACCTGGTGGTGCCAGGTCCCTCCTTTTCTCCCCCCTCCCGCTGGCACCGTTAAAAAAAAAAAAAATTTTGAACGTCCTTAAAGGCGTTTATTTCGACGTTTATTTAAACGTTTATTGCAGCTACTCACTGGGACACCAGGTCGTTACAGCTCGGAGCGGAAAGCAGGTAATTTTTACCTTTTTATAGCGGGCAGGGGGTTCCCCGATTGATCTCCACGTGGCATATGGCGTCGGAGGGCGAGGGCGCAAAGAGTCGCTCCCCGGATCGCTTAGGCGCTTCTAGAGGGGTTTGCGGGGGTCTTAAAGTCTGATTCGCCCTTGTTGGGTGACAGTTTCGTGACCGATGAGTGTCCCGGTCCTTCCTCCGGCGTGGCGGTTTTTCCCGCCATAAACGCCCATCCCCCGCTGCTCGCCTCCGCCATCTTGGCCGGCCACGCGGCTCGGACGGCTTCTTCTTGGGCCGCCCTTGAGGGAGACATTAATGCCATGGACGCCCTTAATTTGGGCAACGGCACCAAAGCGGCTAAAGAAGCGCCGTTCTTCCCGCGCGGCTCCGCGGAGTGTCGCGCCGGACGCCATCTTGGATGCGCAGCATGTCTCTCCCCCGCTCTTGCGAGCGCCGGTTGAGGGTGCGTCTAGGGCTGTAGCCCAGGCTGTGGAAGTGCACAGTCTGGGGGGTTTCTCCCCCGAGTTTGTTTTGCTGCTGCATCAGGCCTTCCTTATGCAAAACGCTGCCCCTGCTCCCTCGTCTGGTAAAGAGGTTGAGGTCCCCGGAGGTAAACGCCCTCGGGTTGATTCCCAGGCCTTGGAGGACCTTGTCTCCTCCGTTGTAGATGAGGGCAGCGTATCTGAGTTCTCCCAACGGTCCTTTGCGGATTCCTTGGAGGAGACGGATCCCCGCTCGGTTGGAGCGGATGACCCCTCTGCAGCGCGGCTTTTTAGCTCAGAGGATTTGCCCAACCTGTTAGTGCAGGCCATGGGCATTTTGAAGATTTCCTCTCCGGAGGACGTCTCTCCCTCAGCCCCTGTTGGCTCTGCCATTATGCTGGGGACGAAGCGCACGCCTAGAACCTTCCACGTGCATGATGCCATGCACACCTTAATTTCGGCTCAATGGGATGTCCCGGAAGCGAGCCTCAAAGTGGCTAGGGCTATGTCCCGCCTCTATCCTTTACCTGAAAGTGAACGTGAGGCCTATCTGTGGCCTACCGTGGATTCTTTAATCACTGCGGTGACTAAGAAAACGGCGTTGCCGGTGGAAGGTGGCACGGCCCTAAAGGACGCCCAAGACAGAAGATTGGAGGCGGCCTTAAGGTCGTCCTTTGAGGCGACTGCTTTAAGTTTGCAGGCCTCAGTTTGCGGTTCCTATGTGGCCAGGGCATGCCTGACTATAGTGCAGCGGGCTTCCCCCTCGGATCATTCCTTGAGGGCTGATTGGCCGGCCCTGGAATCGGGCTTAGCCTATTTGGCAGACTTGCTGTATGATGTCTTGAGAGCCTCAGCTAAAGGCATGGCTCAGATCATCTCTGCGCGGCGGTGGCTTTGGCTGAAGCATTGGTCTGCTGACCACGCCTCTAAATCCCGCCTGGCTAGATTGCCTTTTAAAGGCAAGCTGCTCTTTGGGGTCGAGCTGGACAAAATCGTGACCGATCTCGGCACGTCTAAGGGCAAGAAGTTACCAGAGGTCAGGGCTCGGGCTAGTACTCGCCCCGGTACCTCCAGAGGACGGTTTCAGGAAGCCCGTCGGTACCGCCCGGGCAGGTCGGGCTCCTCTGCCCCCTCTTCCTTCAAGAGGAATTTCTCCCCCAAGCAGCATTCCTTTCGCAGAGACCGCCATCCCGGAGGTGCTCCTCCGGTCCTCCCCCAGGGTCTCGTACCCAATGACGGGGCCTTGGTCCACGCCCCAGTGCAGATTGGCGGACGGCTGTCCTCGTTTCTGGGCGAGTGGACCACAATAACTTCAGACGCTTGGGTGCTGGAAGTCATCAGAGACGGCTACAAGCTAGAGTTCTGCCGACCCTTAAGAGACGGGTTTGTACTCTCTCCCTGCAAGTCTCCGGTCAAGCTGTGGCAGTGCAGCAGACCTTGGACAACCTGATCCGCCTGGGGGCGGTCGTTCCGGTGCCAGAAAATCAGATTGGCAAGGGACGTTACTCCATTTACTTTGTGGTACCAAAGAAAGGAGGTTCTGTCCGGCCTATCCTCGACCTCAAAGGGGTCAATCGGGCCTTGAAAGTGCGGCACTTTCGCATGGAGACTCTCCGCTCTGTTATAGCGGCAGTGAAGGCAGGAGAGTTCTTGGCTTCCTTGGACATCAAGGAAGCGTACCTGCATATTCCCATCTGGCCTCCTCACCAACGCTTTCTGCGTTTTGCAGTCCTGGGACAACACTTCCAGTTCAGAGCCCTCCCTTTCGGGTTGGCTACTGCTCCGCGGACCTTTTCCAAAGTAATGGTGATCATCACGGCCTTCCTGAGAAAGGAAGGAGTACAAGTCCAGCCTTATCTGGACGACTGGTTGATCCGAGCCCCCTCTTATGCAGAGTGCGGCAAAGCTGTGGACCGGGTAGTTGCTCTTTTGAGCTCCCTGGGATGGATCATCAACTGGGAGAAGAGCCAGCTGCGCCCGACTCAGTCCCTGGAGTATCTGGGAGTTCGATTCGACACCCAAGTAGGCAGAGTGTTCCTGCCAGACAATCGGATTGTCAAACTTAAGGCTCAGGTGGACCAGTTCCTAGTAGCCTCTCCTCTTCGGGCTTGGGACTATGTGCAGCTGTTGGGCTCTGACGGCCACGATGGAAGTAGTGCCCTGGGCCAGGGCTCATATGAGACCACTACAGCTCTCTCTGCTGCAGCGCTGGACTCCGTTGTCGGAGGATTATGCTATGCGCCTTCCCTTGGACCCAGCAGTGCGCAAGGCGCTGAGCTGGTGGCTGCAGACAGTCAAGTTGTCTGCAGGAATGCCTCTGGTGACCCCAGAGTGGATTGTCGTCACGACGGACGCCTCTTTGTCGGGCTGGGGAGCCCACTGTTTGGGAAGGACAGCGCAGGGGCTCTGGTCTCCTGCAGAGGCAAAGTGGTCTATCAACCTCCTGGAACTCAGAGCCATTCGGTTGGCGCTTTTGGAGTTCATCCCGGTACTGGCCTTGAAGCCAGTACGGGTCCTGTCGGACAATGCCACGGCTGTGGCCTATGTCAACCGCCAGGGAGGTACCAAGAGCGCCCCTCTAGCCAAGGAGGCCATGAATCTATGCCAGTGGGCGGAAGCGAACCTGGAACAGCTGTCAGCGGCCCACATTGCTGGAGTCATGAATGTCAAGGCGGACTTTCTCAGTCGCCATACCTTGGAGCCCGTAGAGTGGCAACTATCGGCTCAGGCGTTCTTGGACATAACGAAGCGCTGGGGCCAGCCGAGCCTAGATCTGATGGCGTCATCGGCCAATTGCCAAGTGCCGCGCTTTTTCAGCAGAGGACGGGACCCTCGATCCCTGGGAGTAGATGCTCTTCTCCAACAGTGGCCGACACAAGAGCTTCTCTATGTGTTCCCGCCCTGGCCCATGTTGGGCAGGGTGCTAGACCGGGTGGCCAAGCATCCGGGCCGGATAATCCTGGTGGGTCCGGATTGGCCCAGACGTCCCTGGTATGCGGACTTGATCAGGCTCTCAGTCGACGATCCTCTGCGGCTGCCAGTGGAGCGGGGCCTGTTGCATCAGGGTCCCGTGGTGATGGAGGATCCCTCCCCCTTTGGTCTTACGGCCTGGCTATTGAGCGGCAGCGTCTGAGAAAGAAGGGCTTCTCAGACAAGGTCATCGCCACTATGCTGAGAGCGAGGAAACGCTCTACTTCTACTGCTTACGCCAGGGTTTGGCGTACCTTTGCAGCGTGGCGTGAAGCAGGCTCACTTTCTCCCTTCACTGCTCCAATTTCTTCAGTGTTGGCGTTCCTGCAAGAAGGTCTGGAGAAAGGCCTGTCGCTCAGCTCCCTTAAAGTCCAGGTGGCGGCTTTGGCTTGCTTCAGGGGCCGCCTGAAGGGTGCTTCCCTGGCTTCGCAGCCAGATGTGGTGCGCTTTCTCAAGGGAGTTAATCACCTGCGCCCTCCTCTGCACTCAGTGGTGCCTGCGTGGAATCTCAACCTGGTGCTAAGAGCCTTGCAGAAGCCGCCTTTTGAACCCTTGTCTAGGGCATCTCTGAAAGACCTGACGTTGAAAGCAGTCTTTTTGGTGGCTATCACTTCAGCCAGAAGAGTTTCCGAGCTCCAGGCGCTCTCATGTCGAGAGCCTTTTCTGCAGTTCACTGAGGCAGGAGTGACTATTCGCACAGTGCCTTCCTTCCTGCCCAAGATTGTTTCTCGCTTCCATGTGAATCAGCAGCTCTGTCTCCCTTCCTTTCGTAGGGAGCAGGGGCGTATCTGCGTGGGGCCTCAGGGGCCTGGGCCCCCGCAGATTTTGCCCTGGACCCCCCTACCGCCATCAACCCTCCCCCGCTGCCGTTCTTACTTTTGCTGGCGGGGGACCCCAAACCCCCGCCAGCCGCCCCGCGGTGTTTGAAATTCATCTTCGGCCTCCGTGGCCGTGCTGCTGTGATAGGCGCTGTTGAAATCCACTTCGGAGTCTGACGTCGTTGTACGTTGTACGTGCTGCGACGTCAGACTCCGAAGTGGATTTCAACAGCGCCTATCACAGCAGCACGGCCACGGAGGCCGAAGATGAATTTCAAACACCGCGGGGCGGCTGGCGGGGGTTTGGGGTCCCCCGCCGGCTGAAGAAGAAGTTTTTAAGGCAGCGGCAGGTGGAAGCAGACCTCAGCTGGCGGGGGGTTGGGGTCCCCCGCCAGCAAAAGTAAGAACGGCAGCGGGGGAGGGTTGGCTGCGGGAGGGGGGTAGAGAGAGTCATTGGTGGCGGTGGGGGCTCGGCGGCGGCGGGGGGGGGGGCTAAAATGTGCCCCCTCCCTCTGGCTCTGGCTCTGGCCCCCCCTACCGCCGGAGTCCAGATACGCCCCTGGTAGGGAGGACTACCCAGACGAATACTCTGCTCTCAAATGTCTGGATGTGAGACGAGTCATCATCAGATACTTGGAAGTGACCAATGATTTCCGGAAATCGGATCATCTGTTTGTCCTGTTTGCAGGTCCTCGTAAGGGTCTGCAGGCTGCTAAGCCTACAGTGGCAAGATGGGTCAAGGAAGCCATTGCAGCGGCTTATGTGGCCGCGGGGAAGGTGCCGCCTATCCAGCTGAAGGCTCACTCCACTAGAGCTCAGGCGGCCTTGATGGCAGAGGCCGGTTCCGTCTCCTTGGAAGAGATATGCAAGGCGGCAACTTGGGCATCGGCCCATACTTTCTCCAAGCATTACCGCTTGACTGTGGCTGCTCGGGCGGAGGCCCGGTTTGGAGCTTCAGTGTTGCGGTCAGGGATTTCAATGTCCCGCCCTGGGTGAGTACTGCTTCGGTACATCCCACCAGTCTATGGATTGATCAGCTTGATGATATGGAAGGTAAAATTATGTATCATACCTGATAATTTTCTTTCCATTAATCATAGCTGATCAATCCATAGTCCCTCCCAGATATCTGTACTGTTTATATTCTGGTTGCATTTCAGATTCAAGTTTAGTCTTCAGTTCCTGTTCAGGAAGACTTCGTGTTCAAGTTCTTTTTTCACTTGGATTCTTCAAGAGTTGAGACGAGTTTGTGTTACAGTGAGCTGCTGCATTCCTCTCCCCCCCGTTTTACGGGGCTGGATTGAGATTTAAATTCTGCCGGCACTCCCTCCCGCTTCGTGCGGCTGTAGGGCAGCTTTGTACCCCTCCCGCTTCGGCGGTGTTTGGGTCAGTCAGCTCCTCCCGCGGTTGCGGTTGCAGGATAAGCCAGATCCCCCCGCATCGGCGGGTGTGGTGTCCCTCTCCCGCTGCACGGGGATGAGCTGGACGGATTCCCCTCCCCCACTTGTGTGGGGATGAGCTGGGTTAATTCCCCTCCCCCGTTTCGGCGGTGGTGAGCTGGGCAGAGTGTCCCTTTGTGGGTGTAATTCTCTAAGTGCTGAGTCCTGCGGATGGAGCTTTGATATCGACATACTGAGGAGTTTCCGGCAGCACATGACCACATATAGGGAGGCAAAAGGATTGCTCTCTATCTCCACCTGCTGGTAGATGGACACAACCCACCAGTCTATGGATTGATCAGCTATGATTAATGGAAAGAAAATTATCAGGTATGATACATAATTTTACCATTATTAACTAGTTTTCTGTACAACCCTTTTCCCATCGTTCTAAACTGAACATTTCTCTAGAGGTAGACACTTTTCCCATAGTTTTATGTTTCAAGTCTTTTTATTCAAACCAAAGTGTAGAAAACGCAGCAGACAATTTCAAAACATTGGTATAACAATCTTAAACTTGCTAAGCCCCCCTCCCACCCACCCACTAACAGATGAGGTGTTGGCCTTCCTTGGAACAGCGGGGTATTACAGGAAATTTGTGCCTCACTACACCATCATAGCCAAGCCCCTAACTGACCTGACTAAAAAGAGACTACCCTGAATAGTTACCTGGTCGCCGAATTGTGAAGCGGCCTTCCAGTCATTAAAGACACAACTAGCTACCGATCTAATACTAGCTGCACCTGACTACCAGCAAAGATTTGTGGTACATAGTAACATAGTAGATGATGGCAGAAAAAGACCTGCATGGTCCATCCAGTCTGCCCAAGACAAACTCATATGTGTATACCTTACCTTAAATTTGTACCTGTCCTTTTCAGGGCACAGACCATATAAGTCTGCCCAGCAGTATTTCCCGCCTCCCAACCACCAGTCCTGCCTCCCATCACCGGCTCTGGTACAGACCGTATAAGTCTGCCCTCCCCTATCCTCGCCTCCCAACCACCACCCCCTCTTCCCCCCAACTGCTCCGCCACCCAATTTCAGCTAAGCTTCTGAGGATCTATTCCTTCTGCACAGGATTCCTCTATGCATATCCCACGCATGTTTGAACTCCGTTACCGTTTTCATCTCCACCACCTCCCGCGGGAGGGCATTCCAAGCGTCCACCACCCTCTCCGTGAAAAAATACTTCCTGATATCTTTCCTGAGTCTGCCCCCCTTCAATCTCATTTCATGTCCTCTCGTTCTACCGCCTTCCCATCTCCGGAAAAGATTCGTTTGCGGATTAATACCTTTCAAATATTTGAACGTCTGTATCATATCACCCCTGTTCCTCCTTTCCTCCAGGGTGTACATGTTCAGGTCAGCAAGCCTCTCTTCATACATCTTGGAACGTAAATCCCATACCATACAGACTGATGCCTCAGCATAAGGCATTGGGGCAGTACTCAGCCAAGTGAAGAGCAGAGGGGAGGAGCACCCCATTGTGTTTCTAAGTCACAAGCTCCTTGACAGAGAAATAGCCTATACCACTACTGAAAATGAGTGTCTGGCCTTAGTGTGGGCCCTCAAGAAGTTACAACCATATCTGTATGGGCAAGACTTTACTGTCATCACAGATCACAATCCATTGGTCTGGCTGAAGAGGGTCTCAGGAGAGAATGGGAAGCTACTCCGGTGGAACCTGTCCCTGGAAATGTACAACTTAACCATACAGCACCAGAAAGGCAGTGAACAAGGTAACACTGATGGCCTCTCCAGAAAGGAAGAGCCAGAACCACTCTGACACTGAACTATCGAGACCCAATCAGCAGTCTGTGGAGGCCACAGTTCGGACTCTCTCTCTTGAGGAGGGAGGTGTGAAGAAACAATGTGTTTTAAGCATGTAAAATGTATTGGATATTTTCCTGCATTATGTTCTGAAGTGTACTTTTCCTGTTTGGCGAGCATGTTTGTGCGTAAAGAAGTTACAGAGAACTGACTTTCTTTATTTGGCACATGGATAATAGGAAGTGCCTATAGTGATGTAACCAGTTTTTATTTGAAACTTGACTGTTCTGGGCTCTGATTGGCCTGAAGTATTGAAAATTACCCAGCAGATGCTGGCTGTTGCTGAGGCTCAGTGAATTATATGTCCTGATCTTCCCGGGTACTGTTTAGACAGTATATAGATGTTTAGTTAGTGTTATAATTGATCCATATTTCAGTTACCTGCTATTGTTTGCCAGTTGTCTAGAATGAAAGAATCCTGGTGGTTTGTGTGTTGGGTCTGTGAGTGCTTTCTGGGAACTGTGGGACCACTGGGAGTGTGGCTCCAGTAACCTTGAAATCATTGGGGATAATTGGAGAGCTGGAGACTCACCTAGAGGTGGTTGTGACCCAGTCGGTGGGAGGGATGTGCTAGTGTACAGCACAAACAGCAGGTGGAGGCAGACCTGAGCTGTGCTGGGGATAGACCCTTTCAGAGGCCATGGGGTAACCCCAGGCAGATGGCTAGGCATTTCATGACACCTGTCTAGGTGACACATGAGGTTCGCCATCTTTGCACCAGGCTGGCAAGTGACCAGGCGATCCTCAGATCCATCAGCCACCCAGCTATCTACATGCCTAATGATCGAATCACCAACTACATCAGCTGTCCTAACCCTGCATGCCTAGGAAGAAGTTCTTAGAGACATATCCTGGGTGCAAAAGGATAGTATATCCCCTGGTGGGCAGGTCCTGGCTACAGGAGTACTTCCTACTTCACCTGGGTGATATTCTCCTTCTAGGAGACCTCCCTCCTCCAAGGCAGCACAGGGGCTGCCAGACTGGAGGTGGGACTTCTCTACAACATCCTTATAGGTCTCATCTATGTACTTCTCTGTCTCCCTCAGCTCCTCTACGTCTGCTACTCTAGCCTCAAGAGAACAGACTCACTTTTTGAGAGCTAGGAACTCTTTGCATCGGGCACACACATATAACTACTCACCAACTGGGAGATAATCATACATGTGACACTCAATGCAAAAGAATGGATAAGTATCCGTCTCGCTGTTGGACTGATGTCTCCATCTTAGTATGTTTGAGTTTTTCAATTATTTAAAAATTGCTAAGGTATTAAGGTATCAATGCAAAGAAATGCAAAGTGATGCACTTAGGAAGTAGAAATCCACGGGAGACGTATGTGTTAGGCGGGGAGAGTCTGATAGGTACGGGCGGAGAGAGGGATCTTGGGGTGATAGTATCTGAGGATTTGAAGGCGACGAAACAGTGTGACAAGGCGGTGGCCGTAGCTAGAAGGTTCTTAGGCTGTATAGAGAGAGGTGTGACCAGCAGAAGAAAGGGGGAGTTGATGCCCCTGTATAAGTCGTTGGTGAGGCCCCACCTGGAGTATTGTGTTCAGTTTTGGAGGCCGTATCTTGTTAAGGATGTAAAAAGAATTGAAGCGGTGCAAAGAAAAGCTACGAGAATGGTATGGGATTTGCATTACAAGACGTATGAGGAGAGACTTGCTGAACTAAACATGTATACTCTGGAGGAAAGGAGAAACAGGGGTGATATGATACAGGCGTTCACATTTTTGAAAGGTATTAATCCGCAAACGAACCTTTTCCGGAGATGGGAAGGTGGTAGAACGAGAGGACATGAAATGAGATTGAAGGGGGGCAGACTCAAGAAAAATGTCAGGAAGTATTTTTTCACGGAGAGAGTAGTGGATGCTTGGAATGCCCTCCCGCGAGAGGTGGTGGAAATGAAAACGGTAACGGAATTCAAACATGCGTGGGATAAGCATAAAGGAATCCTGTGCCGAAGGAATGGATCCTCAGGAGCTTAGTCAAGATCGGGAGGCGGGGCTGGTGGTTGGGAGGTGGGGATAGGGCTGGGCAGACTTGTACGGTCTGTGCCAGAGCCGGTGGTGGGAAGCGGGACTGGTGGTTGGGAGGCGGGGATAGTGCTGGACAGATTTGTACGGTCTGTGCCAGAGCCGGTGGTTGGGAGGCAGGACTGGTGGTGGGGAGGTGAGGATAGTGCTGGGCAGACTTATACGGTCTGTGCCAGAGCCGGGGGTTGGGAGGTGGGGCTGGTGGTTGGGAGGCAGGGATAGTGCGGGGCAGACTTATACGGTCTGTGCCCTGAAGAGCACAGGTACAAATCAAAGCAGGGTATACACAAAAAGCAGCAAATATGAGTTATCTTGTTAGGCAGACTGGATGGACCGTGCAGGTCTTTTTCTGCCGTCATCTACTATGTTACTATATATTAAGGATATTAATCTAATATATATATAAAAAAAGGTCTTTAGCTTATGTGGTATAATATGTAATTTATTTAGTGTTTTCTTCTTAGAAAGTAATGAAATGTAATTAAAACTCTGTAAGAGCACTCCTCCCTTTTATCCTAATTAAAATAACTGAGTATAAATGAATAGGGGTGGTTGGGATTGAAGAGTAAACTAGGTCCTACTGTGCCTGCTAGAGGCTATCTGTTGATGCTGTAGTACAATGTTCAAGTTTTAAAACTAGAGGGAAAAGAGTATGGAGACTAGTTGATAAAGTTTGCTTTTTTATATTTTTATTCTGCCTATCAATAACTTACAATTCCTCCTTTAAACCTCAATCTTTAAGTCCCCAAAGCACAGAGCAAAATAATGTTCCCTTACCAGAGAAATGTCCTCTTCTCTCAGAACTTCTGAGAAAGAAAGTTAAGTGGGATCTCTTTATATAGTTTTGAATCTAAGGGGACTGCTTCAAACAGAACCTTTCAAGCTAACTCAGTAATCAGATTGCCCTTAATAACCTCTGCAAATCTTCTACTTCCTCACACCTTAATTAACACCTAATTCAGGTCAGTAGCAGTGCTACCTCTCCAGCAGCCAAAGAACAGAAAATAACTGTGTTTTAGAACAAAATGTGAGCCTTACTACAATCCTTTTTTAATGTTCTCTGGCTGTTAAGTTTCTAACTCTAGAAAAAGTTGTATGGCCTCCTGTTTCTACAAAAGTCTTTAACATATGCTTTAATGTTCCATTAAATCTCTCCACCAACCCATTAGTTTCAGGGTGATATGGTGTGGTACATACAGATTTCACTCTTCAGTGTGCCCACAGACTCTGGATCAGCTCAGACATAAACTATGTCCCTTGGTCTGAGAGTATTTCTTGTGGATATCCTACCCAGGAAAATATTTCTAGCAGGGCAGTGGCAATTTTCTCTGATTCTATGGAGGATAAGGTTACTGCTTCAGGATATCTGGTAGCAAAGTCCACCACTGTCAATTGTATAAAAATGCTACAGCTATGAGCCTTGGTCCCCTGCATAGACTTTGGTTCAGGCTCTGAAATGAGGGGAAAACTTACAGGCCTAGGTGACTCTTGCTTGAACTCCCAGTGATGGAGAACAGGAAACACAAGGGTGGGGGTCCAAAGGACAGAGTGACATTTGTGGTCAGCAACGTTGTGAGAAAGGAAAGGTATAGCTAGATGTAGGGTCTTGCTTAAGATTTGTGGTCAAGCGAGCTAAAGACAAAAACATGTTTACAAGATAAAGGCTACTCATTAGCATGAGCCAATCGGTGGTAACCATGACATTAGCATGGATCCAATTAGGTATATCTACTGTCAGATTACCCATATCCTAAGTGCACCTATAAAAAGCAGTGTATTTCCTGGTTTAAGATAGAGAGAAGGGTTGCCACTCTCTCCAAGGGAAACCAATGTGACCAGCAGAATTGACAAATTACCTAATTGCTTTCCCTTGTAAGACCTTTAATTGGTAAAAGAAATTATAAAAGATTAGGAACTAGCTAACACCTGTTTGCAGCTGGATTATTATATTCCTAAAACTAATTGATTGTACATGCCTGATGTTAATCACCGTTTTGGCTTGTATCTTGGCAAATAAACTCCTCATCCCAAATGATGTTCTATGGGCTTCACTTAATGATCAAAGGCTGTAAGTATAGATGCTTCTTCTCTATCAGGCTCTCTTTCGCTGCATTGTATAACCTGTAGCCTAAATCCAGTTTGTCATAAGGCTGGTATCTTTTCCTTGCCAGTGCTGAGAGGCGGACTAACGTCTCTCTCAGTGGCAATTCCTTTTAGAACTTCACAACTTCTTGATTACCCTAGTACTAGTGCTATTTAGAGATTGAGTCAGATTTGAGGTCACTCCAGCCTAGAGAGTTGCACGGGGACAGAAATCTTACCCATCCCCACCCATTCCCGCTGGAATCTTACCCGTCCCCACCCATCCCCACTGGAAGCTTACCCATCCCCACCCATCCCCGCAAAAATTTAAACCATCCCAACCCGTCCCCGCAAGAATTTAACCCATCCCCATCCATCCCCGTAAGAATTTAACCCATCCCCGTAAGAATTTAATAGTACATAAAAGAAAGTTCCAGTCAGCTCCCTCAGTCTCTCTCTGGATTTGAGCCACAGCACTGTAGGCAAGGAAGGAATGGAAGTTGGAACTTGGAACACTCTGGTGCGCACATGTAAGATTTGTCTCTGATTCACTGGCAGTGTGTGCTGAGAGGTCGCCACATGCACGCACCAGTAGGTCAGGTGACATCTGATTCTCGTGCCTGTGTCAGAGCTGAGGTCTGTGCACCAGCCTGGGAGCAAAGAGGATTAATAGTAACATAGTAAGTGACAGCAAATAGACCTGAACGGTCCATCCACTCTGCCCAATAGTCACACTCATGATCAATTCATCATTAAATCAACAAGTGTGATATTATATACTTGATTATGGTCTTTCTTTCGTGTTTCTGGAACAAAGACCACAGAAGTCTATCTGGCCCCATGTTCCAACTGCTGGAGTTGCCATCGAAGCCCACTCCAGCCTATTCATGTTCTCATTTGTGGGACACAGACCGTAAAAGTCTGTCCAGCACTGTCCTCATGTTCCAGCCACTGAAGTTGCTGTCTAAGCCCTTTCCAGCCCATCCTACACCAGATTGCCATGTACGAGACACAGACCATACAAGTCTGCCAGGTATCAGCCCTAGTTCATCACAGCCAGAGTCGCCATCTAAGCGTCACTTGACACATCCACACACATGCAGCCATTTAAGGTTAGGTTTTTTATAAGTTCCATTTTCTAATTAGAGATCCTCTGTGTTCATCCCATGCCTTTTTGAATTCCGTCATCATTTGTGACTCTACCACCTCCTTAATGGAAGACTTTCCACATTTATGCTGTTAAAGCAAGGAGGAAGAGGAGGAGGAGACAGCACTCAAAGAAATTGGTATTCGGTAGATGAGAGGCTGGTGCAGGTGGAGCTTACAATTCCACGGGAAGCCCACAGAACTGGTTCCATCCCCGCGGGAACCCCGCAGGAACTGACTCCGTCCCCGCGGGAACCCCGCAGAACAGCTTCCATCCCCGCGGGAACCCCGCAAGAACTGCCTCCGTCCCTGCGGGAATCCCGCGGGTTTCCCGCGGGGACGGAAGCCGTGCAGCTCTCTACTCCAGCCTTCTTGGGGGTTCTCTCTGCCACTGGACAGCTGAGCTCCAGTACCAGACAGAACCTAGGAGTCTCTAAACCCCAGAACAAAACACAATATATATCATTTCCCCAGTCCAACTAGAGACCCCACTATATCCACAGCTAATCTCTCAAAGGGCTCACTGATTATTTATTACATTTGTACCCTACGCTTTCCCACTCATGGCAGGCTCAATGCGGCAGGCAATGGAGGGTTAAGTGACTTGCCCAGAGTCACAAGGAGCTGCCTATGCCGGGAATCAAGCTCAGTTCCTCAGGACCAAAGTCCACCACCCTAACCGCTAGGCCAGGAGAGCTCAGGGGTAATCTTGGGTCTTACCCACTATTTGGCATGCATCACAGGTTTGACAATAGTTGGCGACGGCTCAAGATACTCCCAGCCAATAGCTGGGACAATTGTCTGGGACAATCTAGCGCGTGTGCGTGTCACCCGCTGATGTCCTGCTAGTGGAATATCATGTGCAATCTGTAAGAGTTGTTCCCTGTATGCCCTGGGCACTATAAGCTGCTTGCCTGCTGTCCAGGGCCTATTAGGATCAGAAGGATTAGTCTCTCTGTACAACAAGACCCTTGGACACATGTCAATACCCAAGCAATGGGTACAGTCTCTCTGGATCCACTGGCTAGCACTACCTCTGCAGTGCACCCTGGTAGAATAGCATCTTCTGGCACTAGCTCTGGTCGTAACAAAGTCAGCCACCTGAGTCTGGGTCACAGTTACTGGAGTGCTGTAGTTTTGTGGAAATCCATTTACTTCCTTGCTTGATGAATGGCCAGTAACGTTTTGTGCTGCAGCAACTGTGTGGGTCTCCTTTGTGGTACTGGAGCCACCTACAAAAGCCGTAGTCTTGGTGCAGGAACTCAAATGTTCTTTAATGCAGGCTTGGGATTATCTGGGCAATCTGCTTTGAAATACCCTGTGTGCCAACACTGCTAACAAGGACGTTCATGTCTAAGGTATTTAGGTTTTTGGGGAACACTGGAGGGTTTGCTGACAGTCTCTGAGGTTGCAGGGATATTTGGCTTAGGGCCCTGGCTGCCCTTAGATCCCTGCTGCTGTGGATAAGGACAGCTTGTCTTTGCCAAACCAGGGACAGTTAGACATAAAGATGTCAGTCAACTCAACCATCTTCTCTAGAGTATGGGGCTGGTGATCTTGAACATGTTCCCTCACTTCTGGATGACAACACTGCAGAAACTGCTCCAGAACCATCAGATTTTGGCAATCCTCCAGGGTTTTAACATCAGCTACACTGAGCCACCACTGATGCTGGCATCTTAGCTGAATCACAAACTCGCTGTATCATCCACCCTCTTTTGCAAAGTCCACAACTTTAGTCTGTAGGTCTCAAGGGTAATGGCATAATGGTTCAACAGAGCTTTGCACACCTCCTCAAACTGGGAGCATGTCTCGACAGTCCTTGGAATGCCTCAAGTTCTCTACCAGTGAGCCTTCCTCCCAGATAGCGCACACCCAGTCTTTCTGAGAAATCTCATTGAGGCGGCAAATTTTTTCAGTTAGATATCCATCTATGTCACCTCTGGTATCATCAAACTACAAAAGCAAGTTGGGCCCGATCCGAGCTGCAGATCCTGCCTTGGGCCTTGGCGCAGGGATTGGGCGGGAGCTTTGAACATGAGCCATTTCTATCTCCAGCTTCAGTTTCTGCAGCTGGAATTCCCGATCCTCTCGCCGCTGTCACTCTTCCTATTCCTCTCACTGCTGCTGTTGTTCCTCTCGCCGCAGCTGCTCTAGCTGCTGTCACTTTAGCATATAGATCTGCCAGATCTCAGCTGGTGTGGCATCTGGCCCTGCAAACTCACGGGCCTCTGCCCATAAGAGGTCTGCTGTCCCCACAGGAGAACTCTGTACAGGCCAGTCTTGCAGCGTCTCCCTGCTGAGGTCATCCGGTTGCTCTTGTGTTATAACAGCCATCTCCAGTGCCTGCTGGCTGCTACCAGTCGCCATCGGTACACTGCTAATCTCCTAATAGTACCAAAAAAAAACTTAACAGGAAAGGGACCCTGTTACTGCTGCACTTGTTTGTTGTGCTCTGTGTCTGGAGGTTACAGATAAAAAAAAAAAGTCTGAACCACTCAGTGGGTGGTGACTTTCATGCCACACACTGAGCCTGACAATCCCACCACGCTGTCACCAAAAAAGAAGGACACGGTCTGTCACGAAACGCTTAGACACCCACCTGCTGGCCAAATAGGAGAAATACACTTCAGGACATAATTAAAACAGGAAAATATCTAATACATTTTACAGGCTTAAAACACACTGTTTCTTCACAGAGCCCTTTTATTAAGCTGTAGTAAGAGCTACCATGCACTTAGAGGCTCTTTTACTAAGCCGCAGTAGCATTTGTAGCTCAATGTAGAAATCAGCTAGCAGTGAATGCTGAGACACCCATTATATTCCTAAGGGCATCTTGGTGTTTACCACCAGCTGATTTCTACAGCAAGCTAGAAACGCTACTGAGGCTTAGTAAAAGACCTCCTTACTGCAGCTTACAATGGCATATTGTGGGACATACTCAGGCATCCTGCAGTAATTGCCAAATCTGCACACACTAAAAGCGTGCTAAAAAATATTAGAAAAAAAAAGTTTTTTGGAGTGGGCATGTCTGGGGGCAAAGAGTGGGCATTCCTATGCTAATCACTTAGGGCCTCTCTTATCAAGCCGCGCTAGCGGCTTCTGGAGCGGTAATGCTGACAAAGCCCACTTTGAATGGGCTCTGTTGGCATTTCTGCACAGGAACCGCTAGTACAGGTTGATAAAAGAGGTCCTTAGTGCATCTACATTGCCACACACTAACTGATTAGCACATGACTACCACGTGATCCTTTACTCTTACAATACAGGTAGCGGTAAATGCTTTTTTAACGTCTGCGCACTAATGGCAACAGCGCAAATGGAAAATGAACTATTTTACTGCTGTGGTAAAAATGTAGAAAACCCCATGCAAGGGTGCACTAAGGCCACTTTTTACCGCAGCTTAGTAAAAGGGCCCCATAGCTAGAAGCATAAAGCCTGTGAATATTTGGTCCTATGCTCATAAATTTAGGCCTGCCCTTCAATTGCCTAGATTTATGAGCCTAATTTATGAGCGTGCAATAATGTCTGGAACGCCCACTCTACCTGGCACGCCCTGTCAAAAAATATTTAAAAAAAATAAAGCCTGCATTAGGACTTAGCACGGTTAGTAAAAGGGGCTCCTTATTTTCCTCATCCCAAATCTTCCCCTGTTGCTACCCCATTTTTTATGCTCTTAAATTAGGAGTTTAATGAAATTTTAAGACTAAATTTAGGCACTCACCCTAAACAGTATCTCAAAGGGGCCCTTTTAAAAAGGTGTGTAAAGGCCACATCAAATCAGCATTACAGCCCCACTAGTATGTGCGCCAGGTAATAATTCTGAGTTTGGCGCATGCCGAAAACCCGCGGTAGAAAATAATTTTCTATTTTTTCCATGGGGGTGTTCCCAGTGGTAATCAGCAGTTAGTGCATGCCGGACGGTTACTGTGTGGGTAACGTGTGGGCCCTTACCACTAAGTCAATGGGTGGCGTTAAGGGCTCAGGCTGTAAATAGACTCACGCTGGTTTTAAGTTTGCCACATGTCCATTTCCCAGCCCAACCCCCCCCCCCCTTTTTTCAGACACAGTGGAGAAATGGTCCAACGTGTGTCCAAAACATGCGCCCACACTACCGCAGGCCACTTTTTGATGCGCCTTTGTAAAAAGGCCCCAAAGTTAGAAATATAGTCTTTGATTTTATTTTGCAGTTTGAAATTTGCATTTTAACCACTAGAGGTCACTGTCTATTCACAGTTTGCACCTGACCCAACTTTCTGCAGTAGAATTAGGTGATACTGTACATTGATACCCTCATGTGGCTTATTCTGCACTTGCGGTATTAGTCATTTGTGCAAACAAAAAGACAATCGTGCAAACCACTTCTTTATGAAGGTAAACAACCCTCCCTCTCCTCAAAAATGCAGTCTTAGGCATTTACCCTCTACAAAATGTCGCATTCATTAAAAGACTTTCCAGCTTATTTTCGAACAAGGCCGGCCATCTTCCGACACAAATCGGGAGATGACCGGCCATCTCCTGAAGCCGGCGAAATCGGTATAATGGAAAGCTGATTTTCGCCGGCTTCAACTGCTTTCCGTCGCAGGGCTGGCCAAAGTTCAAAGGGGCGTTTCGGCAGGGTATGGAAGGCGGGACGGGGACGTGGTTACGAGATGGCTGGCCTTGGCCAAGAATGGAAAAAAGAAGGCCGGCTCTGAGTAACATTTTGCCGGCTTCATTTGGTCCATTTATTTTTAGGACCAAGCCTCCAAAAAGTGCCCCAACTGACCAGATGACCACCGGAAGGAATCGGGAATGACCTCCCCTTACTCCACCAGTAGTAACCAACCCCCTCCCACCCAAAAAAAAAAAAATTAAAAATCATTTTTTGCCAGCTTCTATGCCAGCCTGAAATGTCATACCCAGCTCCATGACAGCAGTATGCAGGTCCCTGGAGCAGTTTTTAGTGGGTGCAGTGCACTTCAGGCAGGTGGACCCAGGTCCATCCCCCCCCCCCCCCTACCTGTTACACTTGTGGTGGTAAGTGTTGAGCCCTTCAACCTTCCCCCCCCCCCAAACCCACTGTACCCACATCTAGGTGCCCCCTTCACCCCTAAGGGCTATGGTAGTGGTGTACAGTGGGGAGTGGGATTTGGGGGGCTCTGCACCCAACAAAAGGGAGTTATGTACCTGGGAGCAATTTTTGAAATCCACTGCAGTGCCCCCTAGGATGCCCGGTTGGTGTCCTGGCATGTTAGAGGGGCCAGTGCACTACAAATGCTGGCCCCTCCCACAACCAAATGCCTTGGATTTGGCCGGGTTTGAGATGACCAGCCTCAGTTTCCATTATCTGTGAAAACCGATGCCAACCATCTCAAACCTGGCCATCTCTGACATTTGGCCGGCCCCAACTGTATTATTGAATCGAAAGATGGCCGGCCATCTTTTTCGATAATACGGTTCGGGACCGCTGTTTGCGGCACCAGCCATATAGATGGCCGCCCATGTAGATTGCCGGCACCGTTCGATTATGCCCTCCACGGTGCTTACTATCACTGAATGTTTCAAATGCAGTGCACTCCATTTAAGTGCAAGTTGGATAAGCGCATGCTCTGTTTAACTGCATACCCGTACTTCGGTCCCGTTTTTGGCACCATCAATTTCTGTGGGGACAAACTTCAGTTTAGCGCACCACCGATAAGTGCAAGTTTCGCTTATATGCATGGTTTAAGACCGCTCCTCTGCAGGAATGACTCCGCATAAGCACGCACACGGAATACGGAAGCCGATTGGCACGTGACAACCGAGATTTCAAATTTACCACCCCTTTAACTGCCACAGGCAGAATAAGCAAAACAATGTTGTTAGAGTGTACACTGGGTTCGTCGTCGTCGTGGTGGTGGAACTGTAAGACTTTAACACTGGCTGAACGAATAGAAGCTCTTAAAAAATTAGAAAACAAAGTCAAGCATCTATTGCTAAAGAATATGCTGTCAATCCCAGTCAAGTTTCACGTTCTTGAAGCAAAAAGACCAGCTTCTGGAAGACTGGCAAAACAATACAAATCCACAATGGAAAAGAAAACGGGCGGGAAAAGCTGAGGAGGTAGAAGATGCTCTTCTTCAATGGTTTTCTCGAGTCAGGAGCAGACAATTTCCCTTCAGTGGTCCACTGCTTATGGAGAAAGCTAACAAGCTAGCTGAACGTCTTGGACTAACTGAATTCAAAGCCACTGTTGGATGGTTGGAAAGATGGAAGGAGAGGAACAACATAAAATTCAAGAAACAGCATAGTGAGAAACAAGACGCTGATGACTTTGGTGCTGAAAATTGGGTTGTTTCAGTTCTTCCTACCATCTTGAACGAGTTTGCACCTCGTGACATTTTCAATGCTGACGAAAACGGTATCTACTGGTGAGCGATTCCTGATGGAACACTTGTATTCAAACATGCCGAAACTATTGGAGGTAAAACATCGAAGGACCAACTGACCATCCTCCTTTGCTGCAATACGGATGGGTGTGAGAAGTTGGAACCCCTTTTCATTGGAAAGAGCAAACAGCCCCGTTGCTTCAAGAAAGTTAAGCGACTTCCTGTGTCATACGAGGCTAATGCAAATTCATGGATGACTGGTGAAATTTGGAAGCAGTGGCTAAAGAAGTTAGACACTAGAATGCAGGCACAAAAGCTTCAGATTTTGTAGATTTGTGATAATTGTGCTGCACACAGGGATGATGTCAGGCTGTCTAATGTCAAGGTGGTCTTCCTGCCACCAAACACTACCTCTCTGATCCAACCTATGGATCAGGCCATAATAGCCAATTTCAAACAACATTATCGGGCTCTTGTGCTACGCCGTCTGATGAGCGTTATGGATGACCAGACTGGCAAGGATAAACGTGATGTTGAACTGGCTCGTAATCTATCACTGTTGGATTCCCTACATATGCAGAAAGAAGCCTGGAATCATGTTACACAGGCAACCATTGTGAACTGCTACAAGCGGGCAAGCTTTGTTAAGGATGTGGAGAGGGACGAAAAAGATGCAGCTGTTGCAAACGCGTCAAATGAACAGGTTATTGACATCCCAGTCAGTGTTACTGAAGAGAAGTTCCATCGCTACGTAGTTGTTGATTTATGATCTACAAACAGCTGAAGACAGCACTGAGGTCGAGATATGTGCCTACACGCAGGCAACAACGGCTCATGATGGTACAGATGATGAAATGAGCAGCGAGGCACATGCTGACGAAATTCAACAACCTCCTCCTGTCTCTTTTGCAAGAATACTGGAGAGTCTCAACACCGTGCGGGCCTATCTAGAGGCCACTGGATGTCAGTGCTATGACAGTTTTTACCGTCTGGCAGACGTAGTCTATGGAACTCACAGACCCAATAGTGTACAGAGGACTATAACTGATTACTTCAAGTAAGCCTAACGTCAGTTAACGGAGACTGTATACTGTACGTATAATAATAAACAGTACTGTACATATGTTTATCAGATGTCAAGCTTCTTTGGGTCACAACGGTTAAGTGCACGCTCCGGTTAACTGCATGCATTTCTTTGGTCCCAGACCCTTGCATTTAAGCCGATTGCACTATATATATATAGATATACAGATATAGATACAGATATATAATTAGTATATTCTACTAGTGGTTAGTGCAGTGGACTTTGATCCTGGCAAACTAGGTTTGATTCCCACTGTAGCTCCTTGTGACTCTGGGCAAGTCACTTAACTCTCCATTGCCCCAGGTACAAATAAATACCTGTATATACTATGCAAAAACCACAGAAAGGCAATATATCAAGTCCCATTCCCTTTCCCTTAATTATAAAGAAGAGAAAAGAGAACTGTAACATAGTAACATAACATAGTAGATGACGGCAGAAAAAAACCCTGTAGATCAAGTTACATCTGTGCTGTTGTACCAGGAAGTAAATAGGCAAGATTTGTTGAGCCTTGCAGTCTTTAGACTGGATGTACTAAAGATTTTTTCCCATTTTGTGTTAATTTGATTTATAAAATATTTTGGGGGAAATGTTTAGTACATCTGGTCCATCTGCTATTATATTCTATGAATTCCTTTGCGGTTTCCCTTAAGCTGTGTGAATGATTATGTTCAGAACAGTGGTGATATGTGTTTTGCCTGGGGAAGGATTACTGTAATGGTCTGACTACAAAGGGCCTGCACCAGGCTCCAACTGATTCAAAATGCTGCAGCAAGACTAATAGAAGGTTGCAAGCGACATGACCACATCATACCATTTTTGCAAAAACTTCATTGGCTACCAGTACAATACGGCTAAATTTAAAACTCTATGTCTGATCTTCAAGGCCCTTAAATGACATGGCCCAAGTACCTGAAGAATAGGATGATCCTCTACACACCTCCAAGGACACTAAGGTCCTCCCAAGGACTAGCACTAACCACACCCTCTCCAAAAGATATTACACAATGTGATACCCAGAAGCGAGCCTTCTCCAGAGTAGCCCCCACACTTTGCAATGCACTCCCTGAAAGGCTCCGCTTACAAAACTATCTCTACTTCAAGAAGCAGATAAAAGCTTGCTCTTCAACCAGGCCTTTAATGGAAGAAGTAACTAACTTGTTAGTGTCACTCACACACACAAGAAGGCACAGGCTGCACGTACTGCAGCAGGACATGTTTATCCACTCATATCCTAGCTGAGATAAATTTAACCATCTCTCTGACCTCATGTGCACCTTTCTTTAAATTAGTCACTTATTTTCTAACTCCTCTTACTTCTTACCTATCTATATGTTTCATATTTGCTTATACCCTACACTGTCAATTAAAATGTTCTATTATGTATTGTATTGACATTGTAAGTAGTATATTCCATACTTTGTATTTTATTTGAATGTTTTTACTGCTTTAATTGTCTATTCCTCATGTTTGATTTAATCTTATTGTACACCTTGAGTGAATTCCTTCAAAAAGGCAGAAATAAATCCTAATTAATAAGGTATTGAAATATCATGCATAACATCTTTAAATATTTTATTTATTATTTATTTAACTTATTTCTAGCCTGCCCAATATCTGGCAACTAAGATTTAATGTTCAAAAATGCAGGGTTGTTTACTGATCTGAAAACTACTCTAAATTGGAGTAGTCTACTCATCTATATCAGAACTTTTTCTACCACAAGACACAAAAAGTCTATACTGAAGGACCTCTCCTTTACTGAGTTTGTCAGGGAAATAGCTGGGACTATTCAATGTAAGTTAGAGAAGAATATAGAGCTCAGGGCAAAATAATGTACAGTATTGTTCAGTTTCTGAACACAAACCCCTCCCCTGCCCCCCCCCCCCCCCCCAAGAAGCCATAGCAATAATAGTGTCTGTTCACAGCAATCCTCTGATGGCACAATTGGAAGAGATTTTTCTCTTTGTGCAAGCTAGCTGATTCTATATAAAGCATACAGAAGACTTCCAGGGAACACTTAATGAAATTACATGGAAATATTTTTTCACTGAAACAATAGTTAAGCTCTGGAACTCGATGCTGGAGGATATGGTAACGGGGGTTAACGTATAGGTTTAAAAAAGGTTTGGACAAGTTCCTGGAGGAAAAGTCCATAGTCTGTTTTTTCAGATGGACATGAGGGAAGCCACTGCTTGCCCCGGGATTGGTAGCATGGAATGTTGCTACTAATTGGGTTTCTGCCAGGTACTTGTCACTTGGATTGGCCACTGTTGGAAGCAGTATAGTGGGCTGATCTGACCCAGTATCTCTATTCTTAAGAGAAGCAGCAGTTATTATACCCATCAGTGGTAGCTTAATCTATTCTCTTGAAGGCCAAGAGGACAAGGACCAACTCCTTGGTACTCCCAGGAGGAATGCTTACACACTGGATCTTCTTGAGAGGAAGTTTATCAGAATAGTGTGCTCACCTTTCACACAGCGTCTTGTTATCAATTTATTGTCTAGTACAAGTGAGCCATTTTAGAAAGGTTTGAGGTCAGTCAGAGATTCTTTCTAAAGAAAACATGATGACTTTAGGATGCTAGTAGTCAAGGGTTAAAACTGCAGAAAACACGTGATTAAAGTTGATTTACAGTGTTTCATGATGGCATGGAGAACGTCTGCAATGTGCACAGGTGCCCACAGACTCATATGTCTATGGGCTTCAGAACTCAGATATGATGTACAAGAATGTTTCATTAATATGTCCTGACAATTTCTTTAGAGATATGGTCAAGGAATTGGTGGATCAGATTACAAGCCTCCCCAGCATCCAAGAGATATTGGAGTGAAGCACTGAGAAGATGCTTTTTTTTAATTCAAGAAAGAAGTGTTATCATCCATCCCGTTGAAACCATCAGTAGCAACAGATATGTCACTTTCGTCCTAGACAACAGAAGGCCCTAAAGCCACAGGAAGCATCCCAGTCAAAACATGGATTGAGGGTTTCTTTTTTTTTCTTATTACTGTTATTGATGTACGAATGAAGTTTTGTATCCATCCTCGCTTTCTGTTTCAAGATTGATTTTTGTAATTTAATTTTAAATTACATAAATACAGGTTTTTTTTAAATAACATGGATCAGGGTTTTGAATGAATCTAAGCCAATATTCCAATATTCATTCAAGAGGGAAGGATAAGGTTTTATGTAAACCATCGGTCTGGTATAAGCTCAAACACTAGGGTTCTCAGCGTAATTCAGAACAGTTACAGATTATACCTCCTGGAAAACCCACCAAATTGCCCATTGAAAGTATTATGATACTAAAAATTGACTTTTAAAAAGTTCTTCTTCTTCTTAGAAACCAGTATGGTCAAACTGTGCCCCACCCTAGACCTAAGACTTGAAAAAGTTCCTTTTTAAAGAAAAGTTCAATACATTTTTCTGAATACCTTAATTTGTTTCTCTAAATACAAACAAACAAAAACAACCCCAAACAGAAAACCGGATAGGCTCACTAGATCTGAAAGAAACTTAAATTCATATTTGTCCAAAAAGTGTATTCCAATCAGGTGGGATAAACTTTTCGGTCAACATATTTTAGTGCTTGTTGAGTGGAGTCCAGAGCAGATCCTTGACATAGGCATTATGAAATGGGAACTTCCTTAGCACCTGTAGCAGATGAATCCAGAGACTTGTGGATAAAATAATTAGTGCAGTGGAATAGGTAGACGTGAATCACTTGTTTACTCTTTCCAAAAATACTAGGACTAAGGGACACGCAATGAAGCTATAAAGTAGTAAATTTAAAACAAATCGGAGAAAATATTTCTTCACTCAATGTGTAATTAAACTCAGAGAATGTAGTAAAAGCAGTTAGCTTAGAAGGGTTCAAAAAAAGGTTTGGATAACCTCCTAAAAGAAAAGTCTATAAACCATTATTAAGATGAACTTGGGGAAAATCCAGTGCTTATTTCTAGGATAAGCAGCATAAAATATATTGTTGATCTTGCCAGGTACTTGTAACCTGGATTGGCCATTGTTGAAAACAGGATGCTGGGCTTGATGGACCTTGGGTCTGTCCCAGTATGGTAACACTTATGTACCAGCAGATGGAGATAGAGAGCACTGAACTCTGTTTTATAGGATGGTATGCTCCTTGGTTAGTCAATATGTATGTCTTATCCAGCAGGCAGTGGATGGTCTGTTGGCAAGTTCCTGGGTAAATCTCTGTTGTGGCTCCTGCTCTGGGTTTCCTGGTACATTTCAGCCTGATGGTGCTTAGGCTAAGCGTTGCTGCATTAGGGGGTACACCTGGTGGTGCCAAGTCCCTCCCCCCACTATCCAGCACTTCTTCTTCCTCACATAGTTAAGAAATAAAAAATAAATAAAAAGACGACAAGATTATAGCAGCTTTGCCTCCCTATGTGGCTACTTGGATGTTGGATGGGGTTGACTTTGCTGCAAACAGTATACCCTGGGCCAGAGTGGTGAGTCAGAACTTGTTCCTGCAGATTTACGTTTTTCTCCCTCTTCAGGCTTACTCGCAGTTTCACTTGCTTTTTCTTTGTAATGGCTACAGAGACTTGTCAATTCTGCTCTTGCTATGCAAAGAAGAGCAGCATTAAGGAATTATCGGTGGGGTGTTCTGAGGGCATTTTGTGGAGCAGCCTTTTTGACGGGCGAACCATTGTCTTCCCGTGCTGTGCAATCATGGCCTCTTCTTCTCAGCTCACGTTCTCCAACGTGGTTTTCAATCTCCTGTGGTCATTTTAAAATGGCATGATTTGGCTGCGGGATCTATGCAGCCTCTTCAGGCTGGGCATATTTCTGGACCATATACATGTGCTTGTAAGGTTTCTGTGTCTGCATTCAAAGGGAATGGGTTGTGTCAGCATTAGCGCATGGCAGCCGCTAACACGGTTTAGTAAACTGGGGATTAAGCAGGGAATTTCCCTCGGCGCAACCAGAGGGCTGGGGACAACAGAGATGCTGGAGCCCTGGGCCAAGGTAGGCTGGGGCAGTCAGGCAGGCCAGCACATGTCTGTAATGGGGCAGGGCATGCTGAGGGCACACACTGCGCAGACTTCAGAGCCGGAAGCTGAGCAGGGTCCTGGATTATTTTTTCTAATATTTAAATGTGGCTCATTCAGTTTGTCTGTCTTCCTATCAAGGAGCATTTTACAGGTACTGTTCCCTTCCCCTCTCCAGCACAAAATTGATACATTTGCTCTCACACACTTCCTCCAGGCCAGATTGGCAGTTAGAATCCTCTTCTCTCTCAATTCACTCAGAAAACAAACTCCCTGCTGGTAGGAAAGCATAACACCTTGCCCTCGCTGGAGCAGGTCCCGACCCCTGGGTAGTGGAATCAGATCCTCCCCCAGCAGACCAGTCACTGGAACAGTGCCGCTGGAGGTGTATATGGTGGTTCTGGACCTCAAGGAGGCCTACTTGCCTGTTCCTTTTTAGCCCCCAGACTGGCATTTTCTTCTCCTTGCAAGTCTAGGCATCTCTTTCAGTTTCAAGCAATGCGTTTGGGTTAGCTACAGTGCCCAGAGCCTTTTACAAGGTTGTGGTGGAGGTAACCGCCTTCCTGAGAAAAGAGGGAATTGGAGTGCATCTCTATTTGGACTGGCTGATCAGGGCCTCATCGAAGCAGGCGAGTTGCCAAGTGACTACCTGGGTTGAGGCACTTTTGCAATCTTAAGGTTGGGTTATCAATCTGCACAAAAGTCATCTAATCCCAACACAGACTTTGGAATATCTGGGAGTGTGATTCAATGTGACCGGGGCCAGGTGTCTTTCCCAGAGTGGAGAAGACACAAGCTTCGAGAACAAATTTGCCATTGTTGCGAATTCCAAAATTCCCGAGCTTGGGATTTTCAATTGTTGTGCTCTACAGAGGTGTCCTTGGATGTGATGTCTTGGGCCAGAGCTCTCATGCGTTCATTCCAGCAGTCTTTATTGTCCCAGTGGTCATTGGTTTCTCAGGGATACAATTAGCGTCTCATGTGGAGATCTCTGGCGAAGCACAGTATGTCAGGTAGCTTCAACCAAACAAGCTCCTCCGAGGCGCGTCTCTGGCATCTCCTGTTTAGATAGCTGTAGTCACAAATACCAGCCTGAAAGGTTGGGAAGCCCACTGTCTTCAACACTCTGCTCGAGGACTATGGAGCCGCACGGCAACGCTGTGGCTGTCCAAATGGCTGGGGATCAGAGTGGTACACAATACTCTTTCAATCTGTTCTGGAGGGCAAACCAGCTCAGGTTATCTCAGCCAACATGATGGCAGAGGATTCCATCAACAGGCAGGTCCATCAACAGAAGCACGTCTTCTATTTAACTGGGCAGAAAGGCATTTGCAGCAGCTTTCAGTCACCCACCTAGTGAAAAATCTCAATGGGCAAGTGGGTTTCTGCAGCATAAACTCCCTGGACCCAATGGAATGGGAGCTGGTGCTGGACACCTTCCAGCTGGAAACTTGGAGGTGGGGCACTCTACTAATACATCTCATGGGGCACTACTAATACATCACACTGTAAGAGTTTCCAGATTCTTCAGCAGGTCAGTTCAGAATGCATAGATGATCTTTTCAGCCTTGGCCAGAGTTGGCCCAGCTTTATGTGGTCCTGCTGTGACCTCTAATAGGACAAGGTCTTCACAAAGTCCTTTGTTGTTTGGGGTTGGTCATTCGGTTTGCTTCAGATTGGCCCAGGAGGCCAGGATATGCGGGCTTGATTTGTTGTCTGGTAAGCAAAGTGTTCACCTTCCTCTGAGACATGGACTCCTCCGTCAGGGTCCCATTCAGAGGCAGCATCCCTCCCACTTTGGTCTTACAGCCTAGATCTTGAGAGGCTGAAATGGAGAAGTAAAGGATATGCTGACGATATTGTTGCAACTTTACTTCTGGCAAGAAAACACTTAACTTTAGAAGTGTATGCTCATGTCTGGCGAGTTTTGAAACGTGGTGCTCTGAATGGACATTTCTACATTTCAGGCCTTTTTGCCACACATATTAAGTCTTAGAAAGGTCTTGTTTACAAATCTTTAAGGTTAGCGGTGGCTCTTGCCTGTTATTGGGTTGGATTCCAGATTCCTCATTCACTCTCATTCAGATATGGTTTATTTCCTGAAAGGGGCTAATCATCTTTGGCCTCCTCTTTGTTGTTCTTGACCTGAGTGGAACCTTAGCATGGTTCTGCGGGCTCTAAAAAGGCTACCTTTGACCCTTTGAACCAGGCTACTTTGAAAGATCTTCCTTTCAAATCTTTGAGTTGCAGGTGTAGTCAGGAGTGACCATACCTTTCCTTCTGTCTCTCAGGATGGTTTTGGTTTTTCATCTTAACCAGCTCTTTTTCTGCCCTCTTTTAAGGAAGGGGATTGTAAGATGGATTTTCTCTTGCTCCGTTGCCTTGATGTTCGTCGAGTGCTTCTCCGGTATTTGCAAACTACCAATGTTCTCAGGCAATCCGATCATCTTTTTTTTTTTTCTTTCTTTGGGCCTGAATCAGTGTTCTACAGCATTTAAGGCACCTATTTCTTTCTAGATTAAGGAGGCTATTGCCTATGTGTACCTTCTTCTGGCAAGCAGCTACGGCTTCTTTTTGAGCACATTCTGCTAGGGTCCTAGCAACTT
This sequence comes from Microcaecilia unicolor, assembly GCF_901765095.1. Taxonomy (NCBI): domain Eukaryota; kingdom Metazoa; phylum Chordata; class Amphibia; order Gymnophiona; family Siphonopidae; genus Microcaecilia; species Microcaecilia unicolor. The sequence goes on along the minus strand of NW_021963033.1, from coordinate 10,552 downwards.
ATTGGGTGGAATCATGAGGGGGGTTCCCTTTAAGGCATATGTAAAGCACCTACTTGATCCTCATTGCATACTTTTTCCAAGCATTATCATCTGGATATTGTGGCTCAAGCACATCTTTCAGCTGTTCAGTGATCTCCACAGGAGTTTTAGATTAGAAGACTGCTTTGCTACATCTCACAAGTCTCTAGATTCATCTGCTGCAGGTGCTAAGGAAGGAAAAATTATGACTTACCTGATAATTTTCTTTCCTTTAACTGCAGCAGATAGATCCAGAACCCCACTCTTCTTCAGTGCTCTGTTCTCATGGTTTGTTCTTTTTTTTTCTGTTGAGGGTAATGGCTTCTTATGGAGTTAAAAGTTTTTGCTCTTTTCTACTATTCATGCTCTCCTCTGTGATGAGGGGATCTATTATACCTCTTTTATTGCTTCTGCTTGTTATGAGAATACTGACTACTACTACTACTACTATCATTTCTAAAGCGCTACTAGATGTACACAGCGCTCTACACAAACATGAAGAGACAGTCCTTGCTCAACAGAGCTTACAATCTAATTAGGACAGACAAAGGACAAATAAGAGATAAGGGAATTACTATGTGTGGGATGATAAAATAGGTATTGAACAAGTGAGTAAGGGTTAGGAGTTAAAAGCAGCATCAAAAAGGTGGGCTTTTAGCCTAGATTTGAAGACGGCCAGATGGAACTTGACGTACCGGCTCAGGAAGTCTATTCCAGGCTTATGGTGCAGCAAGATAAAAGGAACGGAGTCTGGAGTTAGCAGTGGAAGAGAAGGGTGCAGATAAGAGAGATTTACCCAGTGAACGGTGTTCCCGGTGAGGAATGTAGGGAGAGATGAGAGTGGAGAGATACTGAGGAGCTGCAGAGTGAATGCACTTATAAGTCAATAAGAGGAGTTTGAACTGTATGCTGAAACAGATAGGGAGCCAGTGAAGTGACTTGAGGAGAGGGCTAATATGAGCATGGCGACATGGCAGAATGTAAGTTTTGCAGCAGAATTTTGAACAGATTGAAGAGGAGAGAGATGGCTAAGTCGGAGACCTGTGAGAAGCAAGTTGCAATAGTCTAAGCGAGAGGCAATAACAGTGTGGATAAGGGTTCTGGTAGCGTGCTCAGAAAGGAAAGGGAGAATTTTGGTGATATTATAGAGAAAGAAACAACAGGTTTTAGCAGTCTGCTGAATATGTGCAAAGAAGGAGAGAGGAGTCGAAGATGACCCAAGGTTACGAGCTGATGAGACAGGGAGGATGAGAGTGTTATCTGCAGAAACAGAGAATGGGGAAGAGGAGAGGTTGGTTTAGGGGGAAAGATAAGCTCAGTCTAGGTCATGTTTAGTTTCAGATGGCGGTCAGACATCCAGGTGGCAATGTCAGACAGGCAGGCTGATACTTTGGCCTGGATTCCTGCTGAGATTTCTGGTGTGGAGAGGTAGATCTGAGAGTCATCAGCATAAAGATGACACTGAAACCATGGGATGAGATCAGAGTACCAAGGGAAGAACTATAGATAGAGAAAAGAAGAGGTCCCAGGACAGATCTCTGAGGTACACCAACTGACAGTGGGAGGATCCACCCGAGTACACACTAAAAGTACGATGGGAGAGAAGAAGAAAACCAGGAAAGGGGAAATGGGACTTGCTATACTGCCATTCTGAGGTTTTTGCAACTACATTCAAAGCAGTTTACATAATTCAGGTACTTATTTTTTACCAGGGGCAATGGGGTTAAGTGACTTGCCCAGAGTCACAAGGAGTTGCAGTGGGAATTGAACTCAGTTCCCCAGGATCAAAGTCCACTGCACTAACCACTAAGCTACTCCTCCACAGGCTACTTCTTTAGGAAAGAACAGAGCCCTGAAATCCAAGTGACGACAGCGTACCACGGAGTAGGCTGTGATCAACCATGTCAAAAGCAACAGATAGATCGAGAAGGATGAGGATAGAATAGAGACCTTTGGATCTGGCCAGGAACAGGTCATTGGAGACTTTCGCAAGCACTGTTTCAGTTGAATGAAGGGGGCGAAAGCCAGATTGAAGTGGATCAAGAATAGCTTGAGATGAAAGAAAGTCAAGGCAATGATGGTGAACAGCACGTTCAAATATCTTGGATAGGAAAGGGGGGAGGGAGATGGGGCAATAGTTGGAAGGACAGGTAGGGTCCAATGAAGGTTTTTTAAGGAGTGGTGTGACTACGGCATATTTGAAGGCATCAGGAACAGTCGCAGTGGAAAGTGAAAGATTGAGGATATTTGAAGGCATCAGGAACAGTCGCAGTGGAAAGTGAAAGATTGAGGATATGGCAGATAAAAGGGATGACAGCAGGAGAGATAGTGTTAAGTAGATGGGTGGAAATAGGATCAGAGGAACAGGTAGTTAGTTTCGAGGAGGAAAGAAGATGTATAGTTTCCTCCAGTGATTTCAGAAAAGGAGGCAGGTGTTGGACGGTTGAGAGAATGGACTAAGGGAAGGAGAGGTGGAGGTGACTCTGTATCTCTACCTGCTGATAGATGGTCACAACCCACAAGTCCCTGGATTCATGCTGCAGTTAAAGGAAACAAAATTATCAGGTAAGTCATAATGTCTCCTTTGGATTGTTACCAGATGAATCATTGAAGTTCATGTGAGCCTGTTGGGATAAGTGATAATGATTATGATGATGATGGGTACTTATAGACTGCTCTCCCTAAATTTAGGTTCAGAGCAGGTTAACAATGTCTCTTTGATACCAAGTAGTGATTGTAGTTTTCATAAGACAGTAGACTTAGGAGTAATGTCAGGAATTATATTTTCATAGAGAGGGTAATGGATGCCTGGAACACTCTTCCAGGAGAGGTGGTGGAGTCAAAAATGGTGAGAGAATTCAAAACATGTGTGGGACAAACATAAGAAATGCCTAAATAGAAAGAGGATGGAAATAAAACTTGGCTGTTGAGGTGTAATGTTGGGCAATAGTAGTTGGGAACTAAGGCTAATATCGGATGGACTTCTACAGTCTGTGTCTCGCAAATGGCAAACACAGATGAAATTCAGCAACTCCAGTATTTGGGAAATAAGGCCAGAGCTGAACAGAATTCTATCTCTGTTTTACAAATGGCAAAAGACAAATGAAGATAAAGTCTATGTAATATATATCACTTATTATTATCATATGTTATTGGTGAGGGTGCTGTGCATCTTAGGGGGGGGAAAACATCTTAATGTTGAAATTAGCAAATCAATCAAAAGTAATGCTAATAGTATTTTAACACATGTTGCCTCAAGACTGCATCATATTTAACTGCCTAGAGGTGGTTGGCATGATGGGAAATTGCCAACCAGTATTTTAACATGACTATAACCTGCACAGAGTGCAGCCACATTATTGGGCAGACTGGATGAACCATGCAAGTCTTTATCTGCCATGGTTTGCTGTGTTACTGTGAATGTTTTTGTGATAATTTGGTAGTTTAAATTTACACACCAGTGCAGCAAACACATATTGTACTGTGAATACACATACAACTTAGAGAACTGAGTAAACTTGTGCTATAAACTATATTATAGCTGTGTCAGGATACGAAGAAATCTCACAGTTGGTGATATGCTCATAATAGACCAGGAGTGATTTCCCATACATTTCCCAGTCTCTATTATTCGCCTAAGATTTCTGGTGTGACCAATAGTGTGTTGTAGGACCTTTTGGTTTTGGTGAGAAATTCATTTGTGGATCTTGGATAAAGAGCAATTCTATAAACTAGCACCCACAGATAGGCACCAATTGTGCAAGCAAGTTATAGAATAATAGTACATATGCACATGATTGGCACCTCTAATTGGCAATTATGTGTATGCAAGGTACTATTTGATAACATACGTGCCACAATTGCTTAGCATGCAAGTGCGAGGGGGCAGTAACATGAGTGGAGTATGGGCAAGTGCATGTGTCTTTGAGATAAGTACATAAGTATTGCCATACTGGGAAAGACCAAAGGTCCATCAAGCCCAGCATCCTGTTTCCAACAGTGGCCAATCCAGGTCACAAATACCTGGCAAGATCCCCCAGATATGTGCATGACTTATGGACTAAGTTATGCATACTCCAGGGCACCATTAGGTGCCAAACGTTACAAGTGCTATTGACTTGGCATAACTGTTTGTGGAAAGATTTAGGCCAACTTATGCTAGTATTCTATAATGGAATCTTGGCACCAGGATGCCATTACAGAATTGACATTAAAGCATGGCATTGGATCACCTAAATCTTGGTGCCAATGCATAGAACTGCCACCATAGAATATTTCATTTTTGGTAGGTCACATTTAATGTTCACGTTTTTGTTACTGCACATATATATAAGTTAAACTTCAGTGGTAGGCCAAGTAAGTGGGCCTCAAAAATGAATTCTGTAGGTTGAATTTCACTTGTGGCCCATAATTTTGGGACCCTTACATTACATCCAGGAGTCATATTCCCAGTTGTATGCAGGGCTTTGTTTGAGGGGGTACTGGGGGTACTGAGTACCGGCACCTTTTTCAATGTCTGCTAAAATTGACCCATGGTCCCCAAGTTTTAATGAAAGAGCTCAAGCTCTACACACCAATTCTGCCTTATCATAGATTCTGTGACTGGTTGCAGGGGGCCTGGCTACTGTGGGGTGGGTCCCTTAGTGATCACCCCACCCCTGAAGGGTGGCCTGGCATTTGAGTACCGGCACCTTTTTCGCTAGAAAATATGCACTGGTTGTATGAAGACTAATGATGGTAAATCCATTTAGACTGAGGCTGATTAATTATCTAGAAAACTCCTATTTTACCAGGGGACATATTTTAGGAGGTCCAAAAGAGTCTACCAGAGTTGATTCCCCCTGCAACAAGAGTATATTATCCAGCTGAAAATAAATCTGGTGGTCAGGAAAACATAATCGCTAAAGGTCAGTTTTCCATCAATAGTCTTAACTTTAACCAGGTTCTAGAAAGGTGCAAAAAAAAAAAAAAGAACATTACAATGTTTATTTCTCTGGTTTCTCTTATTCTTGGAAACAGACTTCAATTGGATCTTAAGACAACAAAACAACATACAAGTTACCCTACTGGGTCAGACCAGGGGTCCATCTAGCCCAGTATCCTGTTTCCAACAGTGGCCAAGCCATCTCAAGTATGTGGTAGAGTCCCAAATGGTAGCAAGATTCCATGTTACTTAACCACAGGGATAAGAAATGGCTTTCTCCAGATTTACCTCAACAACGGCTTATGGATTTTTCCTCCAGGAATTAATCCAAATCTGTTTTACACCCAGCTACATTAGCTGCTTTTACCACTTGCTATGGCATTGAGTTCAAGAGCTTAACTATATGTTGAGTAAAAAATTACTTTCTCCTATTTGTTTTAAATGTGGTACTATGTAACTTTTATTTTATTTCCTAGACAAGAATATATATATGTGTAACATATTACACAGCATGCCACAATTATACATTAGTATGGTGATAGAGGGAATGCTAGGAGTTGTAGCCCTGGGAGCCCTGAATTGACAGGAATTGAGCTCATGAGAGAAACAAGCAGTTTGGGAGATGGAATAAGAAAGCAGCAAGTGCTTAGAGCATAGGTGAAAGTAATTAATCACTTGGGACTAATTAAGTATTCTGTGGTGAATGGGAGGAAAAAGCCCCAACTGCAGATAAGACAGAGACTGGTAAAGAAGGAGCAGAATCCAGGAGAGTTAGAGTAGTACAGCCACAAGATGATTTTAGAAGGAAAATGAAAAGAAAAAATTTTGGACTTAATTTTCAGACCCTAAAATGAGCTGGGGGCCCAAAGTCTGTTGCAGAGTTTGAGATTAAGAAAGTAAGGCATTGTTTGGAAAGCTAACATGAGGTAACATGGTTGATATTAAGGGAGAATTCACCTGGGATTTTAAGGTGCCCAGGCAGGTGTTCTCTGCTGGAGATCAGGCAGACCGGCTGGGGGGTAACTGTGGTGTCATTAGAAATACACCTTGGTTTGAAGTTGTGCTGGAGGATTGCATGGGGGCTGGTCATGCTACCAGGTCCCAGGTGGAATAATATCCTATTAGACTTAATATCACAGATAAGGTCTGTGATATGCAGAGACAGATAAGCTAGAGTAAGTCAACCGCCAAAAAGGGGGAAGTATACTTAGGATTAAGTTGTGTGAATCATTGCACGTGAACTGTTTAAAGTTGTTAATATTAAGCCTATGGTAAAGCACCCACTTTTAAATAGTGCACAAGTGTGCTCATAAATGAAGAGGGAGATTTGTGCTGAGTTTCTGACCTAGAGGGTCCATGGCATAACACTATTTAAATGTTTGATTTACCTATGCCAAGTAGAATTTTCCTTTATGAGAAAAATTCTTCCAAGTCACAGGTGGTGGTCCAAAGTCTTAATATTTTGTGTTCTTGTTTCTTTCTTTTCCTGTATAAGTTGATGGACCAAAACTTGTAGAAACAAAATTATACTAACATACACTAGAATTATTGGTTTTATTTTGACTGCATTATTATTTATTTATTACTTATTTATTGCACTTGTATCCCACATTTTCCACCTCTTTGCAGGCGCAATGTGGCTTATTTATTTATTCCTTTATTTGTTATTTTCCTTTTAAATTCCCTACTTTAAAGTTGCATCTTTCTAACTGTTCTTCAAATATATACTGTTTCAAAGGTATAAATAAATAGATGAAATCTTCAAACACTTTATATTTGCAGCTAGCAAATCCAAGTCACTGCCAGGTCAGCAGTTAATGTTGAAGCAATCCCAAATCAGTCAAGCTGAATCAATCCCAAAGTGTTTCATTTTGTGTTTTAACCCTCAGTTTCATGATTAGGCACTTCTAATGGTAATAACTTACAGTAATAAAATGTGGGTTGAAGGTAAATGGAAATCTAAAATGAGGCATGCCTCTTTGAACGAGCAAAGTATGCATGATCCAGGTCATTCTCACTCTATTTTCGATGAGGTTGACCACACTTTGCTACTCAAATGCCTGGACCAGATAGGAATAACAGGGACTGTGATCAAATGGTTCAGTGAATTCCTTTCAAATCGAAGCTATTCTGTCAAGCAAAAACCAACTTTCTAACTACTGGTCTCCTAACTTGGGAGGTCTCTCAGGGATCTCCCCTCTCACCTATCCTGTTCAATTTCTTTATGTCATCCCTTGCCTCAATATACCTGGGTCTTAATGAACTACTATTATCCTACGTGCTACGTGGATGACATCTTGCTCTTACCAGTGACAGAACCAAACAAAGATACAATTCAGTCTGTAGCAAATGCATGACTTACTGTTAGCATGTGGGCTCTGACCAATAAACTGAAATTGAATGTGCAAAAAACCAAGGTCCTGTGGTTCCGAAATAAGAAAGTTGAGGTCCCATCATTAATATCTTTGTCCAATGGTCAAAGCTTTACAGTCAAGTCTGAAACCAGAGTACTAGGGGTCTTGCTTGATTCTTCACTCACGTTCTCCCCAATATTAACCAGATATGGAAGAAAACACTATTCAAAATGAGACAGCTACATCTAGTCAGATCATTCTTCAACCAAAGAGCCTTTGCACTACTAGTCCAAACGTTAGTCCTACCTCACTTGGATTACTGTAACATTCTATTTCTTTGTATTAAGTGTCAATATCAGAACAAATTGCAAATCATACAGAATACAGCTGCTAGACTAATATACAGATTGAATAGATATACTAGTGTTTCAACTGATCTTAACAAACTGCACTGGCTTCCCATAACAAAAAGACTCAGGTTCAAAGCTGCTTGTTTAGTTTTTCAAATCTTACAGGGTTTCACCTCTAAATTGCTAAGACTACTTCATACACTTGTTCCAGTCTAACAGACTGAAAGAACAACTGATGCTAGTGTGTTTCAAAACAATTCGAAAGCAAAAGATTTTCAGCTTTCTGTTCCCTGTACTTGGAGTTAAAATATGGAACTCTTTCCCTATTGCCATCAGAACAGAAAACAGCTACCTTAGCTTCAGGAAAAGGCTAAAAACCTTTCTCTTCCCAGAGACTGCTTCATAACAATCCATTGACTTCTACCTCCTAGTATCATCTATTATCCTTTCCTATAATGTTTTTGGTCTCATGCATTACACCAATGGTCTCTAATTGTTCTCATACCTCACACTAACATTATCGGTTTTTGTCTCACCTAGAATGTAAACTGCACTGAACCCTGGAAAGGGGATGCAAGAATTGATTTGATTTGATATATTCACTGATAGGCCTTGTTGCCCCATCTTACCTTGTCCATATCACAAATCTGCAGAACGTTTAGGTGTAATGCTTCTAGCTTATGGACTCCAGTTTTATTGGATCGAGAACAGAAATCAGATGCCCATATTACTCCTGTTATTCCCCTGAATCAGACGGTAGGTCAAAGGGTTGAGATACTCTTATTTGTATTAGTAATACAAAAGCATTAGGTATTAAACAGCATTACGTACATTATGTGAGTGAAAATATCTTCTGGTTTGAGAATGATGTAGTTCTAAACGTTCCATTGACTTTTATGTAAAGTACAATGATAAATATAACATTAAAACAAGAATTATTATGCAAAGTAAATACGAGCTATCAAGAACAGCTCATATGCATGGAAACATGTTACATTAAGGAAATGAAAATGATTGAACATGTGTGTTCTTCAGAGTAAATTAGCTGTAACAGTTAAGAAATACGCCCTATGGTCTAACTGAGATATAAGGAATGCAGACATAAAATATAGCATTATAGCAGTATATGTATGTGAAAAAAATGTCAATAGGGTAGTTCACTAATTTGTAGTAAGGCTTTTCCCATATTTTTCTGAAATTAAGAAGAGCTCCACGCTTTTCCGCCAATACATGCTCAAACTTTATGGTCATGCAAACTGTATTCCACCATAAATTGCAGTCCAGAGAAGAAGTATTCTCCAATTATGAAGGACAGATCTAATAGCAATAATTAGCAATAACCTCAGGAGAGTTGCTTCATTATCTGATAGATGCTTATTTAAACCCAGATGGCCAAGCATCACAATAATATGTCAATTTCTTCTTGATGTACAACAGAGAGAAATAGTAGACTACACAGCAGTCCAAAACTTTTTCAATGGGCATTGAAATAATACATACCATAGTGTGACCTCTTTAGAGCGGGACCAGCATTTATCAAATTTCTTCTTGGGGGGGCCACATGGCTCTGTGAAGAATAAAATATAATGACTGCGTAGCAGACGCTGATCTTAGGGTTTTGAATATAAACAACTAGGTTAATTCCCATTGAGTATCAGCTAGAGCAAGTTCTAAGTCTCTCCTAGGCTCCTCCTATACCAAGGGCGGAGGAAGTGGTGAATTTGAAGAATTTTCTACCATTTGGATATAGCACCTTATTTGTGATATTAGTGAGAAAAATTGAATATGCTAGGTTCTGCTTTAGTGAAGTGAGAGACAGTAGCAGACATTGGATTAGTTGGAGCCATTTGAAGTGTTGACTCGGCAGAAGGTTAAACTGTTTTTGTATATCAGAGAAAGAAGTCCAGGTATCATTAGTCCTTAATTGGACTCTTACAGAGTTTAAATTACATTTCATTACTTTCTAAGAAGAAAAAACTAAATAAATTACACAATATACCATACTAGGATAAAAGGCCCGTTTCAGAAAGGAATGAAACAGGGCGCTAGGAGGTTTTCCTCGGAGTGTGTGGTTTTACAAAGTGTGTGAGAGTGAGTGTGTGATAGAGAGAGAGTGAATGTGTGAGTGTGTGTGACAGAGAGAGTGAGACTGTGTGCGAGAGTGTGTGGAGAGATTGAGAGTGTGTGCGAGGGCCTCCCCTACCACCCTCCTCCCTCCCTCCCAGTTCCAGGATTTTTCCACCCCTCCCTCCCAGTTCCAGGGTCCTCACCCCCCTTTCCCAGTTCGAAGGTTGGCGTCCCAGTTTGAGGGTTTCAATTCGGAAATACAGTGACAGAAGCAGTAGGTGGGGACACCAGATGAGGCTTGACACGCACAGAGAGCTCCAGAATGAAGCTGGAACGTAACTACCGACAGAGACTACCAGAGTACCAAAATGAGGCTTGGTTTACTGTCAGAGAGATGAAACACCAGACTGAGGGTTGTTTGCATGTGCAACACTCATTGGTTGAATAGCAAATACTGGCCAATATACTGTAAGAAGGAGCCCAAAAACCTGTAATCCGACTTGAAAAAAAAAAAATCCCATAGAAAGTGTTCAAATGTAGCCCAATTTGGCGGAAAATGTTCCCAACTTGGCACTGGCAACACTGCAGAAAAAGGACCTAGACAGGAGGGGATGCCTCTTACTGCCCATAGCCTCACGAGCCGGCCCGGTCACCGCCCCTTCCAGGCAACCTGCCCGCTGCTTCCCTCCCAGAGGGGCGTCGTCGCTGGAGTTCTGGGCGGGCCTGGAGTAACTGTCAAATACGCATGCACACCTTTGTAGAATGATAAGGTGATATGAATTAAGTCTATGACAAATTCTGTAGGAACCATTTGTGGGCGTGGTCTAGATTCCAAAATC